>NC_133555.1:59598677-59909211 GCF_048773025.1 Camelus bactrianus | reverse complement strand
CTACCTATTATTGAAAGTGTGTTATTGATGTCTCCTACTATTATTGTAGAGCTGTCTACTTCTCCCTGCAATTTTGTCAATGTTTTCTTCATATATTTAGGAGCTTTTATGTTTGCTACATATATCATTATAAATTATATTTGTATAACAACTCAATTGAAAAATAGGCAGGAGACCTGAATAGACATTTTACCAAATAAGACATACAGATGGCCAACAAGCACATGCAAAGATGCTCACCACTACTAATAATCAGAGAAATGCAAATCAAACCCACAATGAGTCATCACCTTTCACCTGTCAGAATGGTCATCTAAAAGAACCCAAGTAACAAATGTTGGCAGGGATATGGAGAAAAGTAATCCCTCATATGCTGTCGGTGAGAATGTAAATTGGTGTAGCCATTGTAGAAAACAGTATGGAGGTTCCTCAAAAAGCTAAAAATGGAACTACCATTTGATCCTTGGTGTATATATATAGATACATATATACACACAAACATACATAGAATGGAATACTAATCAGCCATAAAAAATGAAAATTTGCCATTTACAACAACATGGATGGACTTGCAGGGTATTATGCTTGGTGAAATGAGGCAGACAGAGAAAGACAAATACTGTATGATATCACTTATACGTGGAATCTAAAAAATACAACAAATTATAAACTAGTGAATATAACAAAAGAAACAGACTTGTAGAGAACAAACTAGTGGTTACCAGGTTACATTGTTTGTCTTTGTGTTGCTTTGTTAAGTGACTGTGCTAGTTTGTCATCATTCAGGATCATCAGGGTGTGCTTAAATAACACATTACTCATAATAATTGAATCATCTTTCTTTTTGGAACTCTAAAGAGTTTCTTCATTTCTAACATATGAGAGTTTTCTCCTGCACAGTGAAAAAAAATTGACAATGAATATATGTATGTTCATGTATAACTGAAACTTGTGTTCTAAACTGGAATTTGACACAACACTGCAAAATGACTATTACTCAGTAAAAAAAAAAATTAAAAAGAGAAAAAGAAGAAAAAAAGAAACTTTTTTAATACAAAATAAAGCACTAAAATATAAAATAGAGGAAAAAAAAAGAGTTTCCTCCTGGATCCATCTCCCTGTACTCACATGAAACTCTTATTTTAAAATGTTGCTTTATGGTTTGGTTTGAAGTTTCTAACCCTAGTCTGTATTAACTTTTATATCTTTTCCTTTTTGAAGTTTATCTGAAAAGAAAACTAGAAAAAAAACCCTCTGGCAGCTGTGATATCAAACAGAATTATATTACAATAAAAGTCTTACAAAAGATGAAATGCATTTTTAAACACTTGTAAACAGAACTTACCTGCATGAGGTATGGTTACTAAGCCTAATGTATGGATTTTCCTTGCTTCTGCTTTGAAATCCATGATGCTGAACCAGCAGAGGGTGTTGTTGTTTTGTCCCTCCATGGTGTCATGCAGGTGGTCCCCCTATGGTGGTACAAAGAATGACCAGCAATACACCAGACAGGAGATCGTGTCTGGTGTGAAAGTGATGATCATGGCCTATGCTGGGAAGAAAACATTAAAGGGAGCTTTAATTTAGAGCCTTTTTATTTATGGTCAACAGACAAGCCAGAATTTCAATTTCAGCAGTAGATTTTTTTTTAAGATTCAGAAAACTTAATTCTTTCCTGTAAACTGAATATAGATAGTGAATGTCTTAAAATCTTTGAGCAACTGCTTTAAAGTAGAATAGTTACTTTGCTTTTGGTCTTTAACTTAAGGGAATATCCAGAAGTCCAGTGGCATTTCAAAAGCAAGGGCTTGATCCTTGCCTATTACATTTTTTAAGCACAGTAAGAATAACTGTAGACTAGGGTACTGTGGATAACTCAAGAGCTACTTGGATATGTTATATGAAATTTATATTATCAAAAATTAGAAATATCATGAAAATCAATCAACCTTGGAGATCAATTTGGTATAATTTATTCTTTAATAATGTAGATTTAGATAGCCCTTTTGTATTTGTAACACTTATGAAGATAAGTTGGCTTTATATAGCTCCTTTATAGATAAATGATTAAAAATTTGATTTTTTTTTATCATTTGCTTCTTAAAAATAGAATATTAATTGCATAAAATATATTTTCCTTCAAATTCATAATTTTTCCCTATACTATCTTCACTTGTTTAGATAATTGAACCCACAATCTGATTTATTTTAAACACTCAGTATTGCTTCTGTCAGTTGCTTTATTAGATAGCAAGAATTCTTTATTATTTTTAATAAAATGCACTAGCAGGAAACTATACTGGGATTCTTCCATTCACAGAGTCAAGCAATGATACCTGTTTTGTTAGATCAAGTGTCTAAGCCTCTCAACTTCCAAAAGATTACATGGACAAAGTTAAAAAAATCATAAGTGATCAACTAACAAAATTTAACATGTTCCTTGATTAAAAGTATAAATATGGGTCAATCTTAAATTCGGATGTAAAGCTTTTATGAATTACATGAGTTTTCTCCAAAATTCATTAATTTGGGCTTTAAACCCTCCAGTAAAAAACTGGTTTGAAGGAAGAAGAAAGTCGAAAATAGATTCAATCCAAATTCTATGGGAATAAACAAAGCTAAATATTTCAGTCATTTTTTGAAGCAGAACAGATATGTTTTCTGCACCATATGATTTTAATAGTATTCATCTTAACATAAAGTTTAGACACCATGAGACCACAAGCCAACAAACAAGATCTCAGGCAAATCAAGGAAAACAACTAAGGGGATTTTCTATTGCAAAATTTCCCCCAACTAGAACTGTAATAGAGGAGAACGAATCTGACGCCATATTGGATCTGTTCCTTTACTTTGAAGCACTGTGCCCTGTTTTCCAGGCTTAATCTTGCTGGCTCTGCATCTTTTGTAAAACAACGTTGCCTTTAGCCTAAAACCTACAGGAAAGCCTATTCTCGGGGCTCTGACCTTTAAGGATGTTAGCACTTCTGCACTTAGGCAAAGATGGCAAGTTGCAAAATAGAGAATAACCGTTGTTTTGTTGGAGGTTTACAGGGACACCATAGCCTGACCCACATGGATGGCTACAAGAACAAAGAATGCCTGCAGCAAGAAGTTTGCACAATCAAACACACCCCCTCTCCTTTTTAGTTTAAAAGGAGCCTGAATTCTGACAGGCAAGATGGTTCTCCAGGACATTTGTCCCCCATCTTCTTGGTCTGCCAGCTTTCTGAATAAAGTTACTATTCCTTGACCCAAAACCTCATCTCCTGATTTATTTATTTATCACTGTTGGGCAGTGAGCAGAACAAGTTTGGCCTCGGTAACAGAACCAGCTTTGTCATTTCCTCTGATGTGAAATCTCTCTGGGTGTACACGTGCTAGCCTGGTGGTTGTGGTGGTGGTGGTGGTGGTGATGGTGTTGTTGGTGGTGGTAAGCAAAAATATTTCACTTCTCCTAGATTTCAATAGGCTAAAATTTCCTGTTATTTAATTCAACTCTAGACTTTTACATAATCACCTGCAGATGTGCTTCTGGAAGCTACAAAAATTCCAACAAGGAAAACAATTCTATTGTCTCCTGACAAGATACTTTTCCTCAAACTGAGCAGCTCTGAAATACACTGCAGGAGTACAGATAGATGAAGTGTGCTTCATTTCCCATGCTGTTCCAACACAATTTTCCACTTATATCAAAGTAAATTAAAATCAGCCTTCAATAGCAGATGCTCTAGCATGATACAATAATGTCAGTTTCACTTATTTATTGAGCCAGAGCAGCTTTAGAATAAATTATTTGATACGAAACTCCTGCTTGATGCCCTGTCTTCTCCCTGGTGGCTAATTTCTTCTTCTTACTTCCTTAAAGTTCTACTGTTATGGGAAGTTAGCCTTTACTATGCACATTTGATTGGGAAGGCACAAATTAAATATGTGAGGGGATGACATACATGTTTAATTCTTACTTATACATATATACAAGCACACAGGACCTGTGTCTTGGAAGATGTCATTTCCTAATGTGGGCAAGAGGATGGTCTATAGTACAATCAATGATCTAAAAGCAGTTTTCTAGGGTATAATAAAGCAATGCCTGAGTTATAAGGCAGAACAACTACTGGATATGGATCAGTGGCACCAATCAGTGGGTGCACGTGTGTACACAAACATGCCCATGCACATGGAGCAGCCTTGGAGACAATCCATCTGTGTTGATGGAGCAAAGCCATGCTAGGGTGTTGAGGAAAGAGTGCCTAATACAATCAAACCAGGACACCTGAGTAATGGGTAATAGGAGTCAATTGAATTTTTTGGTTAGCTGAAGGTGAAACAAAAACACTTTTAGTTACAAATGTCATTGCTAAAAATTTCCTTAAAGCACGGGAGCCCACTTTCCTGCCTTGCTTAGTGTCATATGACATATTAAACATGACAGATTCATACTTCTCTGAATGTGGAACTGGAAAGGCCTCGCTGTCATATTTCTGAACATTAGTCTATGTTTTGCAGCACAGTGGATACTGAAAATGGGGCAATTTGAGTGAATGGAAATGGACATAATCTAGCAGTCATTGTCTGTGTGTGATTTGCCAACTTTCTCCAAAAAGTAGGGGTAGCAAGCAAATCAGATAAAGTGAGTGTTTTTGGGGTGGGGAGTCAGGTGGGCTGACAGCTAAGTGGTCCCAGGAATCTTGTTTTACTGTGTAAAATTGTGACTATGATCCAGACAGTGACACACTGTCAAATTCTTGTGCCTGTAGCTTTGATACCTGGCCAAGTCTGTGCAGCCAACTTTATCGATGGTGCATAATGAAGATAACTAACATTCCCTGAGGACCAGGTTGTGTGACTTCCATGCATTGACTCACTGAATTCCCTAAGCACTCTTTGTGGTACATAACAGTCTTAAAATATGCGGCAGGGAATTATTCTGTTTACAGATGATAAAATGAAGCTGTGAACAGTTGAAGCCTGGCCCGAAATCATGCAGATGGGAATCTGCCATGCTGGGAGATGAGCTCGGGCCAGACTCTAAAACCTGAAGTGCCCAGCAAGTCCCCTAACCCAGGAACCTGGCCCACAGCCACTGCCAGGCCCTGTTCTGTTTCTATGAATGCTCATGGGAAAATGCCAGGGACTCAGGGCCAGTGTGACTTGATTAAGAAATTCAAACTGCAACAGCCTTTTGTTGGGGACTGTAATCTGGGAGTGAAATTGGCAGTGTAGTAAGGGAGGAAACAGCC
Source organism: Camelus bactrianus (assembly GCF_048773025.1). NCBI lineage: Eukaryota > Metazoa > Chordata > Mammalia > Artiodactyla > Camelidae > Camelus > Camelus bactrianus. The sequence goes on along the minus strand of NC_133555.1, from coordinate 59,903,968 downwards.
CTGGTTGTAAGGGTACTTCTAGGGAAGGAGGTTCCCTGATGGGCTGGCATGGGAATCTGTGGTTGTGAGCCCCCAGTTGCCCTGTGGGAGTGGAGGCAGGGAAGGAGAGAGATTCTTCAGACTGGTCATAGTCAATACAGTTTGTAAACAGCTGAGTTCTGTTCCCTCACAGCTCAGACACATTCAGGGCATGAGGATGCTTAGCTAATGAACAACAGTGTGTAGTAAAGGCCAAGAGTGGGGTGGGGAGGAGATATGTGACCACCCCCTGGAAGGACCTCTGCCCCAGGGGACCAGGAAGGTAATGAATGTTTGGGGATGCACAAAGTGTTTATATGGCCTCATCAGGTAGTTCCCACTTTAAACTGATAGTCTGGACTATATGGTAAAATACGGTGGAATGACTGCTCTTATTTTAGGTTCTACAAACTCTTAAACAGATAGATTTGTATCTCCATTATACAAGCACTGCTGGGTAACCTTTATATTCATGTTAGGATCAAAAGAGTGAGTACTTATTAATATTATTATCATGCTTCTACTGAATTAACACTCCAGCAACAGTATAATGTTCCCACTTCTTAACAACTGCCCCGTAAGAGCCCTTGTAAGTCACAAATAATAATTATAAAGAAAATATATTAAAAATAATAATTACAGTTACAACAACTATGTTATTTTTAACGATGATAGTGTTAGCATCTCCCTCTCATATTAAACAATACCCAACACTGGATTCCTTAGGAAGGACCGCTAATGCATTTTTGGACTTTTCAAGGTCTTCACCGTGTGAAGCCTTTTTACTCACATTGGTCCACCACAGCCAGAATTGCTGTTCCTTGCATGATGGGCAGCCACGATCTGATGTCCTGGCCTTTTTCTGGCACCATGCATCTCTACTGGCTAGTCAAGTTTCCACGTGTCCACTCTGATTTCCAATATATTGTTCCCCAGAACTAACAGAGGGGGCAGTGGAAAAGAGGCCACAAATAAGGTGGTGAATCCAAGTTGAATAACTGTTGAAAGAATGGACACATATCATGGAGTGGTGGATGGATGGAAGGACAACATATATTCCTTTACTCCTGTAAAGAGAGGGAGGCAAATGGTGAACAAAATCCCAAAGAGAAAAGACGGTCATGGTAATAATAATGTTCAATAGTGAAAGAAACCAAACAAAAGACAACTATAAAATCTCTGGGAAGACGACTAATTACAACCTTTTTCTTTCATGTATATACCTTTAATAGGAATAACATACTTAAAAATCTTTAACCAACCATAGTTATTTGCTGATAATAAACTTGGGAATCTTGAAGAATATTATTCATTCTCAGTGTTGAAATAATACAATCTTGGAAGATGATTTGTAATTGAGGATTAAAAAAAGAATATTGTGGAAGTACCTAACAATTTAAATAGAAATAAGAAATGTACCTTTGGGAAAGCTATGCATAAAGAATGTTGGAGGAAATATGCTGCAAATAGGCAAGTGAGCAAGCTCCCCTGAGTTTGGGAAGGTGAGTGCAGCACATCCAGAGAGTCTAAAAAGTTGTTACAAGTCACAGAAAGGTATGCAATTAAAGTGTCTTCATAAGCAAAATATCCTTCTTCAGGAATGTTTATATTGATATTTCTATGGTCTGTGTGGTCACAGGAAGTGAAAATTATGGTGGTGGCTTGGAAGTTCTTTTCTCTTTGTCTGTAAATTACATGGCGTTGTTACAGATGGGGCAGCAGAGACCTGTGGTAAGCTGTTCCATGGGGTGGGGGAGCAGTTAGAAATGATAAGGCCAGAGATCTAAAAGACTTTTAGACCCTCCCCTCCTAACTGGCAGACCTTTAAAGTAAACTAGCACAGGTATGCTACTAAGACAGTGGATGAGAGGCAAATTTATGGTCCCTATAGGGTTACTGCTCAGTCAAGGGATAGGGACCTCTCATGCCATGAACGGCAAGACCGTGGATGGGGTGGATGGGTAGGAGGAGCTGACATTTGCTTCTGACCTGAGAGGCAGGGGTGCGTTGCAGAAAAGCAGACAGTGTTGGAAAAATGCAGCAGCTCCACAGCCCAGAAGGAGCTGTCATATTCAGGGAGGTCAGAGAGGCAAGAACCAGAGTTAGTGATGCCACAAAGTCGGCAGCGTGGCAGCAGTGATGTCAGTATCTGTGTCCATAACCCATCTAACCCTACATGAACTCATCTGCCTACAGGGGCCAGGTAAGTAACAGAAATGTGTGGAGTGGGTGCACTTACTGGCAAATTGGCAAGTGGATATCCTAATGAAATGCACTGCTCACAATCACCATATTGGAAAGTGGGCCCCACACTGTCAGATCTCCTTCTCATTCAAGAGAAGCTAGAAATTAAGACTTTATTAGAAATCAACCCAGTTCAAATCCCAGATATCATTTATAATGAAAACAAAGGCACAGACTATTTAGAAATAAATTAGTGAAAAATGTAAAGATGGTTCTGATAATTGAGTTAAAAAAAGAAAGAAAAATAAAGATGGTTGAATGAACAGTAGAATGCACCATACTCTTCATTGGGTAGACTCAAATTTGGGTGACATAGCACACTTTTTCTCCAAAATAAATTTAGAATCTGAATGCAAACTTAGTTATTAATCCCAAATGGATTTAAGAAAAAAAGCTGAAAGGTGATGCTAAAGTTCTTCCAGAAAAATACACAAATATACAAGTAAAATAATGAGGAGGGATGGTTGAATTGGTAACATTAGGGACCTTCTGGAAAAGGATAAAGTAGGACCAACTCTAGGAGGTATTAATCTATGGTCATGGAAACAGTTTAGAAATAGTGCACTGAGATTATGAATGAAATAGAATACATTTCAAGAACAGATGTGGATATTTATCAGATTTCAGTAATATTATAAAACTGACACTTCAAATCAGTGGATTAAACTATTGGAGTAATTAGCTAAATCATTGGAAGTCCTGGTAGAGTGTCCTCACTTTTGACATTAAAATAAATTCCAGATAGCTTTTTTAAATTAAAAACTAGAACACCAGAAAAAAAACCCCAACATGATTTAATCTGTTCAGATATTCAAGCGAGAAGAACTTTCTAAAAAGCTTTTGGAACAAAGACCAAAAACAACAAAGGCCTAGCAACTTAGCAAGGCCAGAAAAGCCCACTGTAAAACAAAACTAACCCTCACCTGACCTTCTCTCACGGCCCTGTATTGCTCTCTGATACTTTATACTCTTTATTCTTCCCTTTAAATTCCAGTTTCTTGGGGAAGTACATGCGCTGATAACTCCTCCAGGGCTCAGAGCCCTGCATCCCCCACGGCCCTCACCACGGCACTGAGAAGGAGTTGCACTGTCGGTGGCTATGAGTTCCAAACCAGTGGGCGTTTTCAGTAACTGTTTATTTGATTACCAGGTAGCTTTTGCTGTGGACAAATATTTTCCTCTCTGTGGAATGTTCTTTCCCCTTGAATTTTGTTTTACTTAAATAAAATTAAAAAGCCCAGGCAGATATACACAGATCAGATATTTAAAGGCTACCTAAGTATAGTTCTCCTCAATTTCCCCAGTCTTGGCAATTAAAGGTCGGCTTTAGCCCTTGCTTTTTTCCCCCACACACCCACCTTTCTCACTATGCTTCTTTCAGTCAGTGTTCAAATCCCTCTTAAGCCAGGTTACAGTCTTCACTGTGTTGCTTCAACAAGTTTTCTCCCAACTGCTCTGCTATTCTTCTTTCTCTTGGTGGATTTCTCTTCTTCCATTTGCCATGTACATGGCCATTTTCCCCAGGGCCTCGTCTTCAATCCTCTGCCTGGCAAGACTGAATCATGCCGATGGACTCACCCACAGCTCCCCTGAGATCCTGACTTGTGAATCCAGCTTAACAACGGACATCACCCCTCAGATGTCCCATAGACAATTCACACTCAAAATGCCACACACAGAACCATCTCCTAGAAACCAGATCCTCCCCTTACACTCCTCCTGCAGATCCCCTCTCCGGATGGGTGGCTGGAAGGTCATCTCAGCAGCTCTGTACCCCGCCGCCATGCAGTCACCTCTGCAGCAGTTACCACTTCTGCCGCCCATGTCACTATCCCTCTGCCCAGGGCCTCTCTGCAGGCGTGTGCCACTTGTCAGGGTTACCTGGGGTGGCCCCCTGAAGTAACATTTCCCCCAAATATGGGCCTCCCCCCAAAATAGTATCTTCCATTCTGCTGCCAGAATAACCAGATCTTCTCCAACATAAACATTATGCAATTCTCTTGCTTACAAATATTCCAATATATACTTGTTTCTTTAAGGATACATAAAGTATACTCATCATGACAGAGGCCTAGTGTACCTGATATTCTCACCTGTGGATACTTTGTTCTAACCCTACTTGTTCTTCAGTCTGGCCAAGCTTCTTCATGCCCGTGTACTCTTATATGTCTCCACCTCTCTGCATGAAGTGTCCACTATCTCTACCACATGTTAGAGAACTAACTTCCATTCATCTTTCAAAATTCAGTTCAAATATCTCCAGGTCTAGGAAGTCCAATTTGTGTTCACCTGCTTAGTAATCCATCAACTACTCGCCATGCCTCACCTGGCCTGGGGAGTGCAGACACCAAGTCTTACCTGTCTTGGTCTCCCCAGCAGTTGATAGTTTTTGGCATAGCAGGTGCTCAATGTTTGTTGGGTGGATAAATGAATGAGTGAGTAAAGAGATGAGCGGTCTACAATCCCCCCAGTTACTCAGCTGCCATTTTGGAAAGTTCATTCTGCAGAGACAAGGAAATCTCAGTGCAGGTGGTGGGCAGACAGAGCAGAGGTGAGGGCGTGGGGGAGACAGGCCTGGTCCTGGAGAGCGCAGAAGAGGTGTGGATGGGATAGCACTGGAGAGAGAGGGAATGAAGGGGGCGTGTGCAAGGAGATGTTGAAGAACAACTGATATTAACTGTAGTAAATTAAAAGGAGAACATATTATATGAAGGGAAGATCAAGTTAACACAGCACAGGTGGAAGAGGCAGTAACAGAGACAAAGAGGTCTCACTTCATCATTCACTGCATTTCACTTATGGCACCTGCCCTCTGGGAAGGCATCACCAAATTCTTGACAGACTGGTGTTTGTGTTGTGGGTGCTCTAAGTACAAAAAGGTATCTTATGGCTTCCAGATTTTATGAATGATAGATTATTTCTCTTATGTCCCATGTCTGAGCTCTCAGACAGCAGGATCATTTGCTGGTGGGGGGAGAGTTATTGTGGTTAACAACTCATGATTACTCTAATAATCTCAAAGGACGGTAGGGAATTCACTAAAACAACTAAAAGAGAAATTTCACTCAAAAAATCATATGCCATATAGAATCTTGTGGGGGCCTTGAGGGCAATGTTACCGCCAACTCATCTAAGAGTTGTACGTGAGTGTGTTGAAACTCCAAGCTCAAGTCACTTAAACATGTATGAGAACCAGGGTCCAGGCTGTGGTGCTCTGGACATGGACAGGAAGATGCAAAGCCTTACTACTGCCTCCAACAGGATCAGTCCAGCCGAGGAGCACAATGGACATGGACACAATCACACACCATCAAGAGAAGAATCAAGTGCAATTCATGCCTAGAGAAGAGAGCAGAAAATCTCTAAAAAGTGGAGGGGTTCCTGCCAAGGCTTGGCAAGAATCCTTCCAGGTAGAAAAGCAGAGAAAGGTACTTCAGGAGAAGGAGAATTGGGTTGATGTCTGGGTGCGAGGCCTAATGAAGCACAGGTGGAGGGCTCCAGGATCACCTCTCAGAAGCTGTTCCCCTTCAGCAGCTAAGAGGTATAACTAAAAAGGCAGGTGGGGTGTCATTAATGATCATGGGGAAAACTGGGAGGAGGAAACTGAGGTCAGGAGATCATCACCAAAGGCACTTTATTTTAGAGGAACAAAAATAATTCAAAAAGCAATTGGAAATTCTATCTCCCATGAACCAAAAGAACAAAAAATAGGTTTCACTCCAGCGTTGAAAACAGAATAACAGACTGCCTACTCTCAGAAATGGATTGAATTTTCTAATTCATTATGGATTATTTAGATAATAGGAAAACTAATAAATCTGAAAAATCTCTCTAGAATTGATGTTACTCCATCCTGTTTTGCAGGGTAGGGGGAGGCTGAATTATTTAATTGGTATTTTAATGAGACTATAAAGTTCTAAAAATCCTATCAATTTCTCCCGAAAGCCTACAACTTTTCCTTTCAATTCCCTTTATTTGACTTAAATAGAACAATAAATTTTTTCCAAGGCTTTTTCTGTGTGTGTTAAAATAATAAATGCTATGCTGCCCCCAGAATGTTGTTGTTATTATTAATGCTGATAATAGCTCCAATAAGAAATATTTACAATTATGACTCATTTTGGAATAACAGGTCATTGTCTTATAGTCCTTTTGAAAATAAGCAAAATAAACGAACATAACTTCTACACCAGGGACTGCAGCTGCACCTTTAATGGAACCTGGTCATGAAATACAGCAAAAGCAAAAATGTAACTCAAATCAGTCCCCAGGCCACAAAGCATCACTGACTGAAGATGCCACAAGATGACCTTTCACTCACTGAGGGAACCAGATGCGTTTCCATGTATAATGTATATTTTTAAAAGCAAATATTTTATATATAGAATGTGATTTAGGAAAAAAAAACCTTCCTCTATCTCTAGACTTATAAACAGGAAGCACAAAGTGGTGCCTTTCACACATGAACCCTCATGCATAAATGCAAAGCTTATTGGCCAAAATCATTTTCTGTCTCCTAAGCTTAAAAAAAAAAAAAAACTAATTCAAGGCAGTGGTGAGCTGAAAGGGCTCAGATAGAAAACGTGCACATCATCAGCTTTCTAGTAGATAAAAGTGTCCCATGCATAATAGAAAAGATGGCTTTTGTATGGAAATTTATTTTAAGATACAACCATTTAAAGGCAACTGAGATCTCAAAACCAAGCTCAACCAAAGAGAAACAGAGCACAAGCAAATGTACAGAAATGGACAAAGACATTGGAGAAGGAGGGGATATGTGCTTAACCGATATTTGAGATCAGCAAGTTCATCCTGAATTCAAGCCAGTGATGTGCCATGAGGTCACTCAAGGAACCAGGCAGAAACCATCGGTCAGAAGAATGTGAAAAGGAACAATGTGAAAGGCAGGTGTGAGATGTTTAAAGGGTGACACTGTGAACCTTGCTGCCATGACGCAGGATGCTCTTGCGGGCTTTCTGCACAGGCTGGCGGGCTCACATGACTCTGTTTAGAAGGATATCAGCCAACAGCTGTGCGACACGGGCTACATGAATATTCCATTTCATTCCTTGGCAGTAAATCTTCAGCTTTGTACAACATAAATATTGACAAAGATACACAGAGGCACCCTGTGTTTGAAAGCCTGACTGCATAAATGCATCTAATGGAGAAAAGCGGGCTCCATTTCGGTATGATGGTCATTGTTTGGCTCAGTAACCGATGCTTCTGAGACCCAAAACATACTCTAGTATAACTGACAGCACCGAAATCTCCACTGATGACTTACTCATTTCAAGGTATTCATAAAATAACCCCAGTTTGCCCATGGGCTGCAGATGGCAGTACCGTTCCCATCGTGGGGTGGTCTGTTCTGCTTCTGAAACTGCGGCACCATTAGATTCATGACCCAGATGCCAAACAGATCAAATTATAAAGCAGGATATAATCAGACCAAAGTCATAAAATTATTACTGACTGTTCAAGCTGAACACATCATCTTCCCAAGAATTTAATTTCTTGTTTTGAGGATAAATTTCTTTTTATTGCTGCCACCCTACCCCCAAACATTGTGAAAACTAGTCCTGACTACGTATCTGTGTTTACCAAAACTGTAATGACTGCTAATTTATCTCCTACCTCCTTTTCAGGTGGGCATTTTAACTTTTAGAAGATACCTTCCCTCATTTGTCTTTTTTCCCCCATTTCTCTGCTATTATCCACCATGGACTTTCCAGTCTGAAAATCATCAGAGAAAATAAGTAAAAGAAAGAAAGACAGGGTCTGTGAGCTGGTGATAAATGCTGTGGAGGAAAATAAAGGAGGACGAGGAATTTGTGGTAGGGAGGATTGGGGATGGTGCAGTGACCTTTGAATAAGGCAAAGAATGAGGCAAAGGGGTGGGCAGACAGAACAGTGATCACGGGCCTGGAGGTCCCTCATGCTGGACAGACAGCATGGAGACTGGTGTGGGCCAGAGCAAACAGGAAATCAGTGGTGGTTTTGGGGGTGGAGCCTAAGAGACCACAGTGAGGATGTGGGCATTTTTCCCTCTGTAAGAATTGGAGAGCCATGGAGGGTCACCAAGCAGAAAAGTGTGACTCTAACTTTGGATCAAACAGGACCAAGGCCCTAATTTAAGCAGAATAAATCAAGGGTCAGAGAAGTGACATGCCGCCTCAAAGTCAGTGCAGAGCTTAAAAGAAACACAGCCTTGACTTACAGCCCAGTGCTCTGCCCCCTCCTGGATGCTGTCCCACAGAGCTGTCTCTAAGGTTACCTTTTTTCCTCACTCAGAGGCTTGTGGGCCAACTGAATGCTTCCCCCTATTTCAAATGGCAATTTGTCCTGAAATGAAATAGGGGTTGGCAGTGAAACAAGGCATGGGCCTGTAGCCTACAGAGCTGTTGTCCCTGAAAGCATCAGCTGGCACGTGGCTTACTCATGGAATTCAGGAGAAGAGACACAGCAATAACAGACAACTTAGCATCTGGCAAAGCTTCGGCTGACTGCACTGCACGTTTGGATGGATTTCAAATTTGGACAGAAAGGCAGCTTCACACGAAAGGCCGGTGTATACACCGTACATGCACACACGTCTATATGCACACACACACGAACACAAACAGAGTATGTGATGTGACTTGTAAAGAGCTGCCCCTGCTAGGTTTCCCACTGCCTCTGATCTCAGCATTAACCTTTCCCTGGCCATGCTCCCAGGTTTGCTATGAGATTTCTTTGCAATGGAAGATGCCCTTCGCTTCACAAACTTTCCCCACTGCTTTCAATGACATTAGGGGAAGAGCAGGGAGCTCTGGGAAGTGGTGGGGATATGGACTGAAGATACCCCTGAATCTGAATCCACACTTCATGGCTTATTTGTTATTTAACTTTATTTACATTCAAAATGCAATTGTTGCAGATCTCAGAAGATGATTTACACTCACTGCTATGGCAGAAAGTTGTGGTTAGTAGACCCACCACTGGATCCTCTTATTCAACATGTTCTTCCAATAATTCAGATATTACTGTATCACAAATGTCCATTTCTATATTTTGATATCTGCTTTTCAGTATAATTATCTTCCTTCTTTATTCTCTAAATCTTAAGATTTTAAAACATTTTTTCTGAGAAGTGGTCCACATGCTCTTTAATTATGATAAGTAGATAAAGAGAACCTGGAGATCAAAACCACATTTAAATCCTGAGATAAACTCAACTCTGTCATATACATGGCTAGGTTTAGTCTGCAAATACCTTGTTTAGTAATTTTTGCATCAAACAACAAGGTCCTACTGTATAGCACAGGGAACTACATTCAAAAAATTTTAATAGCCGATAATGAAAAAGAATATGACAAGGAATATATATATATATGTATGTATAACTGAATCACTATGCTGTACACCAAGAATTAACACAATATTGTAAACCAACTATACTTTCAACAAAAAAAGTTGAAATAAAATTGGGAGATGAAACTTCCACTGCCCAGGCTGCTGTCAGGATGAAACGATTCAGAGCAGGCCAGGTATTAGCAACCCCCCTAACACATCAAAATGTGGGATCTTCCTTTTGAGCAGCATAGGCTAACTGGCTGTGGCCACCTGTAAATAAGGCTGAAGTCAGTTAGACCCTTGGTTTGGGGACACCGTGGCCACAGGTTTGGGGGTCACTGCAGCACCTACGAGAATGACGGGGACAGCCTGCTGCTGAAGCTGCTCCCCAGTATGCAGCCCAGAGTGCTGCAGTCAGGTCTGAGGTTCGGCCAGGAGCACGCAGCTCCACAGCCACTTGGAGCCCTGCGGTGCGGGTGGCGCTGGGACCGCGCTCGTCCATCACCCTTCCTGGCACCCAGACTCGGGAGTCTCTTGGGGGAATTTTTCTCTGCCTCATACTTCCTGTCTCAGCCTCTTGTGGAATCCGGTCCATGTCCCACGGAAACAGGGCTTTTACCCTCCAGGACCTAAATCCATCACGGTTTGGATCCAGGATGAAACTTTCATGCTAACTCATCTGGCAATAACTTCTTGTGCTGAAATGCTCTCCCCCGCCGATGGTATTAGGTCATATTAGAAGTTCCGACTTGCTTGTCCTTAGCTAAGACTCTGACCCTCTTTCTCAGTCTTCCTGAGTGGAACCACTCATCTGTCGCAGAAAATCTTGGGCTGTCGTCTACCCATCATTGTCCTCGGTCTTTTGGGTTTTCTGTTGGGTTATGGTTCTTGTGCAGGGATATCAATTTGCACATGCGAAGCACCTGTAGACATTTTAAAAAATACAGGCATTGGATCCTCCCCCCTCTCTGGCCAAGGCTGGAAGCTTTCTCCCTCTAGCAGGGGTTACACAATCATTTGCTTGGGAATTGACCACAGATTAGCATAATCATAGTAAATTGCCCTTTACTCAGTGCTTGCCACGTGGCACTTTCTACTTCATGTTGTCTTTGTACCTTCATTATCACATTTAATCTCTGCATTATAGATAATCACCATTTCTGTTGAGGACACTCCCACTTGCTAAACTTGAATACAAGTATCTTTGATTCTCTGAATCTATTTCATTCCTGAGTTTCCTGTTCCTGAATTTAAAGAGTGAATTACAGACACATGTATTTAAGATTCTCTTATTATATGTCTCTGCCTCATCCTCTAACCAAATCATATCTGGAGAAGAGAGATTTTCTTATTATATAGTAGTGCATACCCGCGGTGGAAAATGTAGAAAACATAAAGTAAGAAAATTACAGCCATACATTATCTAAACACCAAAGGACAATGCTATACCATTTTGGGCATTTAACTATTTTTCTTAATATTTTATCCTAAAATTTATCCAGGGCAAGTTGCTTAACCCTGGAGTCATACTAGCCTTTTGTCAAGTACAGAATAACATTCCCAGAAATGATCCCAATATCAAAATAGTTTGTGAGGCTGGGAAGGCCACAGGTCTCTCAGCTTATTCTCTGAGTCCTACAAATAATGCTGTTAATTCACTGATATTATGCATTCGATGCCTGTGAGTCACTCACTCATCAGCTGGCTTGGACTGAGACCTACTATATACCAGGTGCTGATCCAAGTGCTGGGGAGACCCCAGTGGGATCCTGGATCATGGCTTCACTGTCCTTCTTCATTTGCTCCCAGAATCCTACTCAAGAGCCCCACATGGAATTGGGGGGTGTAGGCAGGTGAGTTATTTCATTTCATTATGTTCCTTTGGACATATTTAAATAGCATGAAAATAGTCGCTAACTTTGATAAGTTTTCTTTTCCCTTCCTATGTATTTTTGATGATGGGTGTAGTTTTGTCATAGCAAGAATTACTGATAGATATTTGGTATGTTAGGATTTAATATGAAAAAGTAAGAAGGAGACTGGCACCTTATACAAAGAGAAGAGGCAGTGAGGAAAACACAAGCCACCCTCGAACTTGGCTACCACTCAGCATTCCTGGTTTTCAAACAAGGGAATTATAATTCAAAACATATTCCCTAAATATTTTAGCCCATAGTAGAAATACATGGAGGCAAAGTTCAGCTCACTGGAACCTACAACAATGAGCTTACTTAAGCAAAAGAATAAACAGACCACAGATACTATAATGCATCCTTTACTTTAAACTAGTTCATGTGAGCAAGTTTCATTTCACATGAATTTCTCAGTACCAATTTAGGAAATATATCCTTCTCCTTGATTGGTTAAAATAGCTCACTGACAACCAGATTCAACAAAATTTAGTGTTAAATAATTAACCTATTTCCTTAAGGAAATGCTTTTGAGTAACCTGAGTTTAGTATTTCCTCTATCTGATCTATTTCTTTTCACAGAGAAAAATAGTATTATTTGCACATGAGCTACATTTACTCCTCTGGAAAAATCTGACTGTGGGCTCAGTGTAAGAGTTGTGCACTGCACAGTAGGGATAAAAAAGATTCATTTCACAGCAAAGATCAGAATCTTTTTTTTGAGGGGTGTGGTGAGCTGGGGGACAAGGGAAATGCCTTTGTTTAGAGACCGGCCCCAGTAATCCATACTGAACCTGAAAGATGAAGCCCTTGTGAAGAAATGTGGAAGGACACACTGACACCCAAAGTTGTTCACTCTGCAAAAACAGAAAGAAAGAAAGAAAAAATAATTTAACTGCCCTATAAAGAGAATGGACAGAAACTTGGTAATAAGGGAGAGAGAAGGAAGGTTTAGGGAAGGGAGGAGAAACAATGAAAGGGAAGTTGGATGTGGTGGGCAAATAGCAGGTTTCTGGAGCTTACAATGAAGGATGATAAGAAAAAAAGTAAAGTTTTAAAAAGTAACAAAGTTTAAAATAGTTTAAAAATTAAAAAATAAGTTAAAAAATAAATTTTTTATAGTGGCATGGAAGATTTTAAAATGATGGATTTTTTAATTTCAAAATTCAAGTTGTTTGAGTTTCTCCTCCATGTTCCAAACATCAGTAAGTCTTGCTTGTGTAAGTGGTTTTGGGGGACACCACAAAGAGGGGTGAGCTCTGCAGTTAGGTTGCCCAGGAGAAGAATGCTGGTGTGAAAGGCAAGACAGAAGAGAGATCAACAGTTTTGTGAGAACAGAAACTTAAAGCCAAACATTATCCTATAAAGGTTAGCATGCTAGGCAGAAAAATGGTCCCCCCCAAAGATGTCCATGTCCTAATCCCCAGAACATATGAAGAGGTCAGGGTCCCTGGCAAAGGGGGACTATGGTTGCAGATGCAGTTAAGGTTGCTAACCAGCCAACTTTAAGAGAGAGGTGGGCCCAGTGTAATCGCCAGGGTCATTAAAGGAGGAAGAGGGAGGCAGAAGAGGGGAGAGAGGAGAGGAGATATGACCACAGAATCAGAGTCAGAGGCACACCGTGCTGACCTTGAGAGAGAGAAAATAGGTCACAGGCCAAGAGACACAGGTGGCCTCTGGAAGCCAGAAGAGGCAAAGATACAGGTTCCCCTGGGGCCTTCAGAAACAGCCCTGCCAACACCTTGACTTCAGCAGGCTTCTGCATTCAAGAACCGTAGTAGGTTTAATTTGTGTTGTTTAGTGGAGACTTTTTCTTTTTTCTTCCTACTACCATGACGCTTGGGGATACTTGTTACAGCAGCAACAGAAAGTGAATACAGTAAGCTCCTTGAATTGTGCAGAAATTGCAGATAACAGTGGACTGTCCACCTTGATATGGGATTGGGCTTATGTGAAAATCTAAAGGACAGTGTGACCTTAGCTAATATCTGCTTTTCTCATTTTTAGGAAGTGAACAGTAAGTCAAAACCTCTGTAGTTATTATTTTAGACAAGTGTCTCTTAAAACATTATGTAACCCTGTGCCTTAGGACCCCAAGAGAGCCTCTGTTCTTAGAAGAACATGGATTCAGAGAGATAGGGTCTTACATCTGTGTCCCACAGTGGTCTCTTATTGGCAATGAGAGCTTGGGCAAATCTCTTACCCTCTTTAAACCACAGGATCTTCATTTGCAAAAGGTAGATAAGAATAAGGATTGTTTGGGTGATTAAATTATACACACACACGCACACACACACATATGTACAACACTTAATACAGTGACTAGCACATACTACGCACTCAACAAATTCCTGTTATGGATTTTTAAATGCATGTATAAAAGGAGGAGAAAGTTGTGGGAAGTTGTGGGAAATCTTAGCTCACGGCCCCAACAAGGGCCATCTCTCAAAGGGCTCTGATCAGTCAGCCCCCAGTGATGGGCTAATAAGCAGAAATTATAGCACTTGGGGATTTAAGTTAAACATAAAAAGAAGGTATTTAATCATAATTATTAAACACCAGGTACGATTACACTGTTGGATGGATCTTCTTATCTGGAGACCTTTAATAAGCAGAGTCTCCCCTGTTTTAGAGATGGGCATGCAGGAAAATGACTTGGATGGGTGGGCCGTTCTCACCCCAAGATCACATGACTTAGTATTCACGGAAGTAACACCTCTTGTGTGTTATTCCAGATTGATTGTCCTCCCATGATTATTGTCAGCTGTGTCATCAGTTCAAGGAGACCGCCACCTGGGTCACACTGGAATATTAGAAAGAAAATATCATTTAAATTTTAGATAGCTATAACATGAAATAAAGTCATTATTTTATGGCTAAAAAAATCTAAGGAACAGACAGTAAAGACACTCTTCTTTGAGCAACTAGGGGAAAACATGAACCAGGTTAGACTGTCAGAACACAAAGCTGTATTCACAGCACTTCATTTCTTTATTTTCACAGCCAATACATCGGATCTCCTGGATAAGTCACAAATCTGCCCTTAAAGAATGTGATGTAGAAACACGAAGAGTAGTAGTTGACAAACTGGAACAAGAACACCTCCATGGCTAGGTTGTTCTCATAGTCATTCTGGTCCTTGGGAGCTCTGCAGCTAGAATAAAGAAAAGTTAAGTCTCTAAAGCTGTGAACAGCTTTGAGACTAATCAAAGCCACGGATACATGAGTTAACACTGTAAAAATATATATATATATATATATACACAATTCACACTGTTTTCATTTAAGCTGTTTTGAATTCCTTAACATAGCTACTATGTTAATTCCAAGTGTACACACTGTTGTAAGAGTTTCTCACACTATGAACACAATATCCCACAAGGCAAAAAAAAATAGTCAGCTGTTCCTTAAAATTTGTAAGCACAACAGTATCCAATGGGCAAGAACTGTCCTCTGTCAGGTGTAAGTTGATAGAAAACTACTTCTGAACATCCTGCTAAATGATATTCTCTTGTCTCCCTGAACGGCAGGAAGGTAGGACTATTGAAGAAAACAAACAAAACACGGGGAAACTTGCTAGAAGAATTTGGGGAACATAAAACAGGTCATCCTCCTAGTTTAGAATTTAAATTGGTCTTAGTGTTTTCAGAAGATGACTACTGAGCAGACCACTGGGAGAACGACCCAGCCACATGAAGCTTGTGGGAAGCACTTGGGCCGCTAAGCTACTGTCTGGGATAAAAGCCAGAGAGAAGAAACATTTTTTATAGAAGCTATAGATGATGAGAATGGAGCTACACTAACAGGAACAGCATCGGGGAAAGACACATAACACTGTGATTATTTGTCCTCTCCGTAACACATGAGCAAATCTGCCACTGGAACCATGACCCTCTTCCAATTATTTGCAATAAAGAGACTATTTACTTTCAACAATAGGGTACATGATCTAATGTAATTGAAAATACTATTCAGCACTGACCTCTTTACACAGAGCTTGGACATTCTAATGCTTGCTTTGTCCCTTTAACTAATGCAAAGCCGGAGCTAATTCACTTCTCATATAGGCTAGAGAAAATACGTTTACACTTGACGTTTTCTAAAGACTGTAATGTACTGGAATTGAAGTGCCCAAAAGATACAGTTTCTGTTTTGACCTGGTTCTAAAAGTGGTGTAGAAATGACCTCAGCTGCAGTAGGAGCTTACCAGAGTCAGTCCTCATGATTGCCACTTTCTCATATACTGCCTTCAGGGTCACAATGATGATAAAACTGATGAGAGAAGCAGTGATGGGCGTGGCCCATCTGCACACTCAGGTACTTCTGGATTGGGTCTCTTCCATGCAGGTTCTTGGGAAGTTTTGCAGAAAATACAATGAACACTGAGAGTCCGTAGACAATGATCCCAATAACTGAAGCAATGGTGAACAGGACCTGACAACCCAAAAACCCAGCAGCATGAGACTCACTAATGATCATATTTTTACACAGAAAACTTGCCCCAAACCACGCTTAAACAGACAACATGCATGTGCTCTAAACCTCAAATAAACGTGAGAAGTGATGTAAATCACACATAAATGCCACAAGAGATGTGAATATCAGGTACGTTAATCTTTAGGGTAGGAGGAATGAAGGATGTCAAAAAGAATGAGTGCATCCACTAATGTAACATGCTGACAGCAGGAGCAGCTGTGTGCAGAGCATAGGGAATATATGGGAACTCCACTTTCTGTGAATTTTTCTGTAAAACTAAAACTGCACTAAAGAAGGAAGCCTTTTAAGTATATCTTTAAATGGGTGAAAATGGAGTAACTGGTGACATGTTCTTTTGGAGACAAGTCTGTGATAGCAGAACCAATGAAAATATCCCTTCTACATCTATAGAATTACATAGGTTATGAACTAGTTGTAACCCGTGAAGGGGATATGCTTCCTTTAAAGGGAGAACCTATCACTGATTCAGGGGCCAGCAGGTTCTAGCTGTCGTCTTCATTCTGAATAGGATCAGTGAAGCTGTGGACATGTCCTGAGGGAAACACTGGAAGTGACAGCAGATCTCTGTTGATGAAAGTTTCACATGCTTTTCATACTCCTTGAGATTTTAAAATGGCAGGTATTCATACTCCCTGCATTTGCACAAGATTCATGTCCCTGATCCATTGTAGTTCTGACTGTGTGGACCCAAGGGCAACGGGGGTGTGAAGCATAATTTGCACGCGGCTGATAGGGTTTCAGTTCCTCACTAGGCAGGTTTTTTCTGGCCACTGAAAAATGCACATTAAAGATCCCATTTTTAAACTGTTTTCCTTCCATCTATCTTCTTGGTCATAGTCCAGAAGCATGTCTCAGTGTCCCTGGCTGCTCCTGATGGCTTCCCCAGAGAGAAAGCTCCAAAGAATGTGAATTTCAAGACTAAGTAAACCACATCATGTTATTTACAGTAATAGCGGGAGGCTGGCTTGCACCTGCAGGAGAGAGCAGAGGGAGTGTTTACAAGCCCCTCCTGGAGCCACACTCCTGCATCTGGATCCCAGCTCTGATGCTAGCTGTGGGGCCTTGTTCAAATTTCTTAACCTCTAGGGGCTTCAATCTACTCACCCATATAATGGGGGGATAATAATAGCAATTTATAGGATTATTGTGATGAGTCAATGATTTACTAATTGTGAACACAATTAGAACATTAATCACAGGCATGTGAAAAACTCTACCTAATTATTAGCTATGAATATGGTGACCAAAGTCTTAAAAAGGTGTTTTTTTCTTAGTTTTTAAGCCATCAGTTTTTAGAGAAAGCATTTTATTTCCTCCTCTACTCTCTTTCATTATCCTTTTCTTCACAGTTAAGGCTTCATGCTTGTGAAAGGAATAAGATTTTGGTGTGTGTGTGATTAAATGTGAAAATTAGTTATGGCTAAAAAAAATGTATTATAGATGGTATATTAAGCCTTCGTCTCTTGTACAGCACATATAGGCCATTTAAATAGTATGCATTTTTAAAAAGTCTGCATAATAAATTTTTAATTATGTATTAAGTAATCAAAATAGTTAAATTCTTTAAATGCTTACTATTGCTTCAGCACAGATCTATTTTTCAAAATCCTCACAATCACCCTGTGGGAAAGGTAATATTATATCTCTTTTACAGATGAGGAAATAGATCCACGTGGAGATGATGCAATTTGCCCCAAATGAAACAACTATTAAGTGAAAGAACTGAAATACTCAAAGAGCCCAAAGACACACTAACCGTATAGCACTGCCTCCTATATGGACTGTGAAATCAATTCTAATTCATTTCAGAACTTATACAAACTTGACACATTTCCCTTTTTCTTCCAAGAATTTAATGGGTTCAATATTTCTTAAGAAACAGGAAAGCTTTCCATTCTCCTTCCTCAAGTTTCTTCTTACTTATCATCTTTTCTGATCATAACTTTAATATTTGCTCATTAATGAAAATTTGAAAGTACTCAGTAGTGGACAGAACTGCTGTCCTGGAGCTGTCCCCAGTTTTAGAAGAGGACCCAGATTTTGCTTTAGGATAAATAACTTCCCTCTATCTTTAGTCCTGTGATTTAAGCTTGATTGACACACTCTTTCTGAAGCACCAGAGGTAGATCTCAGTTGGTTTAAGACAAATAATACCCCTCATTCTATTGGTCTCACACATGATTTGAGAATTGGCAAATAACACAGTAAAAGTCACTGTTATGTGAGGCGATACGTGCTGGTGCCCATGTGAATGATGAGCTTCCTCTATCAAGAGAGGAAGCTGCCAAAAGAGACCTCTCTTGGCTTGGATGGATGTGTGATCTGTGATGCTGAGTGCCTAGAAGCAGCATGCTGAGGCATCCTTGGACACAGGATGAAGACAGGACAAAAGCAGCCCTTGACATCATCTGGGCTACAGTATCTCTCCTTGACTGAAGCCAGACCTCAGACCTGAGGTTTTCATTTACAGGAACCAATAAATCCCATGCATCCCCATTTTTTGGTTGTTGTTTAAACACATTGGAGATTGATTTTGTCACCTACAATCAAAAGACTCCAACTCTGAAAATGAATAAAAAATAAAATAAGAAAAATGCTTCTACCTATAGACATAATTCCTTCAGAACTGTGCATTGTTTGTATATTAAAAATCATTTTATATATTAATTTTATTCTCAAGCCTATCATAAGCATAACATTTGACATGTCATAAAATATATTCATGGACACACTTTTTCATGACTGCAAAATATTCTACTATGTGAAGTGTTGGAAGAATATTTTGGCTGAGATTTTATATATATATATACATATAAAAGTATGTCTGTGTCTTTCATCCATACTGACTTTTCCCTGCCATTTTGAAATACTTCCTTATTAAAAGGTTTTCAAAGCTGAATTAGTGGATTAAAGCATATGAATATTTTTGACTCTTGATATGAACTGCCAGACTGCTCTCTAAGAAGGCTGGAGGAGTACACCGGAAACTAACACAGCATTGTAAATCAACCATACTTCACAAAAACTATCCAGTAGCCTAGGCATGGGATTGGTGATCACTGGCTCTTCATCCTCATAAACAGAGCTGTGTCACTTGAGAGGTGGAAAACTATTTCATTCTGATGTGCACTGACTGAATTACTATTGGAGTGTGACATCTATTTTTTCCTTTGTGAATATGTGTCCATGTTCTCTGCCTTCTACGCTCCTGAGATTTTTTGGTGTTACGTTTGAAGTGATCTGAACTCTCTGTGTATTGAAGGAATTAGCCCCTTGTCGGATTTGTAAACAAATAACATCCTCTGGTGTTTTGTTTAAAATTAGGATGCTTCTGATGCATGGAAATCTTTATAAATTTTCCTCTGAAACTTACTGCTCATCTAGAGGTTGTATATTCATCCATATTTATTTCTAGTTTTTTTCTATTTGTGTTACTTTTTTAAATATTTCTGGAATTTCTCACAATATATGGTTCACTGTTTTATTTCAATCTTTTCTTTTCCCCTCAAGTAGCTATCATATGTTCCATTTATTGAATAACCTTTATTTATCTCCCTGATTTGTAATGCCTTCCATCTCATATATTAAATTATTATTGATATCAGAAACCATATCTGGACTTCCTGTCCTATTTTCTAATCTGGCTATTCTTGAGCTAGTAAAACTCTCATTGTCTTATTAATTATTATATTAGTAATATGATTTTATTCACAATAAACCACAAATCAATTTTATAACTTCTGATATTTTGGAGATATGATCTTTTAATCTAGAATCATGTGATTAAAGCTTCTTTTATGTCTTTCAGTAGTTTTTATTTATTTAATTTTTTTTGACAGTTCCTACTATCCTTTTGTTTAGGCTATTCTTAGACATTTTACCTTGGTTGTTACTCTTGGAAAATTTTAGAATTCTTAATGCCTCCATCTGGTCTCTTAATCAGAACCTGGAGAATCCTAAAGCACTGATCTGATTTGAACAAATGAGTTGAAAAGAACTGGGGGAAGCACTGTGAGCAGAAGAGACTCTGGAACCTCCAGATTGGAGCCCTGCATTGGCTGAGGTGTTCTCTGGAAACAGTTTTCTCTATGAGACTACATATTCCCCATCTTGACTTTCAGTTTCCTCAGCATTTCACATTAGATTTTAAGAAGTCTGTGGCAGATTCTTACCCAGAAAAAGAGCACTTGCACAAAGGGTTATATGTATACACTTTCCCCAGGTGGTAAAAGGAACACGCTCTTCTTCCTAATTAAAAAAAATGTTTAGTCAATCAAGGGATTACACCAATGAAATGATTTTTCTCCTAACTGGTCACTAAATCCTAAGCATAATTTAAAAAGAAAATAATATTCAGACATAGTCTCCTTATTTTTTAACTGCATGGGTTTTTTTCCTTTATATTTCTTTTCTTTTCTTTTCTGTTAATGATGTCAAACACACAACAAAATACGTAGAGTGTTCACTTTAATATTATTTTTTGAAAATGCACATGTGAACAGCAAACTGTTTCCCTGCCATGGTCTGAGCTTAGGGGTCTGGGTACCTGACGAGGCCAAGCTGTAAAGCTCTATTCCTGAGCTTGCCTTAGATTTCAGAAGTGACTGAAGTGACAGCTTAGAGTCCATGCAGGACAGAAAGTTTCACAGGTGTCTGCAGCTAACTGGTCTCCACTTTGTGTTTCTTGGTTGGGCTTTGTGTGTTAATTAGCTACAACTATGAAATTTGAGAGTTTCCATTTTAGAGTTTATATTTAGATGTTTTTTAGAGATGATATCAGTAAGACTCAAGGTTTACCTGGATTATAAAAGCAGCAGGAGTATAATAATACCTGTAATTATGTACATGGCCCCTCCTCTGTGCCAGGAAGTCTTCCAAGTAGATTCTGTACATTAACTCGACCCATCCTTACCACAGTCATGAGGAAATCTCCTATTCTTATTTTATAGGAAACTATGGCACAGAGAAGTTAAGTTCTCCAAGATCACTAAGGAAGCAAGCTGCTGTGCTCAAATATGAATTTAGGCAACTTCATTCCCAAGGTCTCACTACCACAATGCTGGCCTCTCTAAAAAATGGAGCATGCATTTGCAATTAAAATAAAACACTTCAATTAAAAAACTAAAAAAAATTAAAAATTTTTTTAAATAAGGAAGAATGATAAAGTGAAATGAATCTTCATCTTCAATTTTTCAACAAGCTTGTTCCAATGAAAATTTAAACTTATTAGTTGGCAATTTTAAATTTAATATTGGCAGTTTAAATGACCAAAAAACTTTTCTTCAGTATTTTTTGTATTCTGCCAATATGATACGTTTTTGTTTTTCAGGACTCAAAAACATTATGAACATCTAATTTTGTCTAAGTTTCAGCTTTCATCTCTGAATTTACAGTCTTTCACAAACATATGCTTTGACCGCCATCTTCAGTTGTAAACAATGGGAACTATTTATAATGGGGATTATTAGAAGCTTATTACATTTTAAAAGGCAAATGTCACTTTCTATTGGTAGCTGAACCTCATTTTTTTCCATTTATAAAAAGAGGAGTTTGACCTGCTCCCTCCAGACCTTTTCAGTGCCAACGTTCTGTAGATCTGTGATTCAATTTATAAAATCTATAGTTGGAGACATTTTCAGATGCTCCTAGTAAAAGCATTTTATTTCCAAGAGTTATTCATGCTCACAACCTTCTGTCCTGCTGCTGCTGACTGCAAGTACCATCAGCTCTAAATTATCTCAGCTGATGGAAAGAAGCAATAATACAGATGACTCAAAAAATCATCATTTCATATCTCTGGAAGGTTGATACAAAGATATATAGTTTTATTTTTTTTAATTTTGCAGCAGGAGTGGCAGCAATAAATTTACATTTCCAATTATATAAGATGCCTAGCTCAGTGCACAAACACTGATGGCACCTCAACAAAGGTTTCCCTGCTTCTTCTACCCTTTCTCTGACTTTAGGATGAGAGCCACGCTGCTTTGTGCACATCCCAAAAGGAAGGGGGAGCAGTGACCAGGACTTAGTTCAAGCAAAAGGGCACCTAGTCTATGATGAAAAGGAGGCCGCAATAATGAAGGCACATGTGAAAAAATGGGAGTCAACTATAAAAGCCAATGTGTCTTTCTTTCTACATCTATGTCATAGCGGCTAATTTATATTTTGCATTTTTTTTATTGGTGTTATGAAAGGATACAATTCAATGCCTCTTTTCTTATACAATTACCATCCTTTTCCTTTTCCCCCTTTTTACTGTTATTATGAAGGAAGGACCACACTTCTCTTCTGTGTCCACCATTCCAGGCAGTGCTCCTTCACCTTGGCTGCACATTAGAATAACCAGAGGAGCTTTAAAAACTTCCCTATGCCAGAATGCACCCCAGGCCACTAAGTACCATCGGAGTTTGCAGTGATGGAATCCAAGCACCAACATTTTTTAAGGTCCCCTGGTGATTCCAACATGCAGCCAAGGCGGACAACTCCAAAAGTAAACAGACTAAAGTGCATCTAATCAGCGCCTGCTTTTCCTGGGTAATCTCATCTATCTCCACGTGGGGACACCACACCTCCTATTCTGACCAGACTTGTTCTTCCTGCTCAACCCTGTCCCATTTGTACTCAAGTTCTGCCTGGCGCCGCTTCCAGAACTCCAGAATTATGGTGACTAACACAGAGAGAGAACAGCAGAATGTGGATCTTCAGTGAAGACTGATGCTTCAGAAATCTGTACTTAATATTTATTACACTTAACACTTTGGTAAATGATTAATAAAATCACATTTTATTTATAGGTGATACTAAAGAGAAACATGAGTTAATGCCTTTCTTTTAAGAAAAAGGAAAATGTAGAGAATTTATTGAACTTGTGAAAACAGAATATCTAGCTCTCTAGCTCAGGGGAAAGGTATTAATGTGATGGTCAGAGGCAGGTGACTGTGTCTGATGCTAAAGTACCTGCTACAAGCAGATTATGCCCACTAAAAACACAAATATCGGGGGGAAGGGTGGGTATAGCTCAGTGGTAGAGCACGTGCTTAGCATGTACAAGTTCCTGGGTTCAAACCGCAGTACCTCCATTACAAAAGAAAGTTAAAAAATAGCGCAAGTAACTGTCATAATTTAAAAGCAGTGCATGGTCCACCCTCCAAGTCTTCTCCTCACATCACTCTGTCTCTTCTGTCCGAAGGACCTGAGGGTAGGGAAGGGGATGAGAATGCTTTAGTAGCCCCTGCATTTCTATTCCATAACCCCAGTCACACAAAATTTAAATAATATTCTTAAATATGGAAAACTGCCATTTTCCTCAATCTTCGGTAAAGTAATTTTTAGAAATCGTCATTCTGTTTTAAGACTCAACACTTCAAATAGTAGACAAAAACAACATGAAATGTTAATTGAAAATGTGGCTTCAGGGTAAATCACCTAAGCCCTTCTTCCAACCAGACTGTTACCCCTAGGCCCCAACTACAGAGAAATTTCAGAATAACCACTGTTCCCTCCACCATTATACCTGAGTCTCTACCATGCCCTGAGAATAAAGAGAAAAGAGACACAGTCCCTGCTTCTGGGAGCTCCTAGGTGCACAGAAGTCATCATGAAATGAAGGCTGAGGAGGCGTGTTAAGAGGTCTTGGATAACAGTCAGCAGAGGGTGCTCGGGGCAGAGAGCCAGAACTGTAGCCAAGGCTTTCCCAGAGGAGGGAACCACTGTGGTGAGTTCTGAGATGCCCTAGAAGTGATCAGGTGAAGGTATAATGTTAAGGCAATTTCTCCCTGGGGAGCTGCACATGCAAAGGTGGGAGGCCAAAGAGAGCCAGGTCCCTTCCAGGAACTCCAAATAGTCTAGAAGTGAGCACAGGGTGTGGGAAGCAGGTGAGGCAACCAGGTGGAGAGATCACAGGTGCACATCACAAAGGACTCTGTGTGCCTCCAAAGTAGAGGAGACATGCAAAGTGATCAAGAAAGAGACAAGATAGAGGCAGGGAGACCTATTGGCAGGTTCATGTGAAGGCCTGCTGAGGCCCCGCCAGGAGGAGAGAGAAGAAAACATTTAAGCAGGTGGACGGATTGGCCACAGGTGTGATGGAAGGGAAGGAAGAGGTCAAAGATGCCGGGCAGCTTTCTTGCTTTGGCAGTGTCTTAAATTATAGTGCCATTCCCTGAAATAAGAAGGGCAGGAAGAGGGGCAAGCCATGAGAGGAGACAACTGATTCAGTTCTGGGTGGGTGCCTGTGGGCTCCAGGAGAGATGTCCAGTAGGCAAATCAAAGTCTAGAAATCAGGAGAAAGTCCTAGGCTGAGCCAAGTAGTTTTCCTGTTTCAAGAGGCTAATGGGTGTGAGTGGACAAGCTCAAGAGAAGAGGTGTGGAGGGGTAGCTCTCACCCTCCTGCACAGGGGAAGCATCTGGGAGCCTTTAAAAAATAGTGTGCCCCAGCCTGGAGTGGGGACTTTGTACTGTTTATTGTTTTTTAAATACGTCTTTCCTTTTTTGGGAGGTAGTTAGTTTTATTTATTTTAATGGAGGTACTGGGAATTGAACCCAGGACCTCTTGCATGCTAAGCACGGGCTCTACCACTGAGCTGTACCCTCCCCACCTTTTTTTGTTTTTAGACATTAGCTCTACTGAGCAGTCAGGGTTGAGACTCAACCTGTAGAGAGCAGAGAACCTTGGGGTAGAGATCAAGGAGAAGCTGCCCAGATCCCTGCAGACCCCACCAGGGGCAGCCAGAGACACAGGGAGCCTCAGACAGGCTGTGAGGAACATGAACTCAACACTTCCCAATGGCGAAGACGACAAACATGTTTCAAGCACCCACTTCCCAGCAGTGTTTGTTCCGACTTTACTAGATTTCCAGTAATACTGAGTGAGAATAGAAATAATCTGGACACAGGGATCAAATTCAAATGCCGGCTCTGACCATTCTTAACTGCGTGATTACTGATTAAAAAGCTACCCATCTGCCACGTGTAAAATGGGGGACCTAGAACCGTGCTTGTGGGCTGCTGTGAGAGTAATGAAATGACATCTATAAATGCCCTCCTGACTCTCAGAGGTAATTGCTACTATTGTCCCCATTTGGGACACCAAGAAACAGAGGCACAGAAAGCTTCAAACACTTGCCCAACATGAGGGTTGGGGTCAGGAATCAAGCCAATGACTTCTTGGATCCAGAGCCCAGGATCTTCTTATGAACAACACATCACTGCCCAGGCTCCCTGCTCCAAAACCCGCCTCCCTTTGTCTCAGTCCCATGGCACCTGCGCTGCACAGATGTCGCCACTGCCTGTCTGCCTGCCTGGTGTCTGATCCTGGCACTCCTCCCTCCATCCCACACAGCACTTCCTTGGGCACACCAATCCTCACAAGGCCATTGCTGTGGCTACTCGGATGTTTACATGGAAACGCAGGTGGCAGCCCAGCATTTTGCTATAGATGCTGCTGTCAGTGGAGGCAAAGAGCTCACAGTTTGTGGGGGAGGCCAATTCTGGTCTCCTCTTTGGCTGGAGAGCTGGATGGAATCTAGTTTCCCTCTGCAACTTAGACATCCAGCATGAGAGATATGTAAGGCCATCTGGCCTCTCAACATAGAAATGATGCCCCCACAGTTGTACTTAACATTGTAATCTCCTGGCTCCACCAGAGAGCAGAGGCCATGGCCTGTTGTCCACCAAGTTTTGTTTCCTTGCATGACAGCTACAATGGGGTGAGTTAACACTGGACCAGAAAATCTACAAATCCCTCGTGTACTATTTCTTGACACCTGCAGGTCACCCAAATATCCCAGATCCTCCAAGTAAACAACTAGTAAGGGGAACTGAGCTGGCTCATCTCTCAGACCCCTGATGGCAGGACTGATTTGGCCTATCCTGCTCTTGGGATGATCTGTTCTCCTTCTATGTGCTCTATCCCGATTGAAAGAGACTGTTCTTTGTTTATGGGCTAGGGAGTATTTGTGGCTTTCTGACCAGAACCTTCAAAAGTAGAGCTCTTAGTTTGAATGGAAGCATGGCACCCACATCTCATGAGATCAGCTACCCAACAGCCTCATCTAGCCAAGACTGTGGCCAAAACCAGGGGTCCATGCTGTTGAGTGTTGGGTCTGGAGAGCAATGCCTCCACCACTGAGAAGCTGCCCCGCCACTTGTGCCCTTGTCCCCATCCAGGGGGAGGTGACACATCCATGGGATGAAAGCCTTGAGGGCACTAGGTGACTGTGGACCAAGCTGTGACTGGCTGGTCCTTCTCCCAATGTGACCCATGTTAGCCTCACATGCAGAAAATCCCCAAAGAGACCCCTGCTTGAGTGAATGGGTCACGTATCAGCCAACTGTCCTCAGGCCACTTAAGAAGCAACACAGTATACACAGTGAGCCACCAACTCACTGAATTCCCCAAGGCTCACAGCTCCCTAATTTGACACCAGGTACCCCCAGCAAAAAGAAGACCCTTACTTTAAAATTGAGTTGAGAATTCTACTGCCAATGCTGCCTTCACCTTCCACTTATGAAATTCTTTCCACTCTGTCCCCTGCTCTGCAATTGTGCAATCAGTCCAGAGCTCCTTCATGAGACAGGAGGGAAGGGGGCTGGGCAGAGCCATTAAAAGAATGGCACAGCCATTAGCACAAAGACGGTGGAAAAGTCAACTCCCAGTAGATTTTGAGCTTCAACACACACTCACCGAAATACAGCAGGATGCTAAATGGCACTCCCACAGGTGCCAGGACAGGTTCAAGGCTGACCATAAAAGGTCAAAGGGTCAGTGGTGGCCCAATTTCTGGGAATCCCAACACCTTCCCCAAAACGGTTGGAATATTCCTCCCACTTATTAGCATATGAAGATACTGAGTGCATAATAACTAACCCCACACCTCGTGGCTGCTCTCTCTGCTGAGGGAGACAGCCCACACTCTGTCTGTGGAGTGTGTATCTACTTTTACTTTAAACTGGAGCACCCAACTCCCACGCCTCATGGCCTTTCTCTTGCCTTTTGAAACAGCCCAGTCTGTTTATGGAGTATATATCTCTCTGAATAAATCTACTTTTACTGAACTGTGTCTCTCTCTTGAATTCATTCCTGTGCAAACCAAGGACCCACACTTGGCA
This sequence comes from Camelus bactrianus, assembly GCF_048773025.1. NCBI lineage: Eukaryota > Metazoa > Chordata > Mammalia > Artiodactyla > Camelidae > Camelus > Camelus bactrianus. The sequence goes on along the minus strand of NC_133555.1, from coordinate 59,876,855 downwards.
AGGTGCATCCCAGGGATCCAAATAAGACCTGGGATACGGCCATCCTCTCCCCCCCATTTTCCTGTATCATACATTCCTTCCCAAAGGATCTCACATTGTGCACTCCAAAATAGACAGCACTCATGTGTCCTGACCTGGATCTGCTTCTGCATGTATCATTCTCATGTCCACTAGAATGTCACCTTCATGAGGACAGGGATTTGGTTCTGTTCACAATGGAAGCACAAGCACATCACAGGTGCTGGAGAAGTATTAACTGATTGAATGAGCTGTGGGAAGTCCTGGGAATTCCACCTGCAACTCCTAGCCTCTTGGGTCCCAGCTGACTCCAGTTGCTCCTGGCTACTCATGGCTGACCTCTTGCCACCACTCTCAACTCTGCCACCACCTGAGCCGGGATGAGCTTAGATGAGCACACACCCCAGAGAGCATGGCGGCTGGTTCATGAGGTTGCAACACACTCACCCCTTGACTGCTAGGGGTTACTTAGGATGGACAAACTGAAGGAAGCACCATGTGCACCGCCCTACCCCACAAATCACTTGAAGCACCAGGACTGCACACAGGGGAAACGCTGGCCCTTTCCAACCTAAGGAGAGGGGCTATGGGTGAGAAGAGGGTCTCTGTCAACTAACAGTCTCTTTACAAGCCCAGTCTTAGAAAAGTTCTTTAAAGACACTTTTGGCATCTTCCTTGTGTTTCTGTAATCCCTCTAGATTTTGTCATTTTCATCTACACATCAGAAATACAGATGCTCTTGAAATCTCTATTGATTTTCAATGAAGAAAATCCTCAATTTCCTTCTCTGCTAAGAAAATTACTGCACTTTATATTAAAAAAAAAAGCAGCTTCCTTTCATGAGTTTCTATCTTCAAACACCTAATTTCACAAGAATCAGTGAAGCAGGACATGAAAATCATGCTGTGCTTTACCACCTACTGGTGGGCAGGAATGAAATGAATGAGTACTGATCTCATGAGATGGGAAGGCTGGGGCTGTCTTATTCCTGCTACAGATGGAAGGGTCCATATCTGTAAGGGTGAGGAAGGACCAAGGATGAGAAACCAAAATTTTCTAACCAATTTCCCTTTTTCAGAGTCCCAGACAAAACAGGGTGATTGTATCAACAAAAACAAGAACATCTGCACCCTTCTAAAAGCATGCTACGTATTTAATACTACACACGGCACTCTGTCACTGACCTAAAGGCTGATGACAGCCAAGAAATTTGCAGGGATCTTATTCTGTGCTCATCCCTTTTTGTCTTTGGAACCTCAGGAAATTTGCCTTCTCTCCATGAATGTCATTTTCCTCATCCTTCAAATGGGAGTGTAACAGTCATTCATTTGCTCAGTGTCTATTCGACAACAGGAGACGGCTTATGAAAACAACAACAAAAAAAAGCAAAACAGCTATTCTGATCTGTGCTGTCTTCCTCCTCCTCCCTGAACATGAACTTACAGGGTAAAATGGTATCTTTCACTAAATCCCGAACTTAAGGAGCACTTCTGATAAGGAAGTCACAGGACTGCCGTGTAACCGAGAAATGACCTGGTGCAAAAGAATGAGTTGCCAGCAAATCCTCAAAACCCGTAAGGGTGCAAACCCTGGGAGTTACAGGCATGGGTGGGAGTTCCTTAGTTCCCCATTTCACAAAGCCGAGAACTTTGCAAGGTCCATGAAAGACAAAGATAGCCCAGTACAACCACACCATGTTTTGGAGTACACCAGGGCCACATCACTGCTGACCTGCACTTCTTTGTGTCCCAGAGCAAGAGCCCTGGGCGGGGGTGACTGTGTTTGAGGATGGACAAGAAATTCCTCTTCTGTCTCTTTTGCTCTCTCTCTTCCTGCAATAAAACAACTGGTAGGACTCTGGTGGGGAGCACTGCACCCACATTCTCTGGCAAATCACACACCAGGCAGCTCTAGCTGATCTGAGAGAGGACTCTTCAATGAACATATATACACCAAAGTCAGGCAGAAGGCTGCCTGTGACCTTGGGAATCCAAACCAGCTTGCCCTGTTAATCAGGATGTTAGACATCTAAAGAAAGTGTGCACCAGATGAAGACGATGCCTTAGACAGCGTTGGTGGTTATGGCCGGCAGTATCTAAGGACAAGTCATGCTCTGGCAGATGGGAGCATTTTGGTTTCTTTAAGAGTTTGATACTGAAGGGCTGTGATATTTAATTGGGCCTTGAAACTCCAGACCTCTTTACTCACAAAGGCAGACAAGTTAGGTAAGCCAGCTCAGTCTTTATTCCAACTTCCTAACCAAAAGGCTATGAGGTTGAAAATATATTTCTCAGACTCTTCTGCAGCAAGGGTTCCAGATGTGGCTTTAAAAATGCCCATCAGAGATTGAGATTTGAAAATATCAACTACTATATATAAAAATAGCTAAAAAAACTAAATTTCTTCTGTATAGCACAAGGAACTATATTTAATATCTTGTAATAACTTTAATGAAAAAGAATATGAAAAGGAATTCATACATATATATGTGTATATGAATGACTGGAACATTGTGCTGTATATTAGAAATTGACACATTGTAACTGACCATATTTCAATTAAAAAAAAAATATATATATATAATGCCCATCAGCAGCATCTGAGTGTCACTAAAAGCAGAAACCCAGATGAATAGAGGCAGAGGTGGTTGGAGGAGCTACATTATTTTGCTGGGGTGGATGCAGCCAGCATGGCAGAGATATAGAAGTAATGGTCACAACAGCCACTCACTGATCTGCAAGTGAGTTAGGGTAACAGCTTCCTGAAATCCTCCCCACCCCTCCTGATGAGCCAGGTGTTTGGCGTTTCTCTGGAAGTCACTAGGCGCAGCCTGGAACTCAAAGGTAAAAATTAAAAACTGCAGTCAGGCTGCAAATGGCCTGGCAGGACACATTGGACAAAAGTAGTTCAGAAAGAACAAGGAATGGGGAGGGGATAGAACGTGTGCTGAGGACCCTGACTTCAGTGGTGGATTGTCTGTGTTGAGGAATCTGAGTCAGTATGAGTAGATGGATTGGTGTGGACTAAAATGGTGGCCATTCTTCAGATAAGTGTGTGATTTGGATGATATTTATTAGAGGAGGGTTTTTTTTCCCCCTTCAACATTGATCATTTCTAGGGAGCAGAAAAATACTCTGCCACACAACATCTAATTGCAAAAGAGATGCTACGGGATGATAGTGAAATGAAAAATTTCAGTTCTGCAGTTCCAAGGTTTCTTTAATGAGGTTCACAGCAGTAGGTACTTAAAATAAAATAAGGTACTTAAATAAAGACATCATCATATGTACATATCCTTAAAGATACACATATGGTGCTATAAGTGGGCCTGAAATGTGTTCTTCATTCTAAAATCCAATGAAATAAAATCAGTAGCTCAATATGCCTGTCGGCTCTATAAACATGATGTAGCTAATGATCATAGAAAGCAAGATCAGCTAGCAAATTTGAGATTTGTCTTTTCTAGGGTCAAAGATAATATTTTTTGCTTTACTTAAAAAGCATTTTTTAATTAGGGCTCTCAGCATCCATTGGTGTACGGGGTTTAGTAGATGTGTTCAGATGTTCTAGACAGTGAATCAGAGCAAAGACAGGTTTAGACAGTAGTTAAATGTCTCACCCGTGTGATCAGCATCCACATATTGCTATACTGAAAATCCTTAAAAGTGAGAACTTCATTAAAGCAACGAAAAGAGATGGAAAAAAATAGCCACAGACTAGTGGAAGTTTTTTATCATGTAAAAATGACAAAGGGCTATTCATGAGCATATTTTAAAAACTCTACACTTTAATAAGCAAAACAATAAACTGACAACAGATTGCACACTGCTCCCTGTAGGAAAAGCCATAAAGATGGACTCTTATGTGAATGGGGCTGGAGCTGTAGAATTAGTTAGTCTTGAAAGTAATTCAATTAAAAACAAATGCACATGGGATACACTTCTAGAATATCTGAGTAAAATTCTTGGAAAACTTACTCCTCTATGAAGCAATGACAATGGCAAAATTTGTCAAAATTAACCTCTGCAGAACTCTGGAAATTAAACAAAGGCTCCCAGCAGTCCAGAGAGTGTTTATTTGAGGGAAAAAAACCAGCTAAATCTCCATAAAGATAGTGAGTTTTGTGGCATTGTAATTTGATCTACCCCCATCCCCGTATCCTCACCTAAATGGTGGCCTTTAAAAGCAAAAGTCTCTCAATCAAGGTAGGGGCAGAAGTGGTTTGAAGTTACCCAAAAAATCCGTCCTCAGAGAGCTGTCACTATTTGACCTATCTCAAACTCATGCTGTGCAAACAGCCTGTCCCCAGAGTGTGTGTGGAAAACAATCAGCAGTGAGTATTTAACATTACAACTGCCTGAGGCAGTGGTACAAGTAGAGGCTAACTATATGTTGACTAGGAAACTTAGAAGGCAAAATTGAGTAATGAGACATTCTGGGGGTGGAGGTACTGTTAAAAATCTCCAAAAAAATTCTGAGAATTGTAGAAGGCCGTACACATGTGTGGCACATGGCAAGGAAAGATCTGAGAAAATCTTAAACCTTCAATTCTGGCTGAAATTGAGGTTCTGCATAAGCAAGAACTAAAGGCTTTGGAAGAGCTGCAGACTGCCTGCTGGTGCTGAGGGCATCCCTCAGCACGCAGACACACAGCCACCTGGCAACAGCTCAAACTAATGGCTCCAGGCATTGAAAGAAATCACTGTCCAATCATTATTACAGTGATGACAGCTAGGCTTTCTGCACACACACTGATCTCATGGCCATGCATGATAAAGAATACAGATTTTACAGAATTTGTTCAGAAAAGTAACTAAATAAATAGCTGCAGCAGCAATGACAATGGAAGCAACGATAAACCCTGGAGATGAGGAAAATCTGGCTTTCAGATCTGCCACATTGTAATATTTTAAATGTCCAGTTTTCAACAGAAAATTACAAGATGTACAAAGAAACAGAAAAATTTGGCCATAACACAGGGGAAAAAGTAGTCAATAGAAACTCCCTGAGGAAACCCAGACACTGGACTTACTAGACAAAGACATAAATAAGCAATTACACATATATTCAAAGAGCTAAAAGAAACCATGCCTAAAGAATTAAATTATGTGAACATCTCATTGTACAGAGAATATCAATAGGTAAAATTTATATTAAAAACCAACTAGAAATTCTAGAGATACAAATATAATGACTAAAATGAAAAATTCAATAAGAGATTTCTTTGTAGATATGAACTTGTTGAAGAAAAATTCAGTTAACTTAAAACTACTGAGATTATCCAGTCTGTGGAGCAGAAAGTAAAAGGAATGAAAAAAAAAAAGAACACTGTGTCAGAGATAGGTGGGACACCATCAACAATACCAATAAACACATAATGGGAGCACCAGAAGGAAGGAGAGACAAAAAGGGTTGGAAAGATTTTATAAAGTATAATGGCTGTAAACTTCCCAAATTTGAAGAAAACATTAATTTGTACATCCCAGCAGCTCAACAACCTCCAGGTGGTATAAACATAGAGACATCAAAAATAGGCACATCAGACTCAGTGTGTCAAAAGACAAGAACAAAGAACCTTGACAGCAGAAAGAGAAAAGTGGCTCAACATATACAAAGGCTCCTCAGTAAGACAGTTGATTTCTCATCAAAAACCATGGAGACCAGAAGGCAGTGGGATGGTATTGTCAAAGTGATAAAAGGAAAAGACTGTCACCAAGTATTTTATAGCCAGCAAAGTGATTCTTCAAAAATATTAAAGGAGAAATTAAGACCCTCCTACAAAAACAAAATCTGAAAGAATCCATTGCTAGCAGACCTGCCCTACAAGAAATACTAAGGATAGTCCAGCAGGTGTAAATGAAAGGACACTCACTTGAAAAATAAAGAGCACTAGTAGAGGTAACTACATGAGTAAAAAGAAAAAAACACAGTATAAATATAGTATTACATGTAAGTGTTTTCTTCTATTTGATGTAAAAGTCAACTGCATAAAACAATACTTATGAAACTCTATAAATGTGCTTATAAATGCATAAAGGTGTAATTTGTATGACAGTGACAGCATGAGGAGGGGGAGGGAAAAGATTGATACCAAAGCCAAATTTATGTGTACTATTGAAATTAAGTTGGCATTCATGTGAACTAGATTGCTTTAAAACAAGATGTTAATTATAATCTCCAGGGCAATGGAGCAGAAGGAGGAGGAGTAGGAGGAGGAGAAGGAGAAGAAAAAGATAAAACAACAAATTAAAATGGCACACTGGAAAATGCCTCCTTTTACCAAAAAAGTGTAGTAATAGAGGAATGGGGAAAAAAAAGACATATAGAAAGCAGATAGCAGAGGTAACTTCAACCTGATAAGAAATTACATTAATGTAAATGAATTAAACATTCTAATCAAAATACTAAAGGCAGAAATAAATGGAATAGAAAATTGATGAACAACAGAGAATAACCAACAAGAAGAAAAGTTGGTTCTTTGAAAAGATCAACAAAATTGACAAAGTTTAGTACTGAAGAAAAAAAGAGAGAAGATTCAAATTACTAAAAAGAAATGAAAGAAGGATGTCACTACTGCCCTTACAAAAATAACAAGGAATATAAGGGAATACCATGAATAATTATACAGCCAATAAATGAGATAATCTAGATGAAATGGATAAATTCCTAGAAGGACATAAATGACTGAAGCTAATTCAAGGAGAAATAGAAAACTCAAATAATCCTACAATAAGTAGTGACTGAAATAGTAATCCAAAACATTCCCACGAGGAAATGCTAGGCCCCTATGGCTTTGCTGGTGAATTCCATCAACTACTTAAAGAAAAAACAAAGAAACAAACAAAAAAAAAAAGAAAATAAACAATGCTTCACAAACTCGTCTAAAAAAAATAGGTGGGCACACTTCCCAATTCATTCAATGAGACTAGTATCACACTGATACCAAAACCAGACAAAGGCATCACAAGAAACTAAAGACTGTCTCTTATGAATATAAAGGCAAAAATCCTCAAGAGAATACAAGCAAATCCAATCCAGTAACATATAAAATAGGCCACAATTAAGTGGGATGTATCCAGGTATGCAAAGGCAGTTCAACGTACAAAAGTCAATTCATGTAATATGCCATATTAATAGAATAATGGATAAAAACTAGGAATAGAAGACAACTTCCTCAAATTGACAGACAACATCTATGAAAAACCTGGAGCAAAGATCATACATAATGGTGAAAGACTGAATTATTTCCTCCCAAAATCAACATTGTACTAGAGGTTCTAGTCAAAGCAACCAGACAAAGAAAATAAAGCCTCTAGATTAGAAAGAAAGAAATAAAACTATTTCGATTCCACATGACATGATATTATATATTGAAATCCCAAGGAATCCACAAAGAAAAAGAGAGAGAGAGAAAAGAAAAAAAAAACTTATTAGAATTAATAACCCAGTCTGACCAAAATTGTAAGACACAAATCAATATATAAAAAAGTAATCATACTTCTATACAACAGCAGTGAATGATCTAAAAATAAAATGAAGGAAACATTTTCATTTACAATAGCATCCAAAAGAATAAAATACTTAGGAATATTAAGAAAAATATGTGGAATACTGAGGAAAATGTCTGAAACTTGTATATTGAAAAGTAAAATACTACTGATAGAAGTTAAAAATGACCTAAAATAAATGGAAAGCTCTTCTGTGTTCATGGATCAGAAGCCTTATTGTTAGGATGGCAATTGTCCTCAAAATGACCTATAGATTCAATGCAACTCTGGCTTTTTGGCAGAAATGAACAAGCTGATCCTAAAACTAATATGGAAATGCAAGATACCCAGAATGGTCAAAAAAATCTTGAAAAAGAACAAAGTTTTGAATTTTCCACATTCAAAATTCACTAACAAAACTGTAATCCATACAGTGTGGTACTTGCATAAAGGACAGACAAATAGATTGAGAGAAAAGAACTGAGAGTCCATAAACAAACTCTTACACGTAGCCAGTTAATTTTTGACAAAGGTGCCATGACAATCCAATGGGGAAAAATAACCTTTACAAAAATGATGCTGGGACACCTGAACATACACCTGCAAAGAAAGAAAACTGAACTTTTATCTTAACACCATTTATGAAAATTAACTCAAAATAAATCACAGACCTGAAACTATAAACTTTTACAAAATGAACAATGAGAAAATCTTCAGGACATTGGATTACAAATACTTCTAAGATATGACACCAAAAGCACAAACAACAAAAGAAAAAAAATCAAGTAAACTGGACTTCCGTAAAATTAAAAACTTCTGTGCTTCAAAGGACTTCATCAAGAAAGTAAGAAGACAATCCACAGAATGGGTGAAAATATTTCCAATATGATAAGGGACATTTATCCAGAATAGACAAAGAAGACTTAAAACGTGACAATACAAAGACAAATACAATTAAAATGGGCAAAGAATTTGAATAGATGTTTCTCCAAAGAAGACAATCGAATGGGAAATAAGCACATAAAAAGATGTTCAACATCAGTAGGCATTAGGGAAACACAAATCAAAAGCACAATGTCATGCCACTTCATACCAACTAGGGTGACAAATATATATGATATATGATATATGATATATAAATATGTATGTATAAACCCGGTAATAAAAAGTGTTGATGAGGATGTGGAGAAACTGGACTCCTCATACATTACTACTGGAAATATAAAATGGTGCAGTCACTTTAAAAACTACTTTAGCAATTCCTCAAAATGTTAAAAGTAGAATACATCCCAGCAATTCCATGTTTTGATATATCCTCAAGAGAACTGAAAATATGTGTTCACACAAAAACTTGTCCATGAGCATTTACAGCAGAATTATTCATCATCAACAGATGGATGGATAAGCAATGTGGTGTATTTATAAAAATGGTATATTATTTGAACACAAAAAGGAATTTGGGTACTGATATATGCTACACCATGGATGAGCCTTGACAACGTCACACTAAATGAAAGACAACAATCAAAAAAGGCAGCATACTGTATGGTTCTACTTATATGAAATGCCCAGAACAGGCAAATCCATAGAGGCAGAAAGTAGAGTGATGGCTGCTGGGGGCTAAGAGAATGGAAGGTTAGGAAGCGACTTACTAAAGGGTACTGCTTCCTTTTGGGGGTGATGGCTACACAAACCTGAAATGTACTTAAAACCCTAATGCACACTTTCAAAGGCTGCATTTTATGGTATGTGAATTATATCTCTATAAAGTTGTTATTCTTGAAGCTGAGCCCACCTATGGAGCAAGTGGCACAGCACTGACTGCGGCATCTGGAGAGGGAGTGACCCACCCGCCCACCGCGAAGGATAGCAGCATCTGATCCAGTGCTGGAGGGGCGCGATCTTCTTGCCGACAGACACTGTGAGCAGCAAAGACGAGGGTATCAACAGAGCAAGCTGAGTTCGTGAAACAGGGCAAAGACACAAAGACCTCTCAATAAAACCATTAAGAGCGCAGTCTCTAGGAGAACACATCTTTGTTTTTTAAATCTTTTTATATCTGTTTTATTTTCTATTACATTTTTAACCTTTACTTTTTAAACATTTCTATATTTTTACAGTTTTCATTTCATTTTTAATTCTCTTGGTTTTGATCTGTTATTATTATTCACATGTTTCAAATATTGTGTTTTGATTTTTTCTTCTTTTTATTAACATTTTTAAAAGACATCTCAACTCGATTCCTATTCTGCTTCAACTTTCTCTTCTATTATTGATTATACACTGTTTTCAAACCTTCTTTTCCTCCATTCTTTTAAAATTCTCTCTCTCTCTCTCTCGTTTTTAAGTTTTATTCCTGCATAGGCTTTAGATATATAAATAAATAAACTCCTTTAAGGACCACTATAAATAACTGATACTCCTTAAGCCACAGTGCCAGAGATATGAGCAGCATGAAGAAGCAGAGGAAGCACTCCCAATTAAAAGAGCAAGAGAAATCCCCTGAAAGAACGGTCAATAAAATAGGCATTGATTTCCTACTAGATCAAGATTTCAAAAAAGAAGTATCAAATTACTGAAGGAACTAAAAGAGATAGTGTTTAGAGACATAAAATATGCCAAAAACAAAATAGAAGCTATAGAGAAGAGCCAAGTAGAATTGGTAAATTCATTGGCTGAAATGAGATCTCACCTAAAGCCTATACAAAGCAGGCTAGATAATGCAGAGGAACGAATAAGTGACCTAGAAGACAGGGCCACAGAAAGCCCAATCAGAACAGATGAGAGATAAACAAATAAAAAACAATGAAAACAATATAAGGAACCTATGGGATAATATAAAGCATGCCAATCTATGCATAATATGGGTTCCAGAAGGGGAAGAAAAAACAAAGGGGATGGGAAAGATATTTAAAGAAATCATGACTGAAAACTTCCCAAACCTAAAGAAGGAATCAGACACCCAAGTACAGGAGACTCAGAGGTTCCCAAACAGGAAGAGCCCAAAGAGACCCACACCAAGACATATCATAATCAAGATGGCCAGACTGAAGGATAAAGAAATGATTCTAAAGGCAGCAAGAGAAATAAAAGAGTGAGTTACAAGAGAAGACTCTCAGCTGATTTCTCTACAGAAACACTACAGACCAGAAGGGATTGGCAAGATATATTCAAAGTCCAGAATGAAAAAAAAAGAAAAAAAGCAGCCAAGGATACTTTCTCCAGCAAGGCTATCCTTTAGAATAGAAAGAGAGATAAAGAATTTCACAGAGAAGCAAAAACTAAAAGACTTTAGCAACACTAAAGCCATGCTAAAAGAAATATTGAAAGGTCTACTCTAAATAGAAAAGAAGCAGGATGCTACAGAAATGAGAACTCATAAATGGAAAGGTGATAACTACCATGAATTACAAATAGAATAACCATGAAATTGTAAAAGAAGACATCTAAACCATTGAGTGGGAGAGGGAAACAAGAAAATATAGAGTATTTTTTTTTCTTCTTTTTTTTTTTAAATGTTTTGTTCTCGGTAGGATGGGTTTGACATTACATTACTATCTGTTTAGTACACACAGTTACAGTAATTGGTTAACAGACTTAAAAAAAAGTGAAACCACAAGCCAAAAACTTACAAGTGAGTCACAAAAACTAAATACAATCTAAGATAATACATAGGAAAATTAACATACCACAAAAGGATGAAGAAAGGAACAAAGAAGAAATACCAAATCAACTGCGAAAATAAGTTCAAAATAGCAATAAACACTCATCTATCATTAATTACTGTAAATGTTAATGGACTAAATGCTCCAGTCAAAAGACAGAGTGGCAGACTGGATAATAAAGCACGAAACTTCAGTACACTGCATACAAGAGACACACTTTAGGAAGAAGGACACATATAGATTGAGAGTGAATGGAGGGAAAAGGATATTCCATGCAAATGGAAATGCCAGAAAAGCAGGTGTAACAGTACTGATTTCAGTCAAAATAGACTTTAAAACAAGGGTCATAAGAAAGATAAATAAAGACATTTTATAATGATTAAAGGAGCAATACAAGATGAGGATATTACAATCATTAATATATATGCACCCAACATGAGCACCTAAGTACATAAAACAACTACTAACAGAGATAAAGGGGGATATTGATGGGAATACAATCATTGTCAGAAATTTTAACAACACATTAAGATCACTAGGTAGATCTTCCAGACAGAAAATAAATAAGGCAACAGAGAAATTAAATGATACAATAGAAAAATTAGATTTAGTGGATATTTTCAGAACATTACAACCCCCCAAAATAGGATATACATTCTTTTCAAGTGTGCATGGAACATTTTCTAGGATTGATCATGCACTTGGTCACAAAAGAAGCCTCAACAATTTTAAGAAGATAGAAATTATCTCAAGCATCTTTACTGACCATAATGCCATTGAAACTAGAAATCAACTACAGAGAAACAAAGGAGAAAAAAAGGAAAGCATAGAGATTAAACAACATGCTATTAAAAAACCAATGGGTCAATGATGAAATCAAAGTTGAAATTAAAGAATACCTTGAGACAAATGAAAATGAAAACACAAACACACAAAACTTATGGGATGCAGCAAAAGCAGTGCTAAGAGGAAAGTTTAGGGTGATACAGGCCTTCCTCAAAAAAGAAGAACAATATCAAACAAACAATCTAACCCACCAGCTAAAAGAACTAGAAACAGAAGAGCAAAAACACCCAAAAGTCAGCAGAAGGAAGGAAATAATAAAGATCAAGGAGGAAATAAATAAAATAGAGATTTAAAAAAATAAAGAAAATAATCAGTCAAACCAAAAGCTAGTTTTTTGAAAGAGTAAATAAAATCGACAAACCTCTGGCCAAACTCACAAAGAAGAAAAAAGAGAGAGCACAAATAAGCAAAATAAGAAAGGAAAATGGAGAAATTACAACAAATAACAAAGAAATACAGAATATCATATGAGAATATCATGAAAAACTTCATGGAAAATAATGGATATCCTAGAGGAGATGGACAAGTTTCTGGAAACATACAGTCCACCAAGACTGAATCAAGAAGAAACTGACCACTTGAACAAACCGATCACAAGGAATGAAATCGAATTAACAATACAAAAACCTCCCTACAAATAAAAGTCCAGGACTGGACAGCTTCACCAGGGAATTCTACCACACATACAAAGAAGAACTCATACAAGTCCTTCTAACTCTTCCAGAAGTTTGAAAAGAAGGAATATTCCCAAACTCATTCTATGAAGCCACCATCACTCTTATAACAAAAGCAGGCAAAGACACCAACAAAAAAGAGAATTACAGACCAGTATCACTGATGAACACAGATGAAAATGTCCTTACCAAAATACTAGCAAATAGACTCCAACAGCACATAAAAAAGATTATACAACATGCCCAAGAGGGGTTCATCCCAGGGACACAAGGGTGGTTCAACATATGCAAATAAATCAATGTAATACTTCACATCAACAAGAGAAAGGACAAAAACCATATGATCACCTCAATAGATGGAGAAAAGATTTTGATAAAATTCAACACCAATTTATGATAAAAATTCTCACCAAAGTGGGTATTAAGGGAAAATATTTCAACATCATAAAAGCTATATATGACAAACCTACAGCCAGCATAGCAATCAACAGTGAAAAACTCAAAATCTTCCCACTAAAATCTGGGACAGGACAAGGATGCCCACTAAAACCACTCCAATTCAACATAGTCTTGGAAACCCTGGCCACAGCAATCAGGCAAGAAAGGGAAGTAAAAGGGGTCTAAATTGGAAAAGAAGAGGTAAAAGTGTCACTATATGCAGATGACATGATACTATATATAGAAAACCATAAAAGTTCCACACAAAACGACTAGAGCTGATTGAAGAATTTAGCAAGGTAGCAGGTTAAAAGATTAATGTTAAAAATCACTTGCATTTCTTTACACAAATGATGAATCAAAGGAAAAAGAAAGTAAAGAAACAAACAAGCAAACAAAAAAACAAACACCAAAGAGTACGATTGGCTCACATATATCCAAAGGAACCATGATAATTCAAAAGAAAATACTCAAAGTGATGTCAAGGATCATTAAGCACGCATCAACACAGTATCGCTGCTTGCATGTACTCAACACACTTGTAATCAGAAAACAGATGCGTGCCTTAATATTCATAAATATTGATTCATAAGAGCACAGAGTGACTTAACCCAAATGCTTACTTTAAATAAAATGGTTTCATAGTCCGTGATATAGGCTTACGGGTCTTCCAAAAGGATGAATGAATGTCTTATTCAAACCTACTTAGAGAATACATGGCATACGCGTATAACAAAGACAAATAGCTCTAGAAAACTGTACTAAGAGCAAAAGAGACAGGAAGTAAAGTGTACACTGGGATTAGCCTCATATCTAGGAAATTCAGCCACCATGAAACAAATGGATCCATGTTCTGAGAGTGTGGGTGTTTCAGCAGAAAATCAAAAGACGGATATGTATTCTGGGTGAATGGATATTACACAAACATAAGATTACTATAGTGGGTCTCTGTGTACTGTTAACTGTTAGAAAGATTAAAGAAGTGAGAAACCATAAAACTAACATGGACTCATAACCCTCCATTTGTAATTTGTATAGAGATCTGTACAAAAGGAAAGAGGGAAGGAAAAAAAGGACAATCAGACACTAATGGAGAGAATCACATTAACCTTAGGAACCTCTCGACTGAAGCAGCCCCTTCCCCAACACTGACAAGATGCAGCCAACATTGGGGATGGCAGTTACCGGTTGGATTCCAGGTGGAATGTTGGTGTGTTCCACGAGGCTTGTTGTGGCTGGTGGAGCCAAGGTAACTGGGCAGAGCTCTGTGGGTGGATCAGTGTCATGGAGGGGCTGCCGACCTCTGTGGAGCTTGGCTTAGGTCTCCTGTATGGGAAGCTGTGTAAGTTAGAGATACTGCTTCTGACCATGGCCTGAGTTCATGGGTCAGTTTCCATACCTGAAAGGGCAGACAGTGGGAGATCTGCCAGTCATCAGCTTACTGTTGAGGCTCTGAGGTAATTTCAGGACTGCCCCGTCCTGTAGAAGTCGACTTTATGGAAGACATGAAGAGAAGCCAGCAGAAAAGCTGGCTGCACAGACTGAGGTGAGATGCGAATACACTGATAAGAGTTGTTCTGCTACAATGGAGAATACTGACATGGAGACTTCTGTAGATAATACCAGGCTTGAAAGGCTTTCATGAGACATATTAAGCATTGCTGATACTGTAAGAAACCTGTAGAGGGTCAACATGCACTTGAGGAATGTACTCAATTCACTGCTGCAAGAACGAGTCCAAGATTCCTGATGTATAAAACAGAAGAGATGACAGAGATGTTCAAACCACTCATGTTCTTGGAAGAAGTCGTGAGAATCCACACGTCCCAAGGGGCATTTACAAACCATTCAGACCACAATGCACCAAGGCCTGGTAAGCCTTTTCCCAGGTTTGGGCCTATCTATCAAGCACTTGCTCTTCCCTCCCCTCCACTCAGGCATCCATTTCAAATGATCAGCACCTGAGCTGCAATGAAGGAAGTAGGACAAGGGCAAGCCCCTACTAGAATCAGAGTTCCTCCTCCTTCACAGTCTGTGCACAACAGTGAAATCCTCTAGGGTCAAATAGTCTCGACTAAAATATATAGGAATGGAATACTTAGCTCACACAAAGAAATGATGACCTTCCCCTAGATTTAGCAAATGCTGGGGTTATGTCTTCTTTGGTGTGAAGGGAGTGTGGTAAATGAGGGGAATATTTGACTGAACTTGAATATATATTAGGCCTCAGTTTTTTAAGACATTATAGGTAACTATTGTAAGGCAGTTTGTGAAGATATCAGTATAAGTCACCATAAACATGTAAAGACACATGTTATGTGGACCAACTTTTCCCTTGATTGAAGCCCCGGGTGCAGTATATCATGGGGTGTGCAGATTTGGTTGGGTTAAGTTGCTTTACCCAACATGATTGGAAGATTAAGTGTTCTCATTGTTGATAGAAGAGCACATGATTCTCAATAGCCTAGAAAATCTTCAGCAGTTTTCTCATAGATATGTCTCTAGTTGCTTTTGGCACCAAGCCTACATTTAAATATGCTGTTTTTATTTCCTTGAGATTTCCTTGAGAGAAATGTTACTCCTTGAAATGGCAACAATTGCCTTTATGTATCACTGGGGAGAAAGGGCACCACATTCTCAAGGGAAACCCAGGGTGGGTGTTAATTCATGGTTCCAATACATATTTCATGGTTCCTGTTGGTGTTGGGGGCATCAACAGTAAAAAGTTGACCTGTCCCCTTCATCATTTTAGACTGCTATATTACATTCTATCTGTCTATTTTTCCCTTAGGACTGACAAAATGGTACCTGAATTTGACAAGTCTGGCTTGTAAGTAGATTTAGTATGTTTCAAAACCTAACTTCATTTTCATATAAATCCCAAAATATGTAAATAAATTCTATTAAGCTTTGAAAGACTGCAACTGAGGAATCAACACAATATCAAAGCTGGTGTCTTCGGGCAATCCCTCCCACCAGGGCAGTATAGAACAAAGAGATAAACAAGAATCAAATTTTTGTGAGTTATATATGGAATGTGTCGATTTATCAAAGCCCAGTTGGCAGAGTACCAGTGCAACGTATGCTCACTCGCTCCCAATGAACACAGCAATATAAGTATCCACTCACCCAGCCCGTGGTCCAGGCCAAATGCTGAAGAGTGGTCTCTAGCAACCAAAGACAGAATGAGGCCTCAGAAAACCTGGAAGGAGGAGAAGGGAAAGTAGAGAAGAAAAATCAGTGCAGGACCTGAACTCATGATGGAGCAGCAAAGGTGAAACTCTGTTTTACTTGGATGCACAATCTGAAGTTGACAGCACACATGGGGTTGAAAGGGATGCGCTGAGTGTTAGTAGAGTGCACAGCACATGTTTGGCTGACAGAACTGAAAGAAACAGCACAAATTATCCCAATTGATTCTGAGACCAAGATCTGAGCTGCCAAATTTGAGCTAGCAGTGGCTGTGGAAAATGAGATATTGGTCTATGGATCATGGCACACACTGAGTGTCAGTGATCTGGAGTGTGTTTTGGATGGTGGTTGGCCCTATCAAGAGAGGAAACTGACCTTAGACCCCAGTAAGAATGCAACCACACTGGCGGGCAAAGTTGAGTTTTTTGAAATATCCCATGGCCACATCCACTGCATCTGCAGGCCCAGGGACCAATTTGGCAATTTGCCAATAGAGCACATGTGGGGATCAATCAGAGAAATCATGCATCTTGTCTGAGATATCCAGGGGGCCTTGGGGATGAAATCAGTTTCAAAAGCCTTAGGATCAGCTACATTCATAGCCTGGTCTGGGATTAGAGTTTGGTATGAGGCAGAGGATGCAGGACAGCTCTGTGGTTCCCTTCATGGTCCAAAGCCACAAGGATGAGTGAACAAAGAATAGTGGTCTATTCCACAGTGTGAGAAGATGAAGCATTTCCTTCACCATTATCTCCCAAAAGCAGAAACCACATTTTGAATGGCATGACATTATACGGCACCGAGGAAAACTAGGTGGGGCTGCGTGATAATGGCAGAAGGCCCTGATTCATGACACCCTTAGATATGTTTCCACAGGTTTATCTGCAGAGAGAGAAGCTCTGGGAAGAATTGTTAACATTGGGACATTCCTATGGAAATAGAAAGGACAAGTGCACTGACACGATGCTGTTTTGGAAACACTCAAAAATGACATACAACAGCCTGCAGAGCTGAAAACATTTAGATGCTACGTTTCCACTAGAGCAAGGATCCTGTAGACTTTCAGAACAGTGATAGAAGCATAATAAAAATGATGTTATACTGAACGATGAGAGTATGGTGTGTTCATCACAACAAAGGCATCACCAGCAATTACATATATACCTGATATTACACAAGGAAAACTACATGGCATCAAAGTCTAGGAAAAATTGTCCTCACAGAAATATCATGGAATTGTGTACAACCAAGAGACTGAAATTTTTACTTAACAAAGCCCTAGAAGTCTACTTAGATACCTGAGAGTACTTGACCAGTAGAGATAAAGAAGTATAGTAAAATAAACAGGAAGTACCATTTTCAGTTAAAAAGAAATTGAAGGCCCCCAAAAAAGCTTTCAAACATCTAGACTGTGAAACACTACCAGAGCAATTATTGAAAATGGAGGTGAGGGAAATACTGAAGAAAAACAGTGTCTCAGAATCACAAAAGGAAGAATACAGAAATGGGGAGGAGAACCTCTAAAGAGGAGCCAAATAAAATCAGAAAACTCAATGGATGAGATAATAGCAGGGCTAAAGTCAGTCCTAAGCAGACTAAATAATGCAGAGGGACTCGTGAATGACTGTGAACACAGGGGAACAGAAATACATCTATCAGAAGATGACATAGAAAAGCAAGTGAAAACGAATGCAAATATTGCTGTTGAACCCTGGGGTAAGATAAAGCATGAAAGACTAGGACTCATAAGAGTCCCAGAGGGTAAAGCAAGATATATAAAAAAAAAATTCTGGAAATTAATTTGTAGAAAAACCAGTCAGAAAATTACTAAAAGCCAAGAAACAATCATCTATAAGAAACCAGAAGCAAACAGCATCTAAATTATCTGGAATACCGATAGACATACAAGAAGCTGTTATATCATTCAAATAATTAAAGTTCATGATCAACCCAGATATTTTAAATGAACCTAGAGGAAAGCAACTTAGTCACAACAGAATCTACAGATGGGATTCAGCTGATATTTTGACAGGACTATTGCAGGAAAGGAAAGAGTGCCAGTACATAGTCCAAAACCTGAATGAGAAAAAGCTGCAATTTAGAGCAGCATAAGCCACAAGACTGCCATCTCTAAAACAGCAGAACTAGGCAATTTCCCAGATCAGCAAAATGTAAAAGAATTCAGCAGTTCAAAACTAATCTTAAAGAAATATTTAGAATTCTACCCTGAATAGTAAAGTAGCAAGATGAAATATAAATAAGAAAACCGTCATTGGAAAGGCAAGAAGAGTCATGAGTTGCAGAGAATAAACAAGAAGATGTCAAGGAGGACATCAAAACCCTAAATATGGGAGAGGAAAGAAGGAAAACATAGGTGATTTTCAGCACTATACTAACTGAATAATCTTATATGAATCTCTGTTTAAAGAAAATGGAGAGATGCATGGCCTAATGTGTTTCAAAAACAAACAAAAGCAAACAATCAAAATATCAAACAAACAAACAAACATCAAACAGTACTGTTGGCTGACATATATGCAAAGGAACCATGATAATTCAAAAGAAAATACTCAAAGGGGTGTCAAGTATCATTCATCATGAACAGTATTGCTGCTTGCAAGTAATCAACACACTTGTATTCAGAAAACAGATGCGAGCAAAAAGATTGAAAAATGTTCATTCAAAAGAGCATATCGTGACCAAACACAAATGCCTATTTTGTATAAAATAGATTCATATTCCATTATATAATTTGACTCTATTTCCAACAGAAAGAATGAATGTGATATACATGCCTACAGAGAGAATAAATGGCATACGCCCAGAACAAAGACAAGTAGTTCTACAAAACAGTACTAAGAGCAAAAAAGACAGACAGTAATGAATACATTGGTATGGGCTTCATTTCTAGGAATTTCAGCCCCCATGAAACAAATGGATCCATGTCCTGAGAGTGCGGGTGTTTCAGCAGAAAAGCAACAGACGGATAAGAATTCTGGGTGAATGGCTATTACACAAACATAAGATTCCTATAGTGGGGTCTTTGTGAACTGTTAAATGTTAGAAAGGTTAAAGACGTATGGAAAAATAAACATAACATGCACACACTTCCCTCGGTATTGTGTATAGACATCTGAACTAAAGGAAAGAGGGTCGGAAAAAAAGGACCATGGGATGCTAATGGAGAGAATCACTTTTAACTTAGGAAACTCTCATCTGATGCAGTCCCTCCCCCAAAACTGAAAAGATGCTGCAACCTTTGTGGATGGCAGTTACCGTTTGGATAACAGGTGGAATGTTGGTGTGTTCCACGAGGCTTGATGTGGCTGCTGGATCCAAGGTAACTCGGCAGAGATCTGTGGGTGGATCAGAGTCATGTAGGGGCTGACAACCTCCATGGACTTTGGCTTAGGTCTACTGTATGGGGAGCTCTTTAAGTTCGAGATAATGTTGCTGCCCAATGAGTTTAGATCACGGGTCAGTTTCTAGGAAGTGAAAAGTCAGACATTGGAAGATCTGCCCATCATTAGCATACTGGTGAGGCTCCGAAGGACTTTCAGACTTCCTCAGTATTGTAGAAGACGACTTTATGGGAGACACGAAGAGAAGCCTGCAGAAAAGCTGGCTGCACAGATTGAGGGGAGATGCGAACACATTGATGAGACTTGTTCTGCTACAATGGAGAATACTGGCATGGATATTTCTTTACATAATTCCAGGCTCAGAAGACATTCATGAGACATGTTGAGCCTGGGTGATACTAGCAGAAACCTGTGGAGGGTCAACGTGAAATTCAAGAAGGTACTAAATTCTCTGCTCCAAGAAGTGGCCCAAAATTCCTGACGTCTAAAAGAGAAGAGATGTCAGAGTTGATAAAAATTCCCATGGTCTTGAAAGAGGTCGTGAGAATCCACACGTCCCAAGGGGCATTTAAAAATCACACAGACCACAGGGCATGAAGACCTGGTAAGCATTTACCCAGGGTTGGGAATACCTATCAAGCACTTGCCCTTCCCTCCTATCCACTCAGGCATCCATTTCAGAGGATCAGAACTTGAGCTGCAATGAAGCCAATAGGAGAAGAGCAAGCCCCTCCTAGAACCAGTTTTCCTACAACTTCACACTCTGTGCACAACACTGAAATCCTCAATGGTCAAATACTCTCGACCTTAATAGATAGAATTTAAGTAAATAGCTCACACAAAGAAATGATGACGTTCCCCTAGATTCAGCAAATTCTGGGGTTACGTCTTCTTTGGGGTGAAGGGAGTGTGGTAAGTGAGGGGATTCTTTGACTGAACTTGAATATGTATTAGGCCTCTGGTTTTCTAGACAGTATAGGTAACTATTATAAGTCAGTTAGTGAAGTGAACAGTAAAATTTGCCATAGATTTGTAAGGACATTTTTTTTTTTTATGTGGACCGTCTTTACCCTTCATTCATGCCCGGGTGCTGTATGTCATGTGGGTGCAGACTTGGTTGTGTTAAACTGCTTTACCCAACATGATCAGACGTTTAAGCGTTCTCATGGTTGATAGAAGAGCACCTGGTTCTCAATAGACTAGCAAAGCTGCAGCAGGTTTCTCATTGCTCTAATGCCCCTATTTCCTTTGTGAACCAAGCCTACATATAAATATCTTGTTTCAGATACCTTGTGTTTTCCTGGAGAGAAATGTTACTGCTTGAAATGACAACATTGGTCAGTATGTGTCATTGGGTGGAAAGGGCACCACATGCACAATGGAAACCAAGTGTGGGGGTAATTTCATGCTTACAATAATTATTTCATGGTTCCTGTTGGTGTTGGAGGCATCAAAATTAAAGAGTTTACCTGTCCCCTTCATCATTTTCGAGTGGTATTTTACATTTTATCTGTCTAGTTTTTCCGTAGAGCTGACAAAATTGTACCTGAATTTGACAATTGTGGATTTTAAGTAGATTTAGTATGTTTCAAAAACTAACTTCATTTTCATATAAATCCCAAAATATGTAAATCAATTATATTACACTATTGAAAGGCTGCAACTGAGGTATCAACTCAATGACAAAAATTTATTCTTCGGACAAACACATAACATCATGACTGTATAGAAAAAAGAGATAAACAAGAATCCCATTTCGGCAAGTTATATATGGAAAGTGTTGATTTATTGATGCCCAGGTGGCTGTGTACCAGTGCATCATACGCTAACTCGCTCCCAATTACACAGAATTATAAAAATTCACTCACCAAGCCCTTGGATCAGGAGACTTGCCAAAGAGGGGTCCCTTAATTCCAAAAACAGTATGATGCCTTAGAATACGTGGATGGAGGAGAAGCAAAGTAGAGAATGGAAATCAGTGCAGTACCTGACCTCTGGTAATGGAGCATCAAAGGTGAAACTCTGTTTCAAATGGACACACACTCTTAAGGGGACCGGACACATGGGATTGAAAGCGGTGCGTTGAGATTTAGAAGAGTGCACAGAAGATGCTAAGTTGACAGAACTGAAATAAATCAGCACAAATTTTCCCCATAATTGATTCTGAGGTCAAGAAACGAGCAGCCTAATTTGAGCTAGCAGTGGCTGCGTAAAATGAGGTATAGGACTATGGATTATGACACATGCTTTTTCTCAGCGATCTGGAGTGTACTGTGGATTGAGTTTGGCCCTAAAAAGAGAGAAAACTGACCTTGAACCCCAAAGAGAATGCACCACTGTGGTGTGCAAAGTTGACTTTGTCGAAATATCCCATGGCCTCATGCACTGCATCTGCAGGCCCAGGGACCAATTTGGCATTTTGCCAATAGAGCACGTGGGGGCTCAATCAGAGAAATCATGCATCTGGTCTGAGGAATTCAGGGGGCCTTGGGGTTGAATTCAATTTCGAATGCCTTTGGATAAGCTAAAGTCCTAGCCTCTACTGGGATTAGGGTTTGGTATGAGGCAGAGATGCAGGACAGCGTGGTTTCCATTCATGGTGCCAAGCCACAAGGATGAGAGAACAAAGAGCATTTGTCTACATCAGCAGCGTGAGAAGATGAAGCATTTCCTTCACCATTATCTCCCAAATGCAGATGGTACATTTTGGATGGCATTGATATTGCAATAACCCGAGGACATCTAGGTTGGTTGAGCAATAATGGCAGCAGGCCCTGATGCATGACATGCATAGATATGTATCCACAGGTTTTTCCATGGACAGAGAAGATCTGGGAAGAACTGGTAAGATTGGAACATTCTTATGGATGTAGAAAGGACAAGTGCACTGTCAATGTGCTCTTTAGAAAACAGTACAAAATGACATACAACAGCCTGCAAAGCTGAAAATATTTAGATGCTACGTTTCCACAAGGGGTAGGGTCCTCTGAACTTTCAGAAAATTGACATAAGCATAATAATATTGAGATTGTTCTAAACAGTGAGGGTATGATGCGTTCATCACATCAAAGTCAACACCAGCAGTTAGAGATATACAAGACAACACACACAGAAAAACGACATGGAATCAATGTGCAGGAAAATCTGTCCTCACAGAAATATCATGGAATTGCCTACACCTAAGAGACTAAAATTATCACTTTAACAAGCCCTAAAATTCTACACTAGATACCTGAGACTACTAGAACTGTATGCATAAAGAAGTATAGTACAAGAAACAGGAAGTAATATTTTCTGTTTCAAAGAGATTGAAGGTCCAAAAAAATGCTTTCAAACAACTAGATTATGAAACATTATCAGAGCATGTATTGAAAACCGAGGTGAGAGAAACACTGAAGTAAACTAGTGTCTCAGAATCACAGAAGGCACAATACCATAAATGGGGAAGGGAATCATTTTGACGAGAAAAATAAAATCAGAATACTCAATGTATGAGATAATAGCAGGGTAAAATTCAGTCCTTAGCAGACTAGATAATACAGAGGGACTCATGAATATCTGTAAACACAAGGGAAAAGAAATCCCTGTATCAGAAGATGGCATAGAAAAGCAAGTGTAAAGCAATGCAAATATTGCTGTTGAAACCTGGGGTAAGACAAAGCATTAAAGAATAGGATTCATAAGAGACCCATAAGGAAAAGCTAGATATAAATATCAAACTCTGAATAGGTATTTGGAGAAAAACCAGACTGAAACTTGCTGAAAGCCAACAAACCATCTCCTATACGAAACCAGGATCAAACATCATCCACATAATGTGGAATCCAAGTAGACATACAAGCAGCTTTCTTTTCATTCAAATCATCAATTTTCATGATCAACTCTGTGATTTTCGATGCACGTAGACTACAGCAACTCAGTCACAACAGAACCACCACAAGTGTTTCAGCTGATACCTAGACAGAAATATTGCAGTACAGGAAGGAGTGCCAAGACATAGACCAAATCATGAATGAGACAAAGCTGCATTATACGGTAGCCTCTGCCACAAGACAGCCATTACCATTATCGACAGAGCTTGGCAATTTCACAGATCGGCAAAGTGTATAATAATTCAGCATTTAAAAATTATCCTAAAAATGTTTGAGAAATCTACTCTGAATAGAAAAGTAGTCACAACAGTAACTCCAGAAGAGTTTCACCTGATAACTCGACACGAATATTGCAGGACAGGAAGGAGTGCCAAGACATACACCAAAAGCTGAATTAGAAAAAGCTGCATTCTAGAGAAGCCTATGTCACAAGAACGCCATATCTGATAACGGCACATCTAGACAATTTCACAGACTGGCATAACTGAATAGAATTCAACAGTTCAAACTTATCCTTAAACAAAGATTGAGAATTCTACCCTGAAGAGAAAAGTAGCAATATGAAATGGAAATAAGAAAAACATCAATGGAAATGCATAAATATCCATGAGTTGAAGAGAGTAATCAAGTAGAAGGCAAGGAGGACAAGAAATCCCTAAAGTTGGGAGAGGGAAGCAGGAAAACAAAGGGGATTTTCAGCACTATACTAACTGAATCATTTATATGACTCTCTGTTTAATGCAAATGGAGAGATGCATGGCCTAATGTGTTTGCAAAACAAACAACAAGCAATGAAAATATCAAACAAAAACCAAAGAGTACTGTTGGCTGACATATATGCAAAGGAACCATGATAATTCAAAACAAAATACTCAAAGGGGTGTCAAGTAT
Organism: Camelus bactrianus; assembly: GCF_048773025.1. Lineage (NCBI taxonomy): Eukaryota > Metazoa > Chordata > Mammalia > Artiodactyla > Camelidae > Camelus > Camelus bactrianus. The sequence continues at coordinate 59,852,410 of NC_133555.1, read as the reverse complement.
CATTCAGCACGCACCGACCCAGAATTGCTCCTTGCATGTACTCAACACACATGTATTCAGAAAACAGATGCGAGCAAAAAGATTGAAAAATGTTCATTTATAAGAGCATATCGTGACCAAACCCAAATCCTTATTTTGTATAAAATCGATTCATATTCCTTTATATAGATTGAGTCTATTTCCAAAAGAAAGAATGAATGTGATATCAATCCCTACATGGAGAATAAATGGCATACGCCCATAACAAATACAAGTAGTTCTACAAAACTGTACTAAGAGCAAAAAAGACAGACAGTAATGTGTACATTGGGAGGGGCTTCATTTTTAGGAATTTCAGCCCCCATGAAACAACTGGATCCATGTATTGAGAGTGTGGGTGTTTCGGGAGAAAAGCAACAGACGGATATGTATTCTGGGTCAATGTTTATTACACAAACATAAGATTCCTATAGTGGGGTCTTTGTGAAATGTTAACTGTTAGAAAGTTTAAAGACGTGTGGAAAAGTAAACATAAAATGCACACACTTCCCTCTGTATATTGTAGAGACATTTGAACTAAAGGAAAGAGAGACAAAAAAAGGACCATGGGATGTTAATGGAGAGAATCACTTTTAACTTAGGAAACTCTCCTCTGATGAAGTCCCTCCCCCAACACTGAAAAGATGCAGCAACCTTTGTGGATGGCAGTTACCGCTTGGATTCCAGGTGGAATGGTGGTGTGTTCCACGAGGCTTGTTGTGGCTGCTGGATCCAAGGTAACTCGGCAGAGATCTGTGGGTTGATCAGAGTCATGTAGGGGCTGACACATTCCGTGGAGCTTGGCTTATGTCTATTGGATGGGGAGCTCTTTAAGTTCGAGATACTGTTTCTGCCCAATGACCTTAAATCACGGGTCAGTTTCTAGGAACTGAAAAGTAAGACAGTGGAAGATCTGCCCGTCATGAGCATATTGGTGAGTCTCCGAGGAACTTTCAGACTTGCTCAGTAATGTAGAAGTCGACATTATGGGAGACACGAAGTGAAGCCTGCAGAAAAGTTGGCTGCAGAGATTGAGGGGAGATGCGAACACATTGATGAGACTTGTTCTGCTACAATGGAGAATACTGGCATGGAAACTTCTTTACAGAATACAAGGCTCAGAAGACGTTCATGATAAATATTGAGCCTGGCTGATACTAGCAGAAAACTGTGGAAGGTCAACGTGAAATTGAAGAAGGTACTCTATCCTCTAATCCAAGAAGTGGCCCAATATTACTGACTTCTAAAAGAGAAGAGATGTCAGAGTTGATAAAACCGCCCATGGTCTTGGAAGAGGTCGTGAGAATCCACACGTCCCAAGGGGCATTTAAAAATCACACAGACCAAAGGGCATGAAGTCCTGGTAAGCATTTACCCGGGGTTGGGAATACCTATCAAGCACATGCCCTTCCCTCCTATCCACTCAGGCATCCATTTCAGAGGATCAGAAATTGAGCTGCAATGAAGCCAATAGGAGAAGAGCAAGCCCCTCCTAGAACCAGTTTTCCTACAACTTCACACTCTGTGCACGACACTGAAATCCTCAATGGTCAAATACTCTCGACTATAATAGATAGAAATTGAATAATTAGCTCACACAAAGAAATGATGACGTTCCCCTAGATTCAGCAAATTCTGGGTTTACGTATTCTTTGGGGTGAAGGGAGTGTTGTAAGTGAGGGGATTCTTTGACTGAAATTGAATATGTATTAGGCCTCTGGTTTTCTAGACAGTATAGGTAACAATTAAATGTCAGTTAGTGAAGTGAACAGTAAAAGTCGCCATAGACATGTAAGGATTTTTTTTTTATGTGGAACGTCTTTTCCCTTCATTCATGCCCGGGTGCTGTATGTCATGTGGGTGCAGACTTGGTTGCGTTAAACTGCTTTACGCAAAATGATCGGACGTTAAAGAGTTCTCATGATTGATAGAAGAGCACCTGATTCTCAATAGACTAGCAAAGCTGCAGCAGGTTCCTCATTGCTCTAGTGCCCCTAGTTCCTTTATGAATCAAGCCTACATATAAATATCTTGTTTCATATTCCTTGTGTTTTCCTGGAGAGAAATGTTACTGCTTGAAATGACAACATTGGTCAGTATGTGTCATTGGGTGGAAAGGGCACCACATGCATAAGGGAAACCAAGTGTGGGGGTAATTTCATGCTTACAATAATTATTTCATGGTTCCTGTTGGTGTTGGAGGCATCAAAATTAAAGAGGTTACCTGTCCCCTTCATCATTTTCGAGTGGTATTTTACATTATATCTGTCTAGATTTTCCTTTGAGCTGACAAAATGTTACCTTAATTTGACAAGTGTGGATTTTAAGTAGATTTAGTATGTTTCAAAAACTAACTTCATTTTCATATAAATCCCAAAATATATAAATCAATTTTATTACACTATTGAAAGGCTGCAAATGAGGTATTAACACAATGACAAATATGTAGTCTTTGGAGAAACACATAACATCATGGGTGTATAGAAAACAGGGATAAACAAAAATACCATTTTGGCGAGATATATATGGAAAATATTGAATTATTGATGCCCAGGTGGCAGTGAACCATTGCATCGTACGCTAACTCGCTCACAATTACACAGAATTTTAAATATCCACTCACCAATCCCTTGGTTCAGGAGACTTGCCAAAGAGTGTTTCCTTAATTCCAAAGACAGTATGATGCCTTAGAATACGTGGATGGAGGAGAAGCAAAGTAGAGAATGGAAATCAGTGCAGTACCTGACCTCTGGTAATGGAGCAGCAAAGGTGAAAGTCTGTTTCAATTGAACACACAATCTTAAGTGGACCGGACACATGGGATTCATAGCGATGCGCTGAGTGTTAGAAGAGTGCACAGCAGATGCTAAGTTGACAGAACTGAAATAAATCAGCACAAATTTTTCCGAAAATTTATTCTGAGGTCAAGAAACGAGCAGCCTAATTTGAGCTAGAAGTGGCTGCGTAAAATGAGGTATAGGATTATGGATTATGACACATGCTTTGTCTCAGCGATCTGGAGTGTGATGTGCATTGAGGTTGGTCCTAAAACGAGAGAAAAATGAACTTGAACCCCATAGAAAAGCAACCACTCAAGTGTGCAAAGTTGATTTATCGAAATGTACCATGGCCACATGCACTGCATCTGCAGGACCAGGGACCAATTTGGCATTATGCCAATAGAGAACATGGGGGCTAAATCAGAGAAATCATGCATCTGGTCTGAGAATCCAGGGGGCCTTGGGATTGATATCACTTTCCAAATTTTTTGGATCAGTTAAAGTCATAGCCTGGACTGGGATTAGGGTTTGGTATGAGGCAGAGAATGCGGGACACCTGGGTTTCTTATCGTGGTCCCAAGCCTCAAGGATGAGAGAACAAAGAGCATTTGTCTAGGTCCGCAGCTTGAGAAGATGAAGCATTTCCTTCAGCGTTATCTCCCAATAGCAGATGCTAAATTTTGGATGACCTTGATATTGCAGAGCCCTGCGGACACCTAGGCAGTGTGAGCAATAATGGCAGCAGGCCCTGATGCATGGCATCCAAAGATATGTTTCCACATGTTTTTCTGTGGATAGAGAAGCTCTGGGAAGAACTGGTAAGATTGGAAATTTCTTATGGAAGTAGAAAGGACAAGGGCACTGTCAATGTGCTCTTTTGAATACACTTCAAAATGACATACAACAGCCTGCAAAGCTGAATATATTTAGATGCTCCGTTTCCACAAGGGGAAGGGTCCTCTGAACTTTCAGAAATGTGACATAAGCGTAATAAAAAAGAGATTGTTCTAAACGAAGAGAGTATGGTGCGTTAATCACATCAAAGGCAACACCAGCAGTTAGAGATATACAGGACAATACACACAGGAAAACGACATGGAATCAATGTGCAGGAAAATTTGTCCTCACAGAAATATCATGGAATTGCCTACACCAAAGAGACTAAAATTTTCACTTTATCAAGCCCTATAATTCTACATTAGATACCTGATAGTACTAGACCAGTAGAGATAAAGAAGTATAGTATAAGAAACAGGAAGTACCATTTTCTGTTTCAAAGAGATTGAAGGTCCAAGAAAAAGCTTTCAAACAACTAGATTATGAAACATTATCAGAGCATTTATTGAAAACCGAGGTGAGAGAAACACTGAAATAAACCAGTGTCTCAGAACCACAAAAGGCACAATACCAGAAATGGGGAAGAGAATCATTGAGACGAGCCAAATAAAGTCAGAATACTCAATGTATGAGATAATAGCAGTGCAAAATTCAGTCCTAAGCAGACTACTTAATGCAGAGTGACTCGTGAATATCCGTGAACACAAGGGAAAAGAAATCCCTGTATCAGAAGATGACCTAGAAAAACAAGTGTTAACCAATGCAATATTGCTGTTGAAACATGGTGTAAGACAAAGCATGAAAGACTAGAAATCATAAGAAGCCCTTTGGGAAAACCTCGATATAAAAATGAAACCCTGTATAGGTATTTGGATAAAAATCAGACTGAAATTTGCTGAAAGCCAACAAACAATCTCCTATACAAAACCAGGAGCAAACAGCATCCAAATAATGTGGAATCCCAATAGGCTTACAAGCAGCTTTCCTTTCATTCAAGTCATCAAAGTCCATGATCAACTCTGTAATTTTCGATGCACAAAGAGTACAGCCACTCAGTGACAACAGAACCCCCACAGGTGTTGCAGCTGATACCTAGACAGAAATATCACAGTACAGGAAGCATTTCCAAGACAAAGACCAAATCATGAATGAGACAAAGCTGCATTATACGGTAGCCTATGCCTCAAGACAGACATTACCATTAACGACAGAGCTTGGCAATTTCACAGATCGGCAAAGTATAAAATAATTCAGCATTTAAAATCTTATCCTAAAAGAAAGACTGAGAATTCTACCGTGAATAGAAAAGTAGTCACAAAAGAAACTCCGGAAGTGTTTCAGCTGATAACTTGATATAAATATTTCAGGACAGGAAGGAGTTCCAGGACATACATCGAAACCTGAATGAGAAAAAGTTTCATTCTAGAGAAGCCTATGCCACAAGAACGCCATATCTGATAACGGCACATCTAGACAATTTCACAGACTGGCAAAACTTAATAGAATTCAACAGTTCAAAACTTATCTTTAAACAAAGATTGAGAATTCTACCCTGAAGAGAAAAGTAGCAATATGAAATGGAAATAAAAATACATCAATGGAAATGCATGAAGAGCCTTGAGTTGTAGAGAGTAAACAAGTAGAAGGCAAGGAGGACAACAAATCCCTAAAGTTGGGAGAGGGAAGCAGGAAAACATAGGTGAATTTCAGCACTATACTAACAGAATCATCTTATATGACTCTCTGTTTAATGCAAATGGAGAGATGCATGGCCTAATGGGTTTGCAAAACAAAAAGCAAGCAAACAATCAAAATATCAAACAAAAACCAAAGAGTACATTTGGCTGACATATATGCAAAGGAACCATGATAATTCAAAAGAAAATACTCAAAGGGGTGTCAAGTATCATTCAGCACGCACCGACCCAGTATTGCTCCTTGCATGTACTCAACACACATGTATTCAGAAAACAGATGCGAGCAAAAAGATTGAAAAATTTTCGTTCATAAGAGCATATCGTGACGAAACCCAAATCCCTATTTTTTATAAAATTGATTCATATTCCTTTACATAGATTGTGTCTACTTCCAAAGGAAAGAATGAATGTGATATCCATCCGTACATGGAGAATAAATGGCATACGCCCATAACAAAGACAAGTAGATCTACAAAACTGTACTAAGAGCAAAAAAGACAGACATTAATGCGTACATTGGGAGGGGCTTCATTTTTAGGAATTTCAGCCCCCATGAAACAACTAGATCCATGTCTTGAGAGTGTGGGTGTTTCAGCAGAAAAGCAACAGACGGATATGTATTCTGGGTGAATGGCTATTACACAAACATTAGATTTCTATAGTGAGGTCTTTGTGAACTGTTAACTGTTAGAAAGTTTAAAGACATGTGGAAAAATAAACATAACATGCACACAATTCCCTCCATATCGTGTATAGATATCGGAAATAAAGGAAAGAGTGTCGAAAAAAAGGACCATGGGATGCTAATGGAGAGAATCACTTTTAAATTAGGAAACTCTCGTCTGATGTAGTCCCCCCCAACACTGAAAAGATGCTGCAACCTTTGTGGATGGCAGTTACCGCTTGGATTCCAGGTGGAATGCTGGTGTGTACCAAGAGGCTTGTTGTGGCTGCTGGATCCAAGGTAACTCGGCAGAGCTCTGTGGGTGGATCAGAGTCAGGTTGGGGCTGACACATTCCATGGAGCTTGGCTTATGTCTATTGGATGGGGAGCTCTTTAAGTTCGAGATACTGTTGCTGCCCAATGAACTTAGATCACGGGTCAGTTTCTAGGAACTGAAAAGTAAGACAGTGGAAAATCTGCCCGTCATCAGCATATTGGTGAGTCTCCGAGGAACTTTCAGACTTGCTTAGTAATGTAGAAGTCGACTTTATGGGAGAAACGAATGGAAGCCTGCAGAAAAGATGGCTGCACAGATTGGGGGGAGATGCGAACACATTGATGTGACTTGTTCTGCTACAATGGAGAATACTCGCATGGAGAATTCTTTAGAGAATACTAGGCTCAGAAGACTTTCATGAGAAATGTTGAGCCTGGTTTATACTAGCAGAAACCTGTGGAGGGTCAACGTGAAATTGAAGAAGGTACTCTATTCTCTGCTCTAAGAAGTGGCACAATATTTCTGACGTCTAAAAGAGAAGAGATGTCAGAGTTGATAAAAACGCCCATGGTCTTGGAAGAGGTCGTGAGAATCCAAACGTTCCAATGGGCATTTAAAAATCACACAGACCACAGGGCATGAAGTCCTGGTAAGCATTTACCCGGGGTTGGGAATACTTATCAAGCACCTGCCCTTCCCTCCTATCCACTCAGGCATCCATTTCAGACGATCAGAATTTGGGCTGCAATGAAGCCAATAGGAGAAGAGCAAGCCCCTCCTAGAACCAGTTTTCCTACAATTTCACACTCTGTGCACAACACTGAAATCCTCAATGGTCAAATACTCTCGACTATAATAGATAGAAATTGAATAATTAAGTCACACAAAGAAATGATGACGTTCCCCTAGATTCAGCAAATTCTGGGGTTACGTCTTCTTTGGGGTGAAAGGAGTGTGGTAAGTGAGGGGATTCTTTGACTGAACTTGAATATGTATTAGGCCTCAGATTTTCTAGACAGTATAGGTAACTATTAAATGTCAATTAGTGAAGTGAACAGTAAAAGTCGCCATAGACATGTATGGACATTTTATATTTATGTGGACCGTCTTTTCCCTTCATTCAAGCCCGGGTGCTGTATGTCATGTGGGTGCAGACTTGGTTGTGTTAAACTGCTTTACCCAACATGATCGGACGTTAAAGAGTTCTCATGGTTGATAGAAAAGCACCTGGTTCTCAATAGACTAGCAAAGCTGCAGCAGATTTCTCATTTCTCTATTGCCCCTAGTTCCTTTTTGAACCAAGCCTACATATAAATATCTTGTTTCAGATTCTTTTGTTTTCCTGGAGAGAAATGTTACTGCTTGAAATGACAACATTGGTCAATATGTGTCATTGGGTGGAAAGGGCACCACATGCACAATGGAAACCAAGTGTGGGGGTAATTTCATGCTTACAATAATTATTTCATGGTTCCTGTTGGTGTTGGAGGCATCAAAATTAAAGAGGTTACCTGTCCCCTTCATCATATTCGAGTGTTATATTACACTTTATCTGTCTAGTTTTTCCTTAGAGCTTACAAAATTGTACATGAATTTGAAAAATGTGGATTGTAAGTAGATATATTATGTTTCAAAAACTAACTTCATTTTCATATAAATCCCAAAATATATAAATCAATTGTATTACACTATTGAAAGGCTGCAACTGAGGTATCAACTCAATGACAAAAATTTATTCTTCGGATAAACACATAACATCATAACTGTATAGAAAAAGAGATAAACAAGAATATCATTTTGGCGAGTTATATATGGAAAATGTTGATTAATTGATGCCCAGGTGGCAGTGTACCAGTGCATCATACGCTAACTCGCTCAAAATTACACAGAATTTTAAACATCCACTCACCAAGCCATGGTTAATGAGACTTGCCAAAGAGTGTTCCCTTAATTCTAAAGACAGTATGATGCCTTAGAATACGTGGATGGAGGAGAAACAAAGTAGAGAATGGAAATCAGTGCAGTACCTGACCTCTGGTAATGGAGCAGCAAAGGTTAAAGTCTGTTTCATTTGGACACACACTCTTAAGTTGACCAGACACATGGGATTCATAGCGTTGCGCTGAGTGTTAGAAGAGTGCACAGCAGATGCCAAGTTGACAGAACTGAAGTAAATCAGCACAAATTGTCCCCAAAACTGTTTCTGAGGCCAAGAAATGAGCAGCCTAATTTTAGTTAGCAGTGGCTGCGTAAAATGAGGTATAGGACTATGAATTATGACACATGCTTTGTCTCAGCGATCTGGAGTGTGATGTGGATTGAGTTTGGCCCTAAAAAGAGAGAAAAATGAACTTGAAACCCAAAGAGAAAGCTACAACCCCAGTGTACAAAGTTGACTTTGTCGAAATGTCCCATGGCCACATGCACTGTATCTGCAGGACCAGGGACCAATTTGGCAATTTTCCAAAAGAGCACGTGGGGGCTCAATCAGAGAAATCATGCATCTGGTCTGAGAATCCAGGGGGCCTTTGGATTGATATCAGTTTTGAAATATTTGGATCAGCTAAAGACATAGCCTGGACTGGAATTTGGGTTTGCTATGAGGCAGAGAATGCGGGACAGCTGGTTTCCTTTCGTGGTCCCAAGCCACAAGGATGAGAGAACAAAGAGCATTTGTCTAGGTCCGCAGCTTGAGAAGATGAAGCATTTCCTTCAGCGTTATCTCCCAAAAGCAGATGCTAAATTTTGGATGGCCTTGATATGGCAGAGCCCTGCGGACACCTAGGCAGTGTGAGCAATAATGGCAGCAGGCCCTGATGCATGGCATCCAAAGATATGTTTCCACAGGATTTTCTGTGCATAGAGAAGCTCTGGGAAGAACTGGTAAGATTGGAACTTTCTTATGGAAGTAGAAAGGACAAGGGCACTGTCAATGTGCTCTTTTGAATACACTTCAAAATGACATACAACAGCCTGCAAAGCTGAATATATTTAGATGCTCCGTTTCGACAAGGGGAAGGGTCCTCTGAACTTTCAGAAATGTGACATAAGTGTAATAACAATGAGTGTGTTATAAACGATGAGAGTATGTTGCGTTAATCACATCAAATGCAACACCAGCAGTTAGAGATATACAGGACAACACACACAGGAAAATGACATGGAATCAATGTGCAGGAAAATTTGTCCTCACAAAAATATCATGGAATTGCCTACACCAAAGAGACTAAAATTTTCACTTTATCAAGCCCTACAATTCTACATTAGATACCTGATAGTACTAGACCAGTAGAGATAAAGAAGTATAGTATAAGAAACAGGAAGTACCATTTTCTGTTTCAAAGAGATTGAAGGTCCAAGAAAAAGCTTTCAAACAACTAGATTATGAAACATTATCAGAGCATGTATTGAAAACCGAGGTGAGAGAAACACTGAAATAAACCAGTGTCTCAGAACCACAAAAGGCACAATACCAGAAATGGGGAAGAGAATCATTGAGACGAGCCAAATAAAGTCAGAATACTCAATGTATGAAATAATAGCAGGGCAAAGTTCAGTCCTAAGCAGACTACATTATGCAGAGGAACTCGTGAATTTCCGTGAACACAAGGGAAAAGAAATCCCTGTATCAGAAGATGACATAGAAAAACAATTGTAAACCAATGCGATATTTGTGTTGAAACCTGGGGTAAGACAAAGCATGAAAGACTAGAAATCATAAGAGCCCCATTGTGAAAATCTCGATATAAAAATGAAACTCTGTATAGGTATTTGGAGAAAAATCAGACTGAAATTTGCTGAAAGCCAACAAACAATCTCCTATACGAAACCAGGAGCAATCAGCATCCAAATAATTTGGAATCCCAATAGGCTTACAAGCAGCTTTCTTTTCATTCAAATCATCAAAGTCCATGATCAACTCTGTAATTTTCGATGTACGAAGAGTACAGCAACTCAGTGACAACAGAACCCCCACATGTGTTGCAGCTTATACCTAGACAGAAATATCACAGTACAGGAAGCATTTCCAAGACAAAGACCAAATCATGAATGAGACAAAGCTGCATTATACGGTAGCCTATTCCTCAAGACAGCCATTACCATTAACAACAGAGCTTGGCAATTTCACAGATCGGCAAAGTGTAAAATAATTCAGCATTTAAAAACTTATCCTAAAAGAAAGACTGTGAATTCTACCCTGAATAGAAAAGTACTCACAACAGAAACTCCGGAAGTGTTTCAGCTGATAACTTGATATAAATATTTCAGGACAGGAAGGAGTTCCAGGACATACATTGAAACCTGAATGAGAAAAAGATTCATTCTTGAGTAGCCTATGCCACAAGAATGCCATATCTGATAAAGGCACATCTAGACAATTTCACAGACTGGCAAAACTTAATAAAATTCAACAGTTCAAAACTTATCTTTAAACAAAGAGAATTGTATCCTGAAGAGAAAAGTAGCAACATGAAATTGAAATAAGAAAAACATCAATGGAAATGCATGAAGAGCAATGAGTTGTAGAGAGAAAACATGTAGAAGGCAAGGAGGACAACAAATCCATAAATTTGGGAGTGGAAAGCAGGAAAATTTAGGAGATTTTCAGCACTATACTAACAGAATGATCTTATATGACTCTCTGTTTAATGCAAATGGTTTGAAGCCTGACCTAATGTGTTTGCAAAACAAACAACAAACAAACAATCAAAATATCAAACAAAAACCAAAGAGTACATTTGGCTGACATATATGCAAAGGAACCATGATAATTCAAAAGAAAATACTCAAAGGTGTGTCAAGTATCATTCAGCACGCACCGACTCAGTATAGTTCCTTGCATGTATTCAACACACATGTATTCAGAAAACAGATGCGAGCAAAAAGATTGAAAAATGTTCATTCAAAAGAGCATATCGTGACCAAACCCAAATGCCTATTTTGTATAAAATAGATTCATATTCCTTTATATAGATTGAGACTATTTCCAACAGAAAGAATGAATGTGATATTCATCCCTACATGCAGAATAAATGGCATACGCCCATAACAAAGACAAGTAGTTCTACAAAACTGTAATAAGAGCAAAAAAGACACACTGTAATGCGTACATTGGGATGGGCATCATTTCTAGGATTTTCAGCCCCCATGAAACAAATGGATCCATGCCTTGAGAGTGGGGGTGTTTCAGCAGAAATGCAACAGACGGATATGTATTCTGTGTGAATGGCTATTACACAAACATTAGATTTCTATAGTGCATTCTTTGTGAACTGTTAAATGTTAGAAAGGTTAAAGACGTGTGGAAATATAAACATAATATGCACACACTTCCCTCTGTATAGTGTATAGAGATTTTAACTAAAGAAAAGAGGGTCGAAAAAAAGGACCATGGGATGCTAATGGAGAGAATTACTTTTAAATTAGGAATCTCTCGTCTGATGCAGTCCCTCCCCCAGCACTGAAAAGATGCTGCAACCTATTGTGGATGGCAGTTACCGGTTTGATTCCAGGTGGAATGCTGGTGTGTACCAAGAGGCTTGTTGTGGCTGCTGGATCCAAGGTAACTCGGCAGAGCTCTGTGGGTGGATCAGAGTCATGTAGGGCTGACACCCTCCGTGGAGCTTGGCTTAGGTCTATTGTATGGGGAGATCTTTAAGTACGAGATACTGTTGCTGCCCAATGACCTTAGATCACGGGTCAGTTTCTAGGAAATGAAAAGTCAGACATTGGAAGATCTGCCCATTATCAGCATACTGGTGAGGCTCCGAGTAACTTTCAGACTTGCTCAGTAATGTAGAAGTCGACTTTACGGGAGACACGAATGGAAGCCTGCAGAAAAGCTGGCTGCACAGATTGAGGGGAGATGCGAACACATTGATGAGACTTGTTCTGCTACAATGGAGAATACTGGCATGGAGACTTCTTTAGAGAATACTAGGCTCAGAAGACATTCATGAGACATGTTGAGCCTGGCTTATACTAGAAGTAACCTGTGGATGGTCAACGTGAACTTGAAGAAGGTACTCTATTCTCTGCTACAAGAAGTGGCCCAATATTCCTGAAGTCTAAAAGAGAAGAGATGTCAGATTTGATAAAACCGCCCATGGTCTTGAAAGAGGTCATGAGAATCCACACATCTCAAGGGGGATTTAAAAATCACACAGACCACAGGGCATGAAGTCCTTGTAAGCATTTACCAAGGGTTGGGAATACATATCAAGCACATGCCCTTCCCTCCCATCCAGTCAGGCATCCATTTCAGAGGATCAGAATTTGAGCTGCAATGAAGCCAATAGGAGAAGAGCAAGCCCCTCCTAGAACCAGTTTTCCTACAACTTCACACTCTGTGCACAACACTGAAATCCTCAATGGTCAAATACTCTCGACCTTAATAGATAGAATTTAAGAAAATAGCTCACACAAAGAAATGATGACGTTCCCCTAGATTCAGCAAATTCTGGGGTTACGTCTTCTTTGGGGTGAAGGGAGTGTGGTAAGTGAGGGGATTCTTTGACTGAACTTGAATATGTATTAGGCCTCTGGTTTTCTAGACAGTATAGGTAACTATTAAAATTCAGTTATTGAAGTGAACATTAAAAGTCGCCATAGACATGTAAGGAATTTTTTTTTTATGTGGACCGTCTTTACCCTTCATTCATGCCCGGGTGCTGTATGTCATGTGGGTGCAGTCTTGGTTGTTTTAAACTGATTTACCCAACATGATCGGACGTTTAAGCATTCTCATGGTTGATAGAAGAGCACCTGATTCTCAATAGACTTGCAAAGCTGCAGCAGGTTTCTCATTGCTCTAATGCCCCTAGTTCCTTTGTGAACCAAGCCTACATATAAATATCTTGTTTCATATTCCTTGTGTTTTTCTGGAGAGAAATGTTACTGCTTGAAATGACAACATTGGTCAGTATGTGTCATTGGGTGGAAAGAGCACCACATGCACAAGGGAAACCAAGTGTGGGGGTAAGTTCATGCTTACAATAATTATTTCATGGTTCCTGTTGGTGTTGGAGGCATCAAAAGTAAAGAGTTTACCTGTCCCCTTCATCATTTTCGAGTGGTATTTTACATTTTATCTGTCTTGTTTTTCTTTAGAGCTTACAAAATGGTACCTGAATTTGACAAGTGTGGATTGTAAGTAGATTTAGTATGTTTCAAAAACTAACTTCATTTTCATATAAATCCCAAAGTATGTAAATCAATTATATTACACTATTGAAAGGCTGCAACTGAGGTATCAACTCAATGACAAAAATGTATTCTTCGGACATCACATAACATCATGACTGTATAGAAAAAAGAGATAAACAAGAATCCCATTTCGGCGAGTTATATATGGAAAGTGTTGATTTATTGAGGCCCAGGTGGCAGTGTACCAGTGCATCATTCGCTAACTCGCTCCCAATTACACAGAATTTTGAAAATCCACTCACCAAGCCCTTGGTTCAGGAGACTTGCCAAATAGTGGTCCCTTAATTCCAAAGACAGTATGATGCCTTAGAGAACGTGGACCGAAGAGAAGCAATGTAGAGAATGGAAATCATTGCAGTACCTGACCTCTGGTAATGGAGCAGCAAACGTGAAACTCTGTTTCATTGGACGCACACTCTTAAGGGGACCGGACACATGGGATTCAAAGCGATGTGCTGAGTGTTAGAAGAGTGCACAGCAGATGCTAATCTGACAGAACTGAAATAAATCAGCAAAAATTGTCCCCAAAATTGATTCTGAGGCCAAGAATCAAGCAGGTGAATTTGAGCTAGAATTAGCTGTTTAAAATCAGGTATAGGACAATGGATGATGTCACACGCTTTGTCTCAGTGATCAGGAGTGTGTTGTGGATTGAAGTTGGCCCTACCAAGAGAGAAAACTGCCCTTTAACCCCCAAAGAAAAATCAACCACTCCGGTGTGCCAAGTTGACATTATCGAAATGTCCCATGGCCACATTCACTGCATCTGCAGGCCCAGGGACCAATTTGTCATTTTGCCAATAGAGCACGTGGGGGCTAAATCAGAGAAATCATGCATCTGGTCTGAGGAATCCAGGGGGCCTTGGGATTGAAATCAGTTTCCAAACCTTTGGATCAGCTAAAGTCATAGCCTGGACAGGGATTAGATTTTGGTATGAGGCAGAGGTTGCGGGACAGCTGGGTTTCCTTTCATGGTCCCAAGCCACAAGGATGAGAGAACAAAGAGCATTTGTCTAGGTCCGCAGCGTGAGAAGATGAAGCATTTCCTTCACCGTTATCTCCCAAAAGCAGATGCTATATTTTTGATGGCCTTGATATTGCACAGACCCTAGGACAACAATGTGGGTTGAGCAATAATGGCAGCAGGCCCTGATTCATGACATCCATAGATATGTTTCCACAGGATTTTCTGTTGACAGAGAAGCTCTGGGAAGTACTGGTAAGATTGGAACATTCTTATAGAAGTAGAAAGGACAAGCACACTCTCAATGTGCTCTTTAGAAAACACTTCAAAATGACATGCAACATCCTGCAAATCTGAAAATATATAGATGCTCCATTTCCACAAGGGGAAGGGTCCTCTGAAGTTTCAGAAAATTGACATAAGCGTAATAAAAATGAGATTGTTCTAAACGAAGGGTGTATGTTGTATTGATCACATCAAAGGCAACACCAGCATTTAGAGATATTCAAGACAACACACACAGTAAAAAGAAATGGAATCAATGTGGAGGAAAATATGTCCTCACAGAAATATCATGGAATTGTCTACAACAAGAGACTTAAATTTTCACTTTAAAAAGACCTACAATTCTACATTAGATACCTGATAATAGTAGAACAGTAATGATAAAGACGTATAGTACAAGAAACAGTAAGTACCATTTTCTGTTTCAAAGAGATTGAAGGTCCAAAATAAAGCTTTCAAACACCTAGATTATGAAACATTATCAGAGCTTTTATTGAAAACCGAGGTGATAGAAACACTGAAGTAAAACCGTGTCTCAGAATCACAAAAGGCACAATACCAGAAATGTGGAAGAGAATCATTCAGACGAGCCAAATAAAATCAGAATACTCAATCTATGATATAATAGCAAGGCAAAATTCAGTCCTAAGCAGACTAGATAATGCAGAGGGATTCGTGAATGTCCGTGAATACAAGAGAAAAGAAATCCCTGTATCAGAAGATGGCATAGAAATGCAAGTGTAAACCAATGCAAATATTGATGTTGAATCCTTGGGTAAGACAAAGCATGAAAGACTAGGATTCATAAGAGCCCCATAGGGAAAAGCTAGATATAAAAATCAAACTCTGAATAGGTATTTGGAGAAAAAGCAGACTGAAAATTACTGAAATCCAAGAAACAATCATCTATATGAAATCAGGAGCAAACAGCATCCAAATAATTTGGAATCGCAATAGACTTACAAAAAGCTATATTTTCATTCAAATCATCAAATATCATGATAAGCTCTGTGATTTTCGATGCACCTAGATGACAGCAACTCAGTCACAACAGAACCCCCACATGTGTTTCAGCTGATACCTAGACAGAAATATCACAATACAGGTAGGAGTGCCAAGACATACACCAAATCATGAATGAGACAAATCTCCAATTACGGTAGCCTATGCCTCAAGACAGCCATTAACATTAACGACAGAATTTGGCAATTTCACAGATCGGCAAAGTGTAAAATATTTCAGCATTTAAAAAATTATCCTAAAAGAAAGATTGAGAATTCTAACCTGAATAGAAAAGTAGTCACAACAGAAACTCTGGAAGTGTTTCAGCTGATAACTCGACACAAATATTGCAGGACAGGGAGGAGTGCCATGACATACACTGAAACCTGAATGAGAAAAAGCTGCAATCTAGAGTAGCCTATGCCACAAGAATGCCATATCTGATAACAGCAGATCTAGAAAATTTCACAGAGCGGCAAGCTGAATAGAATTCAGCAGTTCAATTCTTATACTTAGACAAAGATTGAAAATTGTACCCTGAAGAGTAAAGTAGCAAGATGAAATTGAAATAAGAAACCATCATTGGAAATAAAGAAGAGCTATGAGTTGCAGAGAATTAAAAAGAAGAAAGCAAGGAGGACATCAAAAGCCTACAGATGGTATAGGGAAGCAGGAAAACATAGGTGATTTTCAGCAATATACTAACTGAATCATTCTATACGTCTCTCTGTTTAATGCAAATGGAGAGATATATGGCCTAATGTGTTTGCAAAACAAACAACAAGCAAACAATCAAAATATCAAACAAACAAACACCAAAGAGTAATGTTGGCTGACATATATGCAAAGAACCATGAGAATTCAAAAGAAAATACTCAAAGTGCTGTCAAGTATCATTCAGCACACACCGAACCAGTATCGCTGCTTGCATGTACTCAAAATACTTGTATTCAGAAAAGAGATGCGAGCAAAATGATTGAAAAATTTTCATTCATAAGAGCATATCGTGACCTAACCCAAATGCCTTTTTTGTATAAAATGGATTCATATTCAATTATATAGATTGACTCTTCTACCAACAGGAAGATTGAATGTGATAATCATCCCTAGTTAGAGAATTAATGGCATACGCCTCTAACAAAGACAAGTAGTTCTACAAATTGTACTAAGATCAAAAGAGATAGACAGAAAAGTATACATTGGGATGGGCTTCATTTCTAGGAATTTCAGCCCCCATGAAACAAATGGATCCATGTCATGAGACTGTGGGAGTTTCAACAGAAAAGCAACAGACGGATATGTATTCTGAGTGAATGGCTATTACACAAATATAAGATTCCTTTGGGTGGTCTTTGTGAATTTTAACTGTTAGAAAGTTTAAAGCCCTTGGAAATACACACTTAACATGCACACACTTCCCTCTCTTTGTAATCTGTATTGAGATATGAACTAAAGGAAAGAGGGTTGGAAAAACAGGACCATGGGATGCTAATGGAGAGAATTACTTTTAACTTAGGAATCTCTCGTCTGATGCAGTCCCTCCCCCAGCACTGAAAAGATGCTGCAACCTTTGTGGATGGCAGTTACCGGTTGGATTCCAGGTGGAACTTTGGTGTGTTCCACGAGTCTTGTTGTGGCTTCAGGATCCAAGGTAACTCGGCAGAGCTCTGTGGGTGGATCAGAGTCATGTAGGGGCTGACACCCTCTGTGGAGCTTGGCTTAGGTCTATTTTATCGGGAGCTGTTTATGTTCGTGATACTGCTGCTGCCCAATCACCTGAGATCACGGTTCAGTTTCTAGAAACTGAAAAGTCAGACATTGGAAGATATGCCCATCATCAGCATACTGGTGAGTCTCCGAGGTACTTTCAGACATGCCCAGTAATGTAGAGGTCGACTTTATGAGAGACACGAAAAGAAGCATGAAGAAAAGCTGGCTGCACAGATTGAGGAGAGATGCGAACACATTGATGAGAGTTGTTCTGCTACAATGGAGAATAATGGCATGGAGACTTCTTTCCAGAACACCACGCTCCAAAGACATTCATGAGACATGTCGAGCCTGGCTGATACTAGCAGAAACCTGTGGAGGGTCAACGTGAACTTGAAGAAGGTACTCAATGCTCTGCTCCAAGGAGTGGTCCAATATTCCTGACGTCTAAAAGAGAAGAGATGGCAGAGTTGATAAAATAGCTCATGTTTTTGAAAGAGGCCGTGAGAATCCACACTTCCCAAGGGGCATTTAAAAATCACACAGACCACAGAGTACGAAGTCCTGGTAAGTTTTACCTGGGTTTGGTCATACCTATTAAGCACTTGCCATTCCCTCCCAACCACTCATTCATCCATTCCAGAGGATCAGCACTTGAGCTGCAATGAAGCCAATAGGAGAAGAGCAAACCCCTCCTAGAACCAGTTTTCCTACAACTTCACAATCTGTGCACAAAACTGAATTCCTCAATGGTCAAATACTCTCGACCTTAATAGATAGAATTTAAGTAAATAGCTCACACAAAGAAATGATGACGTTCCCCTAGATTCAGCAAATTCTGGGGTTACGTCTTCTTTGAGGTGAAGGGAGTGTGGTAACTGAGGGGATTCTTTGACTGAACTTGAATATGTATTAGGCCTCAGTTTTTTTAGACAGTATAGGTAACTATTAAAAATCAGTTAGTGAAACGAACTGTAAAAGTCGCCGTAGACATGTAAGGAAATACATTTATGTTGACAGTCTGTTTTCTTCATTCAATCCCGGGTGCAGTATATCATGTGGGTGCAGACTTTGTTGGGTTAAGATGCTTTACCCAACATGTTTGGACGTTTAAGCGTTCTCATGGTTGATAGAAGAGCACCTGGTTCTCAATAGAGTAGCAAAGCTGCAGTAGATATCTCATTACTCTAATGCCCCTAGTTCCTTTTTGAACCAAGCCTACATATTAATATCTTGTTTCAGATTCCTTGTGTTTTCCTGGAGAGAAATGTTACTTCTTGAAATGACAACATTGGCCAGTATGTGTCGTTGGGTGGATAGGGCACCACATTCACAATTGAAACCAAGTTTGGGGGTAATTTCATGCTTACAATAATTATTTCATGGTTCCTGTTGGTGTTGGATGCATCAAAAGTAAAGAGTTTACCTGTCCCCTTCATCATTTTCGAGTGGTATATTACATTTTAACTGTCTATTTTTTCCTTAGAGATGACAAAATTGTACCTGAATTTGACAAGTGTGGATTGTAAGTAGAATTAGTATGTTTCAAAAACTAACTTCATTTTCATATAAATCCCAAAATATGTAAATCAATTGTATTAAACTTTTAAAGGCTGCAACTGAGGTATCAACACAATGACAAAAATGGAGTCTTCTGACAAACACTAACATCAAGACTGTATAAAAATAGAGATAAACGAGAATCCCATTTCGGTGAGATATATATATGGAATGTGTTGATTTATTGATGCCCAGGTGGCAGTGTACCAGTGCATCATATGCTAACTCGCTCCCAATTACACAGAATTTTAAATATCCACTCACCAAGCCCTTGGTTCAGAAGACTTGTCGAAGAGTGCTCCCTTACTTGCAAGGACATTATGATGCCTCAGAAAACGTGGATGGAGGAGAAGCAAAGTAGAGAATGGAAATCAGTGCAGTACCTGACCTGTGGTAATGGAGAAGCAAAAGTTAAACTCTGTTACAGTTGTTCGCACACTCTTAAGTGGACCTCACACATGGGATTCAAAGCGATGCGCTGAGTGTTAGAAGAGTGCACAGCAGATGGTTAGCTGATTTAACTGAAATAAATCAGCACAAATTGTCCAGACAATTGATTCTGAGGCCAAGAAACGAGCATCCGAATTTGAGCTAGCAGTGGCTGCGTAAAATGAGGTATAGGACTATGAATGATGTAACTCCCTTTGTCTCAGGGATCTGGAGTGTGTTGTGGATTGTGCTTGTCCCTATCAAGACAGAAAACTGACGTTGAACACCAATGAGAAAGCAACCCCTCCTGTGTGCAAAGTTGACTTAATCGAAATTTCTCATGGCCACATGCACTGCATCTGCAGGCCCAGGGACCAATTTGGAATTTTCCCAATAGAGAACGTGGGGGCTCAATCAGAGAAATCATGCATCTGATCTGAGGAATCCAGGGGGCCTTGGGGTTGAAATCAGTTTCCGAAGCCTTTGGATGAGCTAAACTCCTAGCCTGAAATGGGATTAGGGTTTGGTATGAGGCAGAGGATGCGGAACAGCTGGGTTTCCATTCGTGGTCCCAAGCCACAAGGATGAGAGAACAAAGAGCATTTGTCTAGGTCCACAGCATGAGAAGATGTAGCATTTTCTTCACCATTATATCCCAAATGCAGATGCTACATTTTGGATGGCGTTGAGATTGCACAGGCGGGGTGAGCAATAATGGCAGCAGGCCCTGATGCATGACATGCATAGATATGTTTCCACAGGTTTTTCTGTGGACAGAGAAGCTCTAGGAAGAACTGGTATGATTTGAACATTCTTATTCAAGTAGAAAGGACAAGCGCACTCTCAATGTGCTCTATTGAATACACTACAAAACGACATACAACAGCCTGAAAAGCTGAATATATTTAGATGCCCCATTTCCACAAGGGGAAGTGTACTCTGAACTTTCAGAAAAGTGACATAATCGTAATAAAAATGAGATTGTTCTAAACGATGAGAATATGTTGCGTTGATGACATCAAAGGCAACACCAGCAGTTCAAGATATACAAGACAACACACACAGGAAAACGACATGGAATCAATGTGCAGGAAAATTTGTCCTCACAGTAATATCATGGAATTGCCTAAAATTAAGAGACTAAAATTTTCACTCTACAAATCCCTAAAATTTTACATTAGATACCTGATACTAATAGACCAGTTGAAATAAAGAAGTATAGTACACGAAACAGGAAGTACCATTTTCTGTTTCAAAGAGATTGAAGGTCCAAAATAAAGCTTTCAAACAAGTAGATTATGAAACATTATCAAAGCATGTATTGAAAACCGTGGTGAGAGAAACAGTGAAGTAAAACAGTGTCTCAGAAACCAAAAAGGCACAATACCAGAAATGGGGAAGCGAAACATTTAGACGAGCCAAATAAAATCAGAACACTTAATGGATGAGATAATAGCAGGGCAAAATTCAGTCCTAAGCAGACTAGATAATGCAGAGGGATTCGTGAATGTCCGTGAACACAAGGGAAAAGAAATCCCTGTATAAGAAGATGGCATAGAAATAGAAGTGTAAACCAATGCAAATATTGCTGTTGAATCCTTGGGTAAGACAAATCATGAAAGACTAGGATTCATAAGAGCCCCATAGGGAAAAACTAGATATAAAAATCAAACTCTGAATAGGTATTTGGAAAAAAATCAGACTGAAAATTACTGAAAGCCAAGAAACAATCATCAATAAGAAACCAGGAGCAAACAGCATCCTAATAATGTGGAATCCCAATAGACCTACAAGCAGCTATATTTTCATTCAAATCATCAAAAATCATGATAAGCTCTGTGATTTTCGATGCACCTAGAGGACAGCAACTCAATCACAACAGAACTCCCACAGGTGTTTCAGCTGATTCCTAGACAGAAATATCACAGTACAGGAAGGTGTGTCAAGACATACACCAAATCATGAATGAGACAAAGCTGCATTATATGGTAGCCTATGCCAAAAGACAGCCATTACCATTAAAGACAGAACTTGGCAAATTCACCAATTGGCAAAGTGTAAAATAATTCAGCAGTTAAATAGTTATCCTAAAAGAAAGATTGAGAATTCTACCCTGAATAGAAAAATAGTCAAAACAGTACTCATGAAGTGTTTCAGCTGATAACTTGACACAAATATTTCAGGACAGGAAAGAGTGCCAGGACATACACTGAAACCTGAATGAGTAAAAGCTTCAATCTAGAGTAGCCTATGCCACAAGAACGCCATATCTGATAACAGCAGATATAGACATTTTCACAGAGCGGCAAAACTGAATAGAATTCAGCAGTTCAAATCTAATCCTTAGACAAAGTTTGACAATACCACCCTGAAGAGAAAAGTAGCAAGATGAAATGGAATTAAGAAAACCATCATTGGAAATGCAAGAAGAGCCATGAGTTGCAGAGAATTAAAAAGAAGAAGGCAAGGAGGACATCAAAAGCCTACAGATGGGAGAGGGAAGCAGGAAAACATAGGTGATATTCAGCACTATACTAACTGAATCATCCAATATGGCTCTCTGTTTAATGCAAATGGAGAGATGCATGGCCTAATGTGTTTGCAAAACAAACAACAAGCAAACAATCAAAATATCAAACAAACAAACAAACACCAAAGAGTACTGTTGGCTGACATATATGAAAAGGAACCATGAGAATTCAAAAGAAAATACTCAAAGGGCTGTCAAGTATCATTCAGCACGCACCGAACCAGTTTCGCTGCTTGCATGTACTCAAAATACTTGTATTCAGAAAACAGATGCGAGCAAAAATATTGAAATATGTTCATTCATAAGAGCATATCGTGACCTAACCCAAATGCCTTTTTTTGTATAAAATGGATTCATATTCCGTTATACAGATTGACTCTTTTTCCAACAGGAAGATTGAATGTGATATTCATCCCTAGTTAGAGACTTAATGGCATACGCCTCTAACAAAGACAAGTAGTACTACAGAACAGTACTAAGAGGAAAAGAGACAGACAGTAAAGAGTACATTGGAATGGGCTTCATTTCTAGGAATTTCAGACCCCATGAAACAAATGGATCCATGTCTTGAGACTGTGGGAGTTTCAACAGAAAAGCAACAGACGGATATGTATTCTGAGTGAATGGCTATAACACAAAAATAAGATTCCTTTGGGTGGTCTTTGTGAATTTTAACTGTTAGAATGGTTAAAGTCGTTGGAAATATAAACTTAACATGCACACACATCCCTCTCTTTGTAATCTGTATTGAGATATGAACTAAAGGAAAGAGGGTTGGAAAAACAGGACCATGGGATGCTAATGGAGAGAATTACTTTTAACTTAGGAATCTCTAGTCTGATGCAGTCCCTCCCACAGCACTGAAAAGATGCTGCAACCTTTGTGGATGGCAGTTACCGGTTGGATTCCAGGTGGAACTTTGGTGTGTTCCACGAGTCTTGTTGTGGCTTCAGGATCCAAGGTAACTCGGCAGAGCTCTGTGGGTGGATCAGAGTCATGTAGGGGCTGACACCCTCTGTGGAGCTTGGCTTAGGTCTATTTTATCGGGAGCTGTTTATGTTCGTGATACTGCTGCTGCCCAATCACCTGAGATCACGGTTCAGTTTCTAGAAACTGAAAAGTCAGACATTGGAAGATATGCCCATCATCAGCATACTGGTGAGTCTCCGAGGTACTTTCAGACATGCCCAGTAATGTAGAGGTCGACTTTATGAGAGACACGAAAAGAAGCATGAAGAAAAGCTGGCTGCACAGATTGAGGAGAGATGCGAACACATTGATGAGAGTTGTTCTGCTACAATGGAGAATAATGGCATGGAGACTTCTTTCCAGAACACCACGCTCCAAAGACATTCATGAGACATGTCGAGCCTGGCTGATACTAGCAGAAACCTGTGGAGGGTCAACGTGAACTTGAAGAAGGTACTCAATGCTCTGCTCCAAGGAGTGGTCCAATATTCCTGACGTCTAAAAGAGAAGAGATGGCAGAGTTGATAAAATAGCTCATGTTTTTGAAAGAGGCCGTGAGAATCCACACTTCCCAAGGGGCATTTAAAAATCACACAGACCACAGAGCACGAAGTCCTGGTAAGTTATACCCGGATATGGTCATACTTATAAAGCATTTGCCTTCCCTCCCATTCACTCACTCATCCATTCCAGAGGATCAGCCCTTGAGCTGCAATGAAGCCAATAGGAGAAGAGCAAACCCCTCCTAGAAACAGTTTTCCTGCAACTTCACACTCTGCGCACAACACTGAATTCCTCAATGGTCAAATACTCTCGGCTATCATAGATAGATATTAAATACTTAGCTCACACAAATAAATGATGATGTTCCCCTAGTTTCAGCAAATTCTGGGGTTACGTCTTCTTTCGGTTGAAGGGAGTGTGGTAAGTGAGAGGATTTTTTGACTGAAGTTGAATATGTATTAGGCTTCATTTTTTTCTAGAGAGCATAGGTAACTATTAAAAATCAGTTAGTGAAACGAACTGTAAAAGTCGCCACAGACATGTAAGGAAATACTTTTATGTTGACAGTGTGTTTTCTTCATTCAATCCCGGGTGCAGTATATCATGTGGGTGGAGACATGGTTGTGTTAAACTGCTTTACCCAACATGTTTGGACGTTTAAGCATTCTCATGGTTGATAGAAGAGCCCCTGGTTCTCAATAGACTAGCAAAGCTGCAGCAGGTTTCTCATTACTCTAATGCCCCTAGTTCCTTTTTGAACCAAGCCCACATATTAATAACTTGTTTAAGATTCCTTGTGTTTTCCTGGAGAGAAATGTTACTTCTTGAAATGACAACATTGGCCAGTATGTGTCATTGGGTGGAAAGGGCACCACATGCACAAGGGAAACCATGTGTGGGGGTAATTTCATGCTTACAATAATTATTTCATGGTTACTGTTGGTGTTGGAGTCATCAAAATTAAAGAATTTACCTGTCCCCTTCATCATTTTCGTGTGGCAATTTACATTTTATCTGTCTAGTTTTTCCTTAGAGATGACAAAATGGTATCTGAATTTGAGAAGTGTGGATTGTAAGTAGATTTAGTATGTTTCAAAAACTAACTTCATTTTCATATA
This sequence comes from Camelus bactrianus, assembly GCF_048773025.1. Taxonomy (NCBI): domain Eukaryota; kingdom Metazoa; phylum Chordata; class Mammalia; order Artiodactyla; family Camelidae; genus Camelus; species Camelus bactrianus. The sequence goes on along the minus strand of NC_133555.1, from coordinate 59,827,860 downwards.
AATCCCAAAATATGTAAATCAATTGAATTAAACTTTTGAAAGTCTGCACCTGAGGTAGCAGCACAATGACAAAAATGGGGTTTTGGACAAACAGTAACATCATGAATCTATAGAAAAAGAGATAAACAAGAATCCCGTTTCGGTGAGTTATATATGGAAAGTGATGATTTATTGATGCCCAGGTGGCAGTGAACCATTGCATCGTACGCTAACTCGCTCACAATTACACAGAATTTTAAATATCCACTCACCAATCCCTTGGTTCAGGAGACTTGCCAAAGAGTGTTTCCTTAATTCCAAAGACAGTATGATGCCTTAGAATACGTGGATGGAGGAGAAGATAAGTAGAGAATGGAAATCAGTGCAGTACCTGACCTCTGGTAATGGAGCAGCAAAGGTGAAAGTCTGTTTCAATTGAACACACAATCTTAAGTGGACCGGACACATGGGATTCATAGCGATGCGCTGAGTGTTAGAAGAGTGCACAGCAGATGCTAAGTTGACAGAACTGAAATAAATCAGCACAAATTTTTCCGAAAATTTATTCTGAGGTCAAGAAACGAGCAGCCTAATTTGAGCTAGAAGTGGCTGCGTAAAATGAGGTATAGGATTATGGATTATGACACATGCTTTGTCTCAGCGATCTGGAGTGTGATGTGCATTGAGGTTGGTCCTAAAACGAGAGAAAAATGAACTTGAACCCCATAGAAAAGCAACCACTCAAGTGTGCAAAGTTGATTTATCGAAATGTACCATGGCCACATGCACTGCATCTGCAGGACCAGGGACCAATTTGGCATTATGCCAATAGAGAACATGGGGGCTAAATCAGAGAAATCATGCATCTGGTCTGAGAATCCAGGGGGCCTTGGGATTGATATCACTTTCCAAATTTTTTGGATCAGTTAAAGTCATAGCCTGGACTGGGATTAGGGTTTGGTATGAGGCAGAGAATGCGGGACACCTGGGTTTCTTATCGTGGTCCCAAGCCTCAAGGATGAGAGAACAAAGAGCATTTGTCTAGGTCCGCAGCTTGAGAAGATGAAGCATTTCCTTCAGCGTTATCTCCCAATAGCAGATGCTAAATTTTGGATGACCTTGATATTGCAGAGCCCTGCGGACACCTAGGCAGTGTGAGCAATAATGGCAGCAGGCCCTGATGCATGGCATCCAAAGATATGTTTCCACAGGTTTTTCTGTGGATAGAGAAGCTCTGGGAAGAACTGGTAAGATTGGAAATTTCTTATGGAAGTAGAAAGGACAAGGGCACTGTCAATGTGCTCTTTTGAATACACTTCAAAATGACATACAACAGCCTGCAAAGCTGAATATATTTAGATGCTCCGTTTCCACAAGGGGAAGGGTCCTCTGAACTTTCAGAAATGTGACATAAGCGTAATAAAAAAGAGATTGTTCTAAACGAAGAGAGTATGGTGCGTTAATCACATCAAAGGCAACACCAGCAGTTAGAGATATACAGGACAATACACACAGGAAAACGACATGGAATCAATGTGCAGGAAAATTTGTCCTCACAGAAATATCATGGAATTGCCTACACCAAAGAGACTAAAATTTTCACTTTATCAAGCCCTATAATTCTACATTAGATACCTGATAGTACTAGACCAGTAGAGATAAAGAAGTATAGTATAAGAAACAGGAAGTACCATTTTCTGTTTCAAAGAGATTGAAGGTCCAAGAAAAAGCTTTCAAACAACTAGATTATGAAACATTATCAGAGCATTTATTGAAAACCGAGGTGAGAGAAACACTGAAATAAACCAGTGTCTCAGAACCACAAAAGGCACAATACCAGAAATGGGGAAGAGAATCATTGAGACGAGCCAAATAAAGTCAGAATACTCAATGTATGAGATAATAGCAGTGCAAAATTCAGTCCTAAGCAGACTACTTAATGCAGAGTGACTCGTGAATATCCGTGAACACAAGGGAAAAGAAATCCCTGTATCAGAAGATGACCTAGAAAAACAAGTGTTAACCAATGCAATATTGCTGTTGAAACATGGTGTAAGACAAAGCATGAAAGACTAGAAATCATAAGAAGCCCTTTGTGAAAACCTCGATATAAAAATGAAACCCTGTATAGGTATTTGGATAAAAATCAGACTGAAATTTGCTGAAAGCCAACAAACAATCTCCTATACAAAACCAGGAGCAAACAGCATCCAAATAATGTGGAATCCCAATAGGCTTACAAGCAGCTTTCCTTTCATTCAAGTCATCAAAGTCCATGATCAACTCTGTAATTTTCGATGCACAAAGAGTACAGCCACTCAGTGACAACAGAACCCCCACAGGTGTTGCAGCTGATACCTAGACAGAAATATCACAGTACAGGAAGCATTTCCAAGACAAAGACCAAATCATGAATGAGACAAAGCTGCATTATACGGTAGCCTATGCCTCAAGACAGACATTACCATTAACGACAGAGCTTGGCAATTTCACAGATCGGCAAAGTATAAAATAATTCAGCATTTAAAATCTTATCCTAAAAGAAAGACTGAGAATTCTACCGTGAATAGAAAAGTAGTCACAAAAGAAACTCCGGAAGTGTTTCAGCTGATAACTTGATATAAATATTTCAGGACAGGAAGGAGTTCCAGGACATACATCGAAACCTGAATGAGAAAAAGTTTCATTCTAGAGAAGCCTATGCCACAAGAACGCCATATCTGATAACGGCACATCTAGACAATTTCACAGACTGGCAAAACTTAATAGAATTCAACAGTTCAAAACTTATCTTTAAACAAAGATTGAGAATTCTACCCTGAAGAGAAAAGTAGCAATATGAAATGGAAATAAAAATACATCAATGGAAATGCATGAAGAGCCTTGAGTTGTAGAGAGTAAACAAGTAGAAGGCAAGGAGGACAACAAATCCCTAAAGTTGGGAGAGGGAAGCAGGAAAACATAGGTGAATTTCAGCACTATACTAACAGAATCATCTTATATGACTCTCTGTTTAATGCAAATGGAGAGATGCATGGCCTAATGGGTTTGCAAAACAAAAAGCAAGCAAACAATCAAAATATCAAACAAAAACCAAAGAGTACATTTGGCTGACATATATGCAAAGGAACCATGATAATTCAAAAGAAAATACTCAAAGGGGTGTCAAGTATCATTCAGCACGCACCGACCCAGTATTGCTCCTTGCATGTACTCAACACACATGTATTCAGAAAACAGATGCGAGCAAAAAGATTGAAAAATTTTCGTTCATAAGAGCATATCGTGACGAAACCCAAATCCCTATTTTTTATAAAATTGATTCATATTCCTTTACATAGATTGTGTCTACTTCCAAAGGAAAGAATGAATGTGATATCCATCCGTACATGGAGAATAAATGGCATACGCCCATAACAAAGACAAGTAGATCTACAAAACTGTACTAAGAGCAAAAAAGACAGACATTAATGCGTACATTGGGAGGGGCTTCATTTTTAGGAATTTCAGCCCCCATGAAACAACTAGATCCATGTCTTGAGAGTGTGGGTGTTTCAGCAGAAAAGCAACAGACGGATATGTATTCTGGGTGAATGGCTATTACACAAACATTAGATTTCTATAGTGAGGTCTTTGTGAACTGTTAACTGTTAGAAAGTTTAAAGACATGTGGAAAAATAAACATAACATGCACACAATTCCCTCCATATCGTGTATAGATATCGGAAATAAAGGAAAGAGTGTCGAAAAAAAGGACCATGGGATGCTAATGGAGAGAATTACTTTTAAATTAGGAATCTCTCGTCTGATGCAGTCCCTCCCCCAGCACTGAAAAGATGCTGCAACCTATTGTGGATGGCAGTTACCGCTTGGATTCCAGGTGGAATGCTGGTGTGTACCAAGAGGCTTGTTGTGGCTGCTGGATCCAAGGTAACTCGGCAGAGCTCTGTGGGTGGATCAGAGTCATGTAGGGCTGACACCCTCCGTGGAGCTTGGCTTAGGTCTATTGTATGGGGAGATCTTTAAGTACGAGATACTGTTGCTGCCCAATGACCTTAGATCACGGGTCAGTTTCTAGGAAATGAAAAGTCAGACATTGGAAGATCTGCCCATTATCAGCATACTGGTGAGGCTCCGAGTAACTTTCAGACTTGCTCAGTAATGTAGAAGTCGACTTTACGGGAGACACGAATGGAAGCCTGCAGAAAAGCTGGCTGCACAGATTGAGGGGAGATGCGAACACATTGATGAGACTTGTTCTGCTACAATGGAGAATACTGGCATGGAGACTTCTTTAGAGAATACTAGGCTCAGAAGACATTCATGAGACATGTTGAGCCTGGCTTATACTAGAAGTAACCTGTGGATGGTCAACGTGAACTTGAAGAAGGTACTCTATTCTCTGCTACAAGAAGTGGCCCAATATTCCTGAAGTCTAAAAGAGAAGAGATGTCAGATTTGATAAAACCGCCCATGGTCTTGAAAGAGGTCATGAGAATCCACACATCTCAAGGGGGATTTAAAAATCACACAGACCACAGGGCATGAAGTCCTTGTAAGCATTTACCAAGGGTTGGGAATACATATCAAGCACATGCCCTTCCCTCCCATCCAGTCAGGCATCCATTTCAGAGGATCAGAATTTGAGCTGCAATGAAGCCAATAGGAGAAGAGCAAGCCCCTCCTAGAACCAGTTTTCCTACAACTTCACACTCTGTGCACAACACTGAAATCCTCAATGGTCAAATACTCTCGACCTTAATAGATAGAATTTAAGAAAATAGCTCACACAAAGAAATGATGACGTTCCCCTAGATTCAGCAAATTCTGGGGTTACGTCTTCTTTGGGGTGAAGGGAGTGTGGTAAGTGAGGGGATTCTTTGACTGAACTTGAATATGTATTAGGCCTCTGGTTTTCTAGACAGTATAGGTAACTATTAAAATTCAGTTATTGAAGTGAACATTAAAAGTCGCCATAGACATGTAAGGAATTTTTTTTTTATGTGGACCGTCTTTACCCTTCATTCATGCCCGGGTGCTGTATGTCATGTGGGTGCAGTCTTGGTTGTTTTAAACTGATTTACCCAACATGATCGGACGTTTAAGCATTCTCATGGTTGATAGAAGAGCACCTGATTCTCAATAGACTTGCAAAGCTGCAGCAGGTTTCTCATTGCTCTAATGCCCCTAGTTCCTTTGTGAACCAAGCCTACATATAAATATCTTGTTTCATATTCCTTGTGTTTTTCTGGAGAGAAATGTTACTGCTTGAAATGACAACATTGGTCAGTATGTGTCATTGGGTGGAAAGAGCACCACATGCACAAGGGAAACCAAGTGTGGGGGTAAGTTCATGCTTACAATAATTATTTCATGGTTCCTGTTGGTGTTGGAGGCATCAAAAGTAAAGAGTTTACCTGTCCCCTTCATCATTTTCGAGTGGTATTTTACATTTTATCTGTCTTGTTTTTCTTTAGAGCTTACAAAATGGTACCTGAATTTGACAAGTGTGGATTGTAAGTAGATTTAGTATGTTTCAAAAACTAACTTCATTTTCATATAAATCCCAAAGTATGTAAATCAATTATATTACACTATTGAAAGGCTGCAACTGAGGTATCAACTCAATGACAAAAATGTATTCTTCGGACATCACATAACATCATGACTGTATAGAAAAAAGAGATAAACAAGAATCCCATTTCGGCGAGTTATATATGGAAAGTGTTGATTTATTGAGGCCCAGGTGGCAGTGTACCAGTGCATCATTCGCTAACTCGCTCCCAATTACACAGAATTTTGAAAATCCACTCACCAAGCCCTTGGTTCAGGAGACTTGCCAAATAGTGGTCCCTTAATTCCAAAGACAGTATGATGCCTTAGAGAACGTGGACCGAAGAGAAGCAATGTAGAGAATGGAAATCATTGCAGTACCTGACCTCTGGTAATGGAGCAGCAAACGTGAAACTCTGTTTCATTGGACGCACACTCTTAAGGGGACCGGACACATGGGATTCAAAGCGATGTGCTGAGTGTTAGAAGAGTGCACAGCAGATGCTAATCTGACAGAACTGAAATAAATCAGCAAAAATTGTCCCCAAAATTGATTCTGAGGCCAAGAATCAAGCAGGTGAATTTGAGCTAGAATTAGCTGTTTAAAATCAGGTATAGGACAATGGATGATGTCACACGCTTTGTCTCAGTGATCAGGAGTGTGTTGTGGATTGAAGTTGGCCCTACCAAGAGAGAAAACTGCCCTTTAACCCCCAAAGAAAAATCAACCACTCCGGTGTGCCAAGTTGACATTATCGAAATGTCCCATGGCCACATTCACTGCATCTGCAGGCCCAGGGACCAATTTGTCATTTTGCCAATAGAGCACGTGGGGGCTAAATCAGAGAAATCATGCATCTGGTCTGAGGAATCCAGGGGGCCTTGGGATTGAAATCAGTTTCCAAACCTTTGGATCAGCTAAAGTCATAGCCTGGACAGGGATTAGATTTTGGTATGAGGCAGAGGTTGCGGGACAGCTGGGTTTCCTTTCATGGTCCCAAGCCACAAGGATGAGAGAACAAAGAGCATTTGTCTAGGTCCGCAGCGTGAGAAGATGAAGCATTTCCTTCACCGTTATCTCCCAAAAGCAGATGCTATATTTTTGATGGCCTTGATATTGCACAGACCCTAGGACAACAATGTGGGTTGAGCAATAATGGCAGCAGGCCCTGATTCATGACATCCATAGATATGTTTCCACAGGATTTTCTGTTGACAGAGAAGCTCTGGGAAGTACTGGTAAGATTGGAACATTCTTATAGAAGTAGAAAGGACAAGCACACTCTCAATGTGCTCTTTAGAAAACACTTCAAAATGACATGCAACATCCTGCAAATCTGAAAATATATAGATGCTCCATTTCCACAAGGGGAAGGGTCCTCTGAAGTTTCAGAAAATTGACATAAGCGTAATAAAAATGAGATTGTTCTAAACGAAGGGTGTATGTTGTATTGATCACATCAAAGGCAACACCAGCATTTAGAGATATTCAAGACAACACACACAGTAAAAAGAAATGGAATCAATGTGGAGGAAAATATGTCCTCACAGAAATATCATGGAATTGTCTACAACAAGAGACTTAAATTTTCACTTTAAAAAGACCTACAATTCTACATTAGATACCTGATAATAGTAGAACAGTAATGATAAAGACGTATAGTACAAGAAACAGTAAGTACCATTTTCTGTTTCAAAGAGATTGAAGGTCCAAAATAAAGCTTTCAAACACCTAGATTATGAAACATTATCAGAGCTTTTATTGAAAACCGAGGTGATAGAAACACTGAAGTAAAACCGTGTCTCAGAATCACAAAAGGCACAATACCAGAAATGTGGAAGAGAATCATTCAGACGAGCCAAATAAAATCAGAATACTCAATCTATGATATAATAGCAAGGCAAAATTCAGTCCTAAGCAGACTAGATAATGCAGAGGGATTCGTGAATGTCCGTGAATACAAGAGAAAAGAAATCCCTGTATCAGAAGATGGCATAGAAATGCAAGTGTAAACCAATGCAAATATTGATGTTGAATCCTTGGGTAAGACAAAGCATGAAAGACTAGGATTCATAAGAGCCCCATAGGGAAAAGCTAGATATAAAAATCAAACTCTGAATAGGTATTTGGAGAAAAAGCAGACTGAAAATTACTGAAATCCAAGAAACAATCATCTATATGAAATCAGGAGCAAACAGCATCCAAATAATTTGGAATCGCAATAGACTTACAAAAAGCTATATTTTCATTCAAATCATCAAATATCATGATAAGCTCTGTGATTTTCGATGCACCTAGATGACAGCAACTCAGTCACAACAGAACCCCCACATGTGTTTCAGCTGATACCTAGACAGAAATATCACAATACAGGTAGGAGTGCCAAGACATACACCAAATCATGAATGAGACAAATCTCCAATTACGGTAGCCTATGCCTCAAGACAGCCATTAACATTAACGACAGAATTTGGCAATTTCACAGATCGGCAAAGTGTAAAATATTTCAGCATTTAAAAAATTATCCTAAAAGAAAGATTGAGAATTCTAACCTGAATAGAAAAGTAGTCACAACAGAAACTCTGGAAGTGTTTCAGCTGATAACTCGACACAAATATTGCAGGACAGGGAGGAGTGCCATGACATACACTGAAACCTGAATGAGAAAAAGCTGCAATCTAGAGTAGCCTATGCCACAAGAATGCCATATCTGATAACAGCAGATCTAGAAAATTTCACAGAGCGGCAAGCTGAATAGAATTCAGCAGTTCAATTCTTATACTTAGACAAAGATTGAAAATTGTACCCTGAAGAGTAAAGTAGCAAGATGAAATTGAAATAAGAAACCATCATTGGAAATAAAGAAGAGCTATGAGTTGCAGAGAATTAAAAAGAAGAAAGCAAGGAGGACATCAAAAGCCTACAGATGGTATAGGGAAGCAGGAAAACATAGGTGATTTTCAGCAATATACTAACTGAATCATTCTATACGTCTCTCTGTTTAATGCAAATGGAGAGATATATGGCCTAATGTGTTTGCAAAACAAACAACAAGCAAACAATCAAAATATCAAACAAACAAACACCAAAGAGTAATGTTGGCTGACATATATGCAAAGAACCATGAGAATTCAAAAGAAAATACTCAAAGTGCTGTCAAGTATCATTCAGCACACACCGAACCAGTATCGCTGCTTGCATGTACTCAAAATACTTGTATTCAGAAAAGAGATGCGAGCAAAATGATTGAAAAATTTTCATTCATAAGAGCATATCGTGACCTAACCCAAATGCCTTTTTTGTATAAAATGGATTCATATTCAATTATATAGATTGACTCTTCTACCAACAGGAAGATTGAATGTGATAATCATCCCTAGTTAGAGAATTAATGGCATACGCCTCTAACAAAGACAAGTAGTTCTACAAATTGTACTAAGATCAAAAGAGATAGACAGAAAAGTATACATTGGGATGGGCTTCATTTCTAGGAATTTCAGCCCCCATGAAACAAATGGATCCATGTCATGAGACTGTGGGAGTTTCAACAGAAAAGCAACAGACGGATATGTATTCTGAGTGAATGGCTATTACACAAATATAAGATTCCTTTGGGTGGTCTTTGTGAATTTTAACTGTTAGAAAGTTTAAAGCCCTTGGAAATACACACTTAACATGCACACACTTCCCTCTCTTTGTAATCTGTATTGAGATATGAACTAAAGGAAAGAGGGTTGGAAAAACAGGACCATGGGATGCTAATGGAGAGAATTACTTTTAACTTAGGAATCTCTCGTCTGATGCAGTCCCTCCCCCAGCACTGAAAAGATGCTGCAACCTTTGTGGATGGCAGTTACCGGTTGGATTCCAGGTGGAACTTTGGTGTGTTCCACGAGTCTTGTTGTGGCTTCAGGATCCAAGGTAACTCGGCAGAGCTCTGTGGGTGGATCAGAGTCATGTAGGGGCTGACACCCTCTGTGGAGCTTGGCTTAGGTCTATTTTATCGGGAGCTGTTTATGTTCGTGATACTGCTGCTGCCCAATCACCTGAGATCACGGTTCAGTTTCTAGAAACTGAAAAGTCAGACATTGGAAGATATGCCCATCATCAGCATACTGGTGAGTCTCCGAGGTACTTTCAGACATGCCCAGTAATGTAGAGGTCGACTTTATGAGAGACACGAAAAGAAGCATGAAGAAAAGCTGGCTGCACAGATTGAGGAGAGATGCGAACACATTGATGAGAGTTGTTCTGCTACAATGGAGAATAATGGCATGGAGACTTCTTTCCAGAACACCACGCTCCAAAGACATTCATGAGACATGTCGAGCCTGGCTGATACTAGCAGAAACCTGTGGAGGGTCAACGTGAACTTGAAGAAGGTACTCAATGCTCTGCTCCAAGGAGTGGTCCAATATTCCTGACGTCTAAAAGAGAAGAGATGGCAGAGTTGATAAAATAGCTCATGTTTTTGAAAGAGGCCGTGAGAATCCACACTTCCCAAGGGGCATTTAAAAATCACACAGACCACAGAGTACGAAGTCCTGGTAAGTTTTACCTGGGTTTGGTCATACCTATTAAGCACTTGCCATTCCCTCCCAACCACTCATTCATCCATTCCAGAGGATCAGCACTTGAGCTGCAATGAAGCCAATAGGAGAAGAGCAAACCCCTCCTAGAACCAGTTTTCCTACAACTTCACAATCTGTGCACAAAACTGAATTCCTCAATGGTCAAATACTCTCGACCTTAATAGATAGAATTTAAGTAAATAGCTCACACAAAGAAATGATGACGTTCCCCTAGATTCAGCAAATTCTGGGGTTACGTCTTCTTTGAGGTGAAGGGAGTGTGGTAACTGAGGGGATTCTTTGACTGAACTTGAATATGTATTAGGCCTCAGTTTTTTTAGACAGTATAGGTAACTATTAAAAATCAGTTAGTGAAACGAACTGTAAAAGTCGCCGTAGACATGTAAGGAAATACATTTATGTTGACAGTCTGTTTTCTTCATTCAATCCCGGGTGCAGTATATCATGTGGGTGCAGACTTTGTTGGGTTAAGATGCTTTACCCAACATGTTTGGACGTTTAAGCGTTCTCATGGTTGATAGAAGAGCACCTGGTTCTCAATAGAGTAGCAAAGCTGCAGTAGATATCTCATTACTCTAATGCCCCTAGTTCCTTTTTGAACCAAGCCTACATATTAATATCTTGTTTCAGATTCCTTGTGTTTTCCTGGAGAGAAATGTTACTTCTTGAAATGACAACATTGGCCAGTATGTGTCGTTGGGTGGATAGGGCACCACATTCACAATTGAAACCAAGTTTGGGGGTAATTTCATGCTTACAATAATTATTTCATGGTTCCTGTTGGTGTTGGATGCATCAAAAGTAAAGAGTTTACCTGTCCCCTTCATCATTTTCGAGTGGTATATTACATTTTAACTGTCTATTTTTTCCTTAGAGATGACAAAATTGTACCTGAATTTGACAAGTGTGGATTGTAAGTAGAATTAGTATGTTTCAAAAACTAACTTCATTTTCATATAAATCCCAAAATATGTAAATCAATTGTATTAAACTTTTAAAGGCTGCAACTGAGGTATCAACACAATGACAAAAATGGAGTCTTCTGACAAACACTAACATCAAGACTGTATAAAAATAGAGATAAACGAGAATCCCATTTCGGTGAGATATATATATGGAATGTGTTGATTTATTGATGCCCAGGTGGCAGTGTACCAGTGCATCATATGCTAACTCGCTCCCAATTACACAGAATTTTAAATATCCACTCACCAAGCCCTTGGTTCAGAAGACTTGTCGAAGAGTGCTCCCTTACTTGCAAGGACATTATGATGCCTCAGAAAACGTGGATGGAGGAGAAGCAAAGTAGAGAATGGAAATCAGTGCAGTACCTGACCTGTGGTAATGGAGAAGCAAAAGTTAAACTCTGTTACAGTTGTTCGCACACTCTTAAGTGGACCTCACACATGGGATTCAAAGCGATGCGCTGAGTGTTAGAAGAGTGCACAGCAGATGGTTAGCTGATTTAACTGAAATAAATCAGCACAAATTGTCCAGACAATTGATTCTGAGGCCAAGAAACGAGCATCCGAATTTGAGCTAGCAGTGGCTGCGTAAAATGAGGTATAGGACTATGAATGATGTAACTCCCTTTGTCTCAGGGATCTGGAGTGTGTTGTGGATTGTGCTTGTCCCTATCAAGACAGAAAACTGACGTTGAACACCAATGAGAAAGCAACCCCTCCTGTGTGCAAAGTTGACTTAATCGAAATTTCTCATGGCCACATGCACTGCATCTGCAGGCCCAGGGACCAATTTGGAATTTTCCCAATAGAGAACGTGGGGGCTCAATCAGAGAAATCATGCATCTGATCTGAGGAATCCAGGGGGCCTTGGGGTTGAAATCAGTTTCCGAAGCCTTTGGATGAGCTAAACTCCTAGCCTGAAATGGGATTAGGGTTTGGTATGAGGCAGAGGATGCGGAACAGCTGGGTTTCCATTCGTGGTCCCAAGCCACAAGGATGAGAGAACAAAGAGCATTTGTCTAGGTCCACAGCATGAGAAGATGTAGCATTTTCTTCACCATTATATCCCAAATGCAGATGCTACATTTTGGATGGCGTTGAGATTGCACAGGCGGGGTGAGCAATAATGGCAGCAGGCCCTGATGCATGACATGCATAGATATGTTTCCACAGGTTTTTCTGTGGACAGAGAAGCTCTAGGAAGAACTGGTATGATTTGAACATTCTTATTCAAGTAGAAAGGACAAGCGCACTCTCAATGTGCTCTATTGAATACACTACAAAACGACATACAACAGCCTGAAAAGCTGAATATATTTAGATGCCCCATTTCCACAAGGGGAAGTGTACTCTGAACTTTCAGAAAAGTGACATAATCGTAATAAAAATGAGATTGTTCTAAACGATGAGAATATGTTGCGTTGATGACATCAAAGGCAACACCAGCAGTTCAAGATATACAAGACAACACACACAGGAAAACGACATGGAATCAATGTGCAGGAAAATTTGTCCTCACAGTAATATCATGGAATTGCCTAAAATTAAGAGACTAAAATTTTCACTCTACAAATCCCTAAAATTTTACATTAGATACCTGATACTAATAGACCAGTTGAAATAAAGAAGTATAGTACACGAAACAGGAAGTACCATTTTCTGTTTCAAAGAGATTGAAGGTCCAAAATAAAGCTTTCAAACAAGTAGATTATGAAACATTATCAAAGCATGTATTGAAAACCGTGGTGAGAGAAACAGTGAAGTAAAACAGTGTCTCAGAAACCAAAAAGGCACAATACCAGAAATGGGGAAGCGAAACATTTAGACGAGCCAAATAAAATCAGAACACTTAATGGATGAGATAATAGCAGGGCAAAATTCAGTCCTAAGCAGACTAGATAATGCAGAGGGATTCGTGAATGTCCGTGAACACAAGGGAAAAGAAATCCCTGTATAAGAAGATGGCATAGAAATAGAAGTGTAAACCAATGCAAATATTGCTGTTGAATCCTTGGGTAAGACAAATCATGAAAGACTAGGATTCATAAGAGCCCCATAGGGAAAAACTAGATATAAAAATCAAACTCTGAATAGGTATTTGGAAAAAAATCAGACTGAAAATTACTGAAAGCCAAGAAACAATCATCAATAAGAAACCAGGAGCAAACAGCATCCTAATAATGTGGAATCCCAATAGACCTACAAGCAGCTATATTTTCATTCAAATCATCAAAAATCATGATAAGCTCTGTGATTTTCGATGCACCTAGAGGACAGCAACTCAATCACAACAGAACTCCCACAGGTGTTTCAGCTGATTCCTAGACAGAAATATCACAGTACAGGAAGGTGTGTCAAGACATACACCAAATCATGAATGAGACAAAGCTGCATTATATGGTAGCCTATGCCAAAAGACAGCCATTACCATTAAAGACAGAACTTGGCAAATTCACCAATTGGCAAAGTGTAAAATAATTCAGCAGTTAAATAGTTATCCTAAAAGAAAGATTGAGAATTCTACCCTGAATAGAAAAATAGTCAAAACAGTACTCATGAAGTGTTTCAGCTGATAACTTGACACAAATATTTCAGGACAGGAAAGAGTGCCAGGACATACACTGAAACCTGAATGAGTAAAAGCTTCAATCTAGAGTAGCCTATGCCACAAGAACGCCATATCTGATAACAGCAGATATAGACATTTTCACAGAGCGGCAAAACTGAATAGAATTCAGCAGTTCAAATCTAATCCTTAGACAAAGTTTGACAATACCACCCTGAAGAGAAAAGTAGCAAGATGAAATGGAATTAAGAAAACCATCATTGGAAATGCAAGAAGAGCCATGAGTTGCAGAGAATTAAAAAGAAGAAGGCAAGGAGGACATCAAAAGCCTACAGATGGGAGAGGGAAGCAGGAAAACATAGGTGATATTCAGCACTATACTAACTGAATCATCCAATATGGCTCTCTGTTTAATGCAAATGGAGAGATGCATGGCCTAATGTGTTTGCAAAACAAACAACAAGCAAACAATCAAAATATCAAACAAACAAACAAACACCAAAGAGTACTGTTGGCTGACATATATGAAAAGGAACCATGAGAATTCAAAAGAAAATACTCAAAGGGCTGTCAAGTATCATTCAGCACGCACCGAACCAGTTTCGCTGCTTGCATGTACTCAAAATACTTGTATTCAGAAAACAGATGCGAGCAAAAATATTGAAATATGTTCATTCATAAGAGCATATCGTGACCTAACCCAAATGCCTTTTTTTGTATAAAATGGATTCATATTCCGTTATACAGATTGACTCTTTTTCCAACAGGAAGATTGAATGTGATATTCATCCCTAGTTAGAGACTTAATGGCATACGCCTCTAACAAAGACAAGTAGTACTACAGAACAGTACTAAGAGGAAAAGAGACAGACAGTAAAGAGTACATTGGAATGGGCTTCATTTCTAGGAATTTCAGACCCCATGAAACAAATGGATCCATGTCTTGAGACTGTGGGAGTTTCAACAGAAAAGCAACAGACGGATATGTATTCTGAGTGAATGGCTATAACACAAAAATAAGATTCCTTTGGGTGGTCTTTGTGAATTTTAACTGTTAGAATGGTTAAAGTCGTTGGAAATATAAACTTAACATGCACACACATCCCTCTCTTTGTAATCTGTATTGAGATATGAACTAAAGGAAAGAGGGTTGGAAAAACAGGACCATGGGATGCTAATGGAGAGAATTACTTTTAACTTAGGAATCTCTAGTCTGATGCAGTCCCTCCCACAGCACTGAAAAGATGCTGCAACCTTTGTGGATGGCAGTTACCGGTTGGATTCCAGGTGGAACTTTGGTGTGTTCCACGAGTCTTGTTGTGGCTTCAGGATCCAAGGTAACTCGGCAGAGCTCTGTGGGTGGATCAGAGTCATGTAGGGGCTGACACCCTCTGTGGAGCTTGGCTTAGGTCTATTTTATCGGGAGCTGTTTATGTTCGTGATACTGCTGCTGCCCAATCACCTGAGATCACGGTTCAGTTTCTAGAAACTGAAAAGTCAGACATTGGAAGATATGCCCATCATCAGCATACTGGTGAGTCTCCGAGGTACTTTCAGACATGCCCAGTAATGTAGAGGTCGACTTTATGAGAGACACGAAAAGAAGCATGAAGAAAAGCTGGCTGCACAGATTGAGGAGAGATGCGAACACATTGATGAGAGTTGTTCTGCTACAATGGAGAATAATGGCATGGAGACTTCTTTCCAGAACACCACGCTCCAAAGACATTCATGAGACATGTCGAGCCTGGCTGATACTAGCAGAAACCTGTGGAGGGTCAACGTGAACTTGAAGAAGGTACTCAATGCTCTGCTCCAAGGAGTGGTCCAATATTCCTGACGTCTAAAAGAGAAGAGATGGCAGAGTTGATAAAATAGCTCATGTTTTTGAAAGAGGCCGTGAGAATCCACACTTCCCAAGGGGCATTTAAAAATCACACAGACCACAGAGCACGAAGTCCTGGTAAGTTATACCCGGATATGGTCATACTTATAAAGCATTTGCCTTCCCTCCCATTCACTCACTCATCCATTCCAGAGGATCAGCCCTTGAGCTGCAATGAAGCCAATAGGAGAAGAGCAAACCCCTCCTAGAAACAGTTTTCCTGCAACTTCACACTCTGCGCACAACACTGAATTCCTCAATGGTCAAATACTCTCGGCTATCATAGATAGATATTAAATACTTAGCTCACACAAATAAATGATGATGTTCCCCTAGTTTCAGCAAATTCTGGGGTTACGTCTTCTTTCGGTTGAAGGGAGTGTGGTAAGTGAGAGGATTTTTTGACTGAAGTTGAATATGTATTAGGCTTCATTTTTTTCTAGAGAGCATAGGTAACTATTAAAAATCAGTTAGTGAAACGAACTGTAAAAGTCGCCACAGACATGTAAGGAAATACTTTTATGTTGACAGTGTGTTTTCTTCATTCAATCCCGGGTGCAGTATATCATGTGGGTGGAGACATGGTTGTGTTAAACTGCTTTACCCAACATGTTTGGACGTTTAAGCATTCTCATGGTTGATAGAAGAGCCCCTGGTTCTCAATAGACTAGCAAAGCTGCAGCAGGTTTCTCATTACTCTAATGCCCCTAGTTCCTTTTTGAACCAAGCCCACATATTAATAACTTGTTTAAGATTCCTTGTGTTTTCCTGGAGAGAAATGTTACTTCTTGAAATGACAACATTGGCCAGTATGTGTCATTGGGTGGAAAGGGCACCACATGCACAAGGGAAACCATGTGTGGGGGTAATTTCATGCTTACAATAATTATTTCATGGTTACTGTTGGTGTTGGAGTCATCAAAATTAAAGAATTTACCTGTCCCCTTCATCATTTTCGTGTGGCAATTTACATTTTATCTGTCTAGTTTTTCCTTAGAGATGACAAAATGGTATCTGAATTTGAGAAGTGTGGATTGTAAGTAGATTTAGTATGTTTCAAAAACTAACTTCATTTTCATATAAATCCCAAAATATGTAAATCAATTGAATTAAACTTTTGAAAGTCTGCACCTGAGGTAGCAGCACAATGACAAAAATGGGGTTTTGGACAAACAGTAACATCATGAATCTATAGAAAAAGAGATAAACAAGAATCCCGTTTCGGTGAGTTATATATGGAAAGTGATGATTTATTGATGCCCAGGTGGCAGTGAACCATTGCATCGTACGCTAACTCGCTCACAATTACACAGAATTTTAAATATCCACTCACCAATCCCTTGGTTCAGGAGACTTGCCAAAGAGTGTTTCCTTAATTCCAAAGACAGTATGATGCCTTAGAATACGTGGATGGAGGAGAAGATAAGTAGAGAATGGAAATCAGTGCAGTACCTGACCTCTGGTAATGGAGCAGCAAAGGTGAAAGTCTGTTTCAATTGAACACACAATCTTAAGTGGACCGGACACATGGGATTCATAGCGATGCGCTGAGTGTTAGAAGAGTGCACAGCAGATGCTAAGTTGACAGAACTGAAATAAATCAGCACAAATTTTTCCGAAAATTTATTCTGAGGTCAAGAAACGAGCAGCCTAATTTGAGCTAGAAGTGGCTGCGTAAAATGAGGTATAGGATTATGGATTATGACACATGCTTTGTCTCAGCGATCTGGAGTGTGATGTGCATTGAGGTTGGTCCTAAAACGAGAGAAAAATGAACTTGAACCCCATAGAAAAGCAACCACTCAAGTGTGCAAAGTTGATTTATCGAAATGTACCATGGCCACATGCACTGCATCTGCAGGACCAGGGACCAATTTGGCATTATGCCAATAGAGAACATGGGGGCTAAATCAGAGAAATCATGCATCTGGTCTGAGAATCCAGGGGGCCTTGGGATTGATATCACTTTCCAAATTTTTTGGATCAGTTAAAGTCATAGCCTGGACTGGGATTAGGGTTTGGTATGAGGCAGAGAATGCGGGACACCTGGGTTTCTTATCGTGGTCCCAAGCCTCAAGGATGAGAGAACAAAGAGCATTTGTCTAGGTCCGCAGCTTGAGAAGATGAAGCATTTCCTTCAGCGTTATCTCCCAATAGCAGATGCTAAATTTTGGATGACCTTGATATTGCAGAGCCCTGCGGACACCTAGGCAGTGTGAGCAATAATGGCAGCAGGCCCTGATGCATGGCATCCAAAGATATGTTTCCACAGGTTTTTCTGTGGATAGAGAAGCTCTGGGAAGAACTGGTAAGATTGGAAATTTCTTATGGAAGTAGAAAGGACAAGGGCACTGTCAATGTGCTCTTTTGAATACACTTCAAAATGACATACAACAGCCTGCAAAGCTGAATATATTTAGATGCTCCGTTTCCACAAGGGGAAGGGTCCTCTGAACTTTCAGAAATGTGACATAAGCGTAATAAAAAAGAGATTGTTCTAAACGAAGAGAGTATGGTGCGTTAATCACATCAAAGGCAACACCAGCAGTTAGAGATATACAGGACAATACACACAGGAAAACGACATGGAATCAATGTGCAGGAAAATTTGTCCTCACAGAAATATCATGGAATTGCCTACACCAAAGAGACTAAAATTTTCACTTTATCAAGCCCTATAATTCTACATTAGATACCTGATAGTACTAGACCAGTAGAGATAAAGAAGTATAGTATAAGAAACAGGAAGTACCATTTTCTGTTTCAAAGAGATTGAAGGTCCAAGAAAAAGCTTTCAAACAACTAGATTATGAAACATTATCAGAGCATTTATTGAAAACCGAGGTGAGAGAAACACTGAAATAAACCAGTGTCTCAGAACCACAAAAGGCACAATACCAGAAATGGGGAAGAGAATCATTGAGACGAGCCAAATAAAGTCAGAATACTCAATGTATGAGATAATAGCAGTGCAAAATTCAGTCCTAAGCAGACTACTTAATGCAGAGTGACTCGTGAATATCCGTGAACACAAGGGAAAAGAAATCCCTGTATCAGAAGATGACCTAGAAAAACAAGTGTTAACCAATGCAATATTGCTGTTGAAACATGGTGTAAGACAAAGCATGAAAGACTAGAAATCATAAGAAGCCCTTTGTGAAAACCTCGATATAAAAATGAAACCCTGTATAGGTATTTGGATAAAAATCAGACTGAAATTTGCTGAAAGCCAACAAACAATCTCCTATACAAAACCAGGAGCAAACAGCATCCAAATAATGTGGAATCCCAATAGGCTTACAAGCAGCTTTCCTTTCATTCAAGTCATCAAAGTCCATGATCAACTCTGTAATTTTCGATGCACAAAGAGTACAGCCACTCAGTGACAACAGAACCCCCACAGGTGTTGCAGCTGATACCTAGACAGAAATATCACAGTACAGGAAGCATTTCCAAGACAAAGACCAAATCATGAATGAGACAAAGCTGCATTATACGGTAGCCTATGCCTCAAGACAGACATTACCATTAACGACAGAGCTTGGCAATTTCACAGATCGGCAAAGTATAAAATAATTCAGCATTTAAAATCTTATCCTAAAAGAAAGACTGAGAATTCTACCGTGAATAGAAAAGTAGTCACAAAAGAAACTCCGGAAGTGTTTCAGCTGATAACTTGATATAAATATTTCAGGACAGGAAGGAGTTCCAGGACATACATCGAAACCTGAATGAGAAAAAGTTTCATTCTAGAGAAGCCTATGCCACAAGAACGCCATATCTGATAACGGCACATCTAGACAATTTCACAGACTGGCAAAACTTAATAGAATTCAACAGTTCAAAACTTATCTTTAAACAAAGATTGAGAATTCTACCCTGAAGAGAAAAGTAGCAATATGAAATGGAAATAAAAATACATCAATGGAAATGCATGAAGAGCCTTGAGTTGTAGAGAGTAAACAAGTAGAAGGCAAGGAGGACAACAAATCCCTAAAGTTGGGAGAGGGAAGCAGGAAAACATAGGTGAATTTCAGCACTATACTAACAGAATCATCTTATATGACTCTCTGTTTAATGCAAATGGAGAGATGCATGGCCTAATGGGTTTGCAAAACAAAAAGCAAGCAAACAATCAAAATATCAAACAAAAACCAAAGAGTACATTTGGCTGACATATATGCAAAGGAACCATGATAATTCAAAAGAAAATACTCAAAGGGGTGTCAAGTATCATTCAGCACGCACCGACCCAGTATTGCTCCTTGCATGTACTCAACACACATGTATTCAGAAAACAGATGCGAGCAAAAAGATTGAAAAATTTTCGTTCATAAGAGCATATCGTGACGAAACCCAAATCCCTATTTTTTATAAAATTGATTCATATTCCTTTACATAGATTGTGTCTACTTCCAAAGGAAAGAATGAATGTGATATCCATCCGTACATGGAGAATAAATGGCATACGCCCATAACAAAGACAAGTAGATCTACAAAACTGTACTAAGAGCAAAAAAGACAGACATT
The DNA here is from genome assembly GCF_048773025.1 of Camelus bactrianus. Taxonomy (NCBI): domain Eukaryota; kingdom Metazoa; phylum Chordata; class Mammalia; order Artiodactyla; family Camelidae; genus Camelus; species Camelus bactrianus. The sequence goes on along the minus strand of NC_133555.1, from coordinate 59,807,789 downwards.
AATGCGTACATTGGGAGGGGCTTCATTTTTAGGAATTTCAGCCCCCATGAAACAACTAGATCCATGTCTTGAGAGTGTGGGTGTTTCAGCAGAAAAGCAACAGACGGATATGTATTCTGGGTGAATGGCTATTACACAAACATTAGATTTCTATAGTGAGGTCTTTGTGAACTGTTAACTGTTAGAAAGTTTAAAGACATGTGGAAAAATAAACATAACATGCACACAATTCCCTCCATATCGTGTATAGATATCGGAAATAAAGGAAAGAGTGTCGAAAAAAAGGACCATGGGATGCTAATGGAGAGAATTACTTTTAAATTAGGAATCTCTCGTCTGATGCAGTCCCTCCCCCAGCACTGAAAAGATGCTGCAACCTATTGTGGATGGCAGTTACCGCTTGGATTCCAGGTGGAATGCTGGTGTGTACCAAGAGGCTTGTTGTGGCTGCTGGATCCAAGGTAACTCGGCAGAGCTCTGTGGGTGGATCAGAGTCATGTAGGGCTGACACCCTCCGTGGAGCTTGGCTTAGGTCTATTGTATGGGGAGATCTTTAAGTACGAGATACTGTTGCTGCCCAATGACCTTAGATCACGGGTCAGTTTCTAGGAAATGAAAAGTCAGACATTGGAAGATCTGCCCATTATCAGCATACTGGTGAGGCTCCGAGTAACTTTCAGACTTGCTCAGTAATGTAGAAGTCGACTTTACGGGAGACACGAATGGAAGCCTGCAGAAAAGCTGGCTGCACAGATTGAGGGGAGATGCGAACACATTGATGAGACTTGTTCTGCTACAATGGAGAATACTGGCATGGAGACTTCTTTAGAGAATACTAGGCTCAGAAGACATTCATGAGACATGTTGAGCCTGGCTTATACTAGAAGTAACCTGTGGATGGTCAACGTGAACTTGAAGAAGGTACTCTATTCTCTGCTACAAGAAGTGGCCCAATATTCCTGAAGTCTAAAAGAGAAGAGATGTCAGATTTGATAAAACCGCCCATGGTCTTGAAAGAGGTCATGAGAATCCACACATCTCAAGGGGGATTTAAAAATCACACAGACCACAGGGCATGAAGTCCTTGTAAGCATTTACCAAGGGTTGGGAATACATATCAAGCACATGCCCTTCCCTCCCATCCAGTCAGGCATCCATTTCAGAGGATCAGAATTTGAGCTGCAATGAAGCCAATAGGAGAAGAGCAAGCCCCTCCTAGAACCAGTTTTCCTACAACTTCACACTCTGTGCACAACACTGAAATCCTCAATGGTCAAATACTCTCGACCTTAATAGATAGAATTTAAGAAAATAGCTCACACAAAGAAATGATGACGTTCCCCTAGATTCAGCAAATTCTGGGGTTACGTCTTCTTTGGGGTGAAGGGAGTGTGGTAAGTGAGGGGATTCTTTGACTGAACTTGAATATGTATTAGGCCTCTGGTTTTCTAGACAGTATAGGTAACTATTAAAATTCAGTTATTGAAGTGAACATTAAAAGTCGCCATAGACATGTAAGGAATTTTTTTTTTATGTGGACCGTCTTTACCCTTCATTCATGCCCGGGTGCTGTATGTCATGTGGGTGCAGTCTTGGTTGTTTTAAACTGATTTACCCAACATGATCGGACGTTTAAGCATTCTCATGGTTGATAGAAGAGCACCTGATTCTCAATAGACTTGCAAAGCTGCAGCAGGTTTCTCATTGCTCTAATGCCCCTAGTTCCTTTGTGAACCAAGCCTACATATAAATATCTTGTTTCATATTCCTTGTGTTTTTCTGGAGAGAAATGTTACTGCTTGAAATGACAACATTGGTCAGTATGTGTCATTGGGTGGAAAGAGCACCACATGCACAAGGGAAACCAAGTGTGGGGGTAAGTTCATGCTTACAATAATTATTTCATGGTTCCTGTTGGTGTTGGAGGCATCAAAAGTAAAGAGTTTACCTGTCCCCTTCATCATTTTCGAGTGGTATTTTACATTTTATCTGTCTTGTTTTTCTTTAGAGCTTACAAAATGGTACCTGAATTTGACAAGTGTGGATTGTAAGTAGATTTAGTATGTTTCAAAAACTAACTTCATTTTCATATAAATCCCAAAGTATGTAAATCAATTATATTACACTATTGAAAGGCTGCAACTGAGGTATCAACTCAATGACAAAAATGTATTCTTCGGACATCACATAACATCATGACTGTATAGAAAAAAGAGATAAACAAGAATCCCATTTCGGCGAGTTATATATGGAAAGTGTTGATTTATTGAGGCCCAGGTGGCAGTGTACCAGTGCATCATTCGCTAACTCGCTCCCAATTACACAGAATTTTGAAAATCCACTCACCAAGCCCTTGGTTCAGGAGACTTGCCAAATAGTGGTCCCTTAATTCCAAAGACAGTATGATGCCTTAGAGAACGTGGACCGAAGAGAAGCAATGTAGAGAATGGAAATCATTGCAGTACCTGACCTCTGGTAATGGAGCAGCAAACGTGAAACTCTGTTTCATTGGACGCACACTCTTAAGGGGACCGGACACATGGGATTCAAAGCGATGTGCTGAGTGTTAGAAGAGTGCACAGCAGATGCTAATCTGACAGAACTGAAATAAATCAGCAAAAATTGTCCCCAAAATTGATTCTGAGGCCAAGAATCAAGCAGGTGAATTTGAGCTAGAATTAGCTGTTTAAAATCAGGTATAGGACAATGGATGATGTCACACGCTTTGTCTCAGTGATCAGGAGTGTGTTGTGGATTGAAGTTGGCCCTACCAAGAGAGAAAACTGCCCTTTAACCCCCAAAGAAAAATCAACCACTCCGGTGTGCCAAGTTGACATTATCGAAATGTCCCATGGCCACATTCACTGCATCTGCAGGCCCAGGGACCAATTTGTCATTTTGCCAATAGAGCACGTGGGGGCTAAATCAGAGAAATCATGCATCTGGTCTGAGGAATCCAGGGGGCCTTGGGATTGAAATCAGTTTCCAAACCTTTGGATCAGCTAAAGTCATAGCCTGGACAGGGATTAGATTTTGGTATGAGGCAGAGGTTGCGGGACAGCTGGGTTTCCTTTCATGGTCCCAAGCCACAAGGATGAGAGAACAAAGAGCATTTGTCTAGGTCCGCAGCGTGAGAAGATGAAGCATTTCCTTCACCGTTATCTCCCAAAAGCAGATGCTATATTTTTGATGGCCTTGATATTGCACAGACCCTAGGACAACAATGTGGGTTGAGCAATAATGGCAGCAGGCCCTGATTCATGACATCCATAGATATGTTTCCACAGGATTTTCTGTTGACAGAGAAGCTCTGGGAAGTACTGGTAAGATTGGAACATTCTTATAGAAGTAGAAAGGACAAGCACACTCTCAATGTGCTCTTTAGAAAACACTTCAAAATGACATGCAACATCCTGCAAATCTGAAAATATATAGATGCTCCATTTCCACAAGGGGAAGGGTCCTCTGAAGTTTCAGAAAATTGACATAAGCGTAATAAAAATGAGATTGTTCTAAACGAAGGGTGTATGTTGTATTGATCACATCAAAGGCAACACCAGCATTTAGAGATATTCAAGACAACACACACAGTAAAAAGAAATGGAATCAATGTGGAGGAAAATATGTCCTCACAGAAATATCATGGAATTGTCTACAACAAGAGACTTAAATTTTCACTTTAAAAAGACCTACAATTCTACATTAGATACCTGATAATAGTAGAACAGTAATGATAAAGACGTATAGTACAAGAAACAGTAAGTACCATTTTCTGTTTCAAAGAGATTGAAGGTCCAAAATAAAGCTTTCAAACACCTAGATTATGAAACATTATCAGAGCTTTTATTGAAAACCGAGGTGATAGAAACACTGAAGTAAAACCGTGTCTCAGAATCACAAAAGGCACAATACCAGAAATGTGGAAGAGAATCATTCAGACGAGCCAAATAAAATCAGAATACTCAATCTATGATATAATAGCAAGGCAAAATTCAGTCCTAAGCAGACTAGATAATGCAGAGGGATTCGTGAATGTCCGTGAATACAAGAGAAAAGAAATCCCTGTATCAGAAGATGGCATAGAAATGCAAGTGTAAACCAATGCAAATATTGATGTTGAATCCTTGGGTAAGACAAAGCATGAAAGACTAGGATTCATAAGAGCCCCATAGGGAAAAGCTAGATATAAAAATCAAACTCTGAATAGGTATTTGGAGAAAAAGCAGACTGAAAATTACTGAAATCCAAGAAACAATCATCTATATGAAATCAGGAGCAAACAGCATCCAAATAATTTGGAATCGCAATAGACTTACAAAAAGCTATATTTTCATTCAAATCATCAAATATCATGATAAGCTCTGTGATTTTCGATGCACCTAGATGACAGCAACTCAGTCACAACAGAACCCCCACATGTGTTTCAGCTGATACCTAGACAGAAATATCACAATACAGGTAGGAGTGCCAAGACATACACCAAATCATGAATGAGACAAATCTCCAATTACGGTAGCCTATGCCTCAAGACAGCCATTAACATTAACGACAGAATTTGGCAATTTCACAGATCGGCAAAGTGTAAAATATTTCAGCATTTAAAAAATTATCCTAAAAGAAAGATTGAGAATTCTAACCTGAATAGAAAAGTAGTCACAACAGAAACTCTGGAAGTGTTTCAGCTGATAACTCGACACAAATATTGCAGGACAGGGAGGAGTGCCATGACATACACTGAAACCTGAATGAGAAAAAGCTGCAATCTAGAGTAGCCTATGCCACAAGAATGCCATATCTGATAACAGCAGATCTAGAAAATTTCACAGAGCGGCAAGCTGAATAGAATTCAGCAGTTCAATTCTTATACTTAGACAAAGATTGAAAATTGTACCCTGAAGAGTAAAGTAGCAAGATGAAATTGAAATAAGAAACCATCATTGGAAATAAAGAAGAGCTATGAGTTGCAGAGAATTAAAAAGAAGAAAGCAAGGAGGACATCAAAAGCCTACAGATGGTATAGGGAAGCAGGAAAACATAGGTGATTTTCAGCAATATACTAACTGAATCATTCTATACGTCTCTCTGTTTAATGCAAATGGAGAGATATATGGCCTAATGTGTTTGCAAAACAAACAACAAGCAAACAATCAAAATATCAAACAAACAAACACCAAAGAGTAATGTTGGCTGACATATATGCAAAGAACCATGAGAATTCAAAAGAAAATACTCAAAGTGCTGTCAAGTATCATTCAGCACACACCGAACCAGTATCGCTGCTTGCATGTACTCAAAATACTTGTATTCAGAAAAGAGATGCGAGCAAAATGATTGAAAAATTTTCATTCATAAGAGCATATCGTGACCTAACCCAAATGCCTTTTTTGTATAAAATGGATTCATATTCAATTATATAGATTGACTCTTCTACCAACAGGAAGATTGAATGTGATAATCATCCCTAGTTAGAGAATTAATGGCATACGCCTCTAACAAAGACAAGTAGTTCTACAAATTGTACTAAGATCAAAAGAGATAGACAGAAAAGTATACATTGGGATGGGCTTCATTTCTAGGAATTTCAGCCCCCATGAAACAAATGGATCCATGTCATGAGACTGTGGGAGTTTCAACAGAAAAGCAACAGACGGATATGTATTCTGAGTGAATGGCTATTACACAAATATAAGATTCCTTTGGGTGGTCTTTGTGAATTTTAACTGTTAGAAAGTTTAAAGCCCTTGGAAATACACACTTAACATGCACACACTTCCCTCTCTTTGTAATCTGTATTGAGATATGAACTAAAGGAAAGAGGGTTGGAAAAACAGGACCATGGGATGCTAATGGAGAGAATTACTTTTAACTTAGGAATCTCTCGTCTGATGCAGTCCCTCCCCCAGCACTGAAAAGATGCTGCAACCTTTGTGGATGGCAGTTACCGGTTGGATTCCAGGTGGAACTTTGGTGTGTTCCACGAGTCTTGTTGTGGCTTCAGGATCCAAGGTAACTCGGCAGAGCTCTGTGGGTGGATCAGAGTCATGTAGGGGCTGACACCCTCTGTGGAGCTTGGCTTAGGTCTATTTTATCGGGAGCTGTTTATGTTCGTGATACTGCTGCTGCCCAATCACCTGAGATCACGGTTCAGTTTCTAGAAACTGAAAAGTCAGACATTGGAAGATATGCCCATCATCAGCATACTGGTGAGTCTCCGAGGTACTTTCAGACATGCCCAGTAATGTAGAGGTCGACTTTATGAGAGACACGAAAAGAAGCATGAAGAAAAGCTGGCTGCACAGATTGAGGAGAGATGCGAACACATTGATGAGAGTTGTTCTGCTACAATGGAGAATAATGGCATGGAGACTTCTTTCCAGAACACCACGCTCCAAAGACATTCATGAGACATGTCGAGCCTGGCTGATACTAGCAGAAACCTGTGGAGGGTCAACGTGAACTTGAAGAAGGTACTCAATGCTCTGCTCCAAGGAGTGGTCCAATATTCCTGACGTCTAAAAGAGAAGAGATGGCAGAGTTGATAAAATAGCTCATGTTTTTGAAAGAGGCCGTGAGAATCCACACTTCCCAAGGGGCATTTAAAAATCACACAGACCACAGAGTACGAAGTCCTGGTAAGTTTTACCTGGGTTTGGTCATACCTATTAAGCACTTGCCATTCCCTCCCAACCACTCATTCATCCATTCCAGAGGATCAGCACTTGAGCTGCAATGAAGCCAATAGGAGAAGAGCAAACCCCTCCTAGAACCAGTTTTCCTACAACTTCACAATCTGTGCACAAAACTGAATTCCTCAATGGTCAAATACTCTCGACCTTAATAGATAGAATTTAAGTAAATAGCTCACACAAAGAAATGATGACGTTCCCCTAGATTCAGCAAATTCTGGGGTTACGTCTTCTTTGAGGTGAAGGGAGTGTGGTAACTGAGGGGATTCTTTGACTGAACTTGAATATGTATTAGGCCTCAGTTTTTTTAGACAGTATAGGTAACTATTAAAAATCAGTTAGTGAAACGAACTGTAAAAGTCGCCGTAGACATGTAAGGAAATACATTTATGTTGACAGTCTGTTTTCTTCATTCAATCCCGGGTGCAGTATATCATGTGGGTGCAGACTTTGTTGGGTTAAGATGCTTTACCCAACATGTTTGGACGTTTAAGCGTTCTCATGGTTGATAGAAGAGCACCTGGTTCTCAATAGAGTAGCAAAGCTGCAGTAGATATCTCATTACTCTAATGCCCCTAGTTCCTTTTTGAACCAAGCCTACATATTAATATCTTGTTTCAGATTCCTTGTGTTTTCCTGGAGAGAAATGTTACTTCTTGAAATGACAACATTGGCCAGTATGTGTCGTTGGGTGGATAGGGCACCACATTCACAATTGAAACCAAGTTTGGGGGTAATTTCATGCTTACAATAATTATTTCATGGTTCCTGTTGGTGTTGGATGCATCAAAAGTAAACAGTTTACCTGTCCCCTTCATCATTTTCGAGTGGTATATTACATTTTAACTGTCTATTTTTTCCTTAGAGATGACAAAATTGTACCTGAATTTGACAAGTGTGGATTGTAAGTAGAATTAGTATGTTTCAAAAACTAACTTCATTTTCATATAAATCCCAAAATATGTAAATCAATTGTATTAAACTTTTAAAGGCTGCAACTGAGGTATCAACACAATGACAAAAATGGAGTCTTCTGACAAACACTAACATCAAGACTGTATAAAAATAGAGATAAACGAGAATCCCATTTCGGTGAGATATATATATGGAATGTATTGATTTATTGATGCCCAGGTGGCAGTGTACCAGTGCATCATATGCTAACTCGCTCCCAATTACACAGAATTTTAAATATCCACTCACCAAGCCCTTGGTTCAGAAGACTTGTCGAAGAGTGCTCCCTTACTTGCAAGGACATTATGATGCCTCAGAAAACGTGGATGGAGGAGAAGCAAAGTAGAGAATGGAAATCAGTGCAGTACCTGACCTGTGGTAATGGAGAAGCAAAAGTTAAACTCTGTTACAGTTGTTCGCACACTCTTAAGTGGACCTCACACATGGGATTCAAAGCGATGCGCTGAGTGTTAGAAGAGTGCACAGCAGATGGTTAGCTGATTTAACTGAAATAAATCAGCACAAATTGTCCAGACAATTGATTCTGAGGCCAAGAAACGAGCATCCGAATTTGAGCTAGCAGTGGCTGCGTAAAATGAGGTATAGGACTATGAATGATGTAACTCCCTTTGTCTCAGGGATCTGGAGTGTGTTGTGGATTGTGCTTGTCCCTATCAAGACAGAAAACTGACGTTGAACACCAATGAGAAAGCAACCCCTCCTGTGTGCAAAGTTGACTTAATCGAAATTTCTCATGGCCACATGCACTGCATCTGCAGGCCCAGGGACCAATTTGGAATTTTCCCAATAGAGAACGTGGGGGCTCAATCAGAGAAATCATGCATCTGATCTGAGGAATCCAGGGGGCCTTGGGGTTGAAATCAGTTTCCGAAGCCTTTGGATGAGCTAAACTCCTAGCCTGAAATGGGATTAGGGTTTGGTATGAGGCAGAGGATGCGGAACAGCTGGGTTTCCATTCGTGGTCCCAAGCCACAAGGATGAGAGAACAAAGAGCATTTGTCTAGGTCCACAGCATGAGAAGATGTAGCATTTTCTTCACCATTATATCCCAAATGCAGATGCTACATTTTGGATGGCGTTGAGATTGCACAGGCGGGGTGAGCAATAATGGCAGCAGGCCCTGATGCATGACATGCATAGATATGTTTCCACAGGTTTTTCTGTGGACAGAGAAGCTCTAGGAAGAACTGGTATGATTTGAACATTCTTATTCAAGTAGAAAGGACAAGCGCACTCTCAATGTGCTCTATTGAATACACTACAAAACGACATACAACAGCCTGAAAAGCTGAATATATTTAGATGCCCCATTTCCACAAGGGGAAGTGTACTCTGAACTTTCAGAAAAGTGACATAATCGTAATAAAAATGAGATTGTTCTAAACGATGAGAATATGTTGCGTTGATGACATCAAAGGCAACACCAGCAGTTCAAGATATACAAGACAACACACACAGGAAAACGACATGGAATCAATGTGCAGGAAAATTTGTCCTCACAGTAATATCATGGAATTGCCTAAAATTAAGAGACTAAAATTTTCACTCTACAAATCCCTAAAATTTTACATTAGATACCTGATACTAATAGACCAGTTGAAATAAAGAAGTATAGTACACGAAACAGGAAGTACCATTTTCTGTTTCAAAGAGATTGAAGGTCCAAAATAAAGCTTTCAAACAAGTAGATTATGAAACATTATCAAAGCATGTATTGAAAACCGTGGTGAGAGAAACAGTGAAGTAAAACAGTGTCTCAGAAACCAAAAAGGCACAATACCAGAAATGGGGAAGCGAAACATTTAGACGAGCCAAATAAAATCAGAACACTTAATGGATGAGATAATAGCAGGGCAAAATTCAGTCCTAAGCAGACTAGATAATGCAGAGGGATTCGTGAATGTCCGTGAACACAAGGGAAAAGAAATCCCTGTATAAGAAGATGGCATAGAAATAGAAGTGTAAACCAATGCAAATATTGCTGTTGAATCCTTGGGTAAGACAAATCATGAAAGACTAGGATTCATAAGAGCCCCATAGGGAAAAACTAGATATAAAAATCAAACTCTGAATAGGTATTTGGAAAAAAATCAGACTGAAAATTACTGAAAGCCAAGAAACAATCATCAATAAGAAACCAGGAGCAAACAGCATCCTAATAATGTGGAATCCCAATAGACCTACAAGCAGCTATATTTTCATTCAAATCATCAAAAATCATGATAAGCTCTGTGATTTTCGATGCACCTAGAGGACAGCAACTCAATCACAACAGAACTCCCACAGGTGTTTCAGCTGATTCCTAGACAGAAATATCACAGTACAGGAAGGTGTGTCAAGACATACACCAAATCATGAATGAGACAAAGCTGCATTATATGGTAGCCTATGCCAAAAGACAGCCATTACCATTAAAGACAGAACTTGGCAAATTCACCAATTGGCAAAGTGTAAAATAATTCAGCAGTTAAATAGTTATCCTAAAAGAAAGATTGAGAATTCTACCCTGAATAGAAAAATAGTCAAAACAGTACTCATGAAGTGTTTCAGCTGATAACTTGACACAAATATTTCAGGACAGGAAAGAGTGCCAGGACATACACTGAAACCTGAATGAGTAAAAGCTTCAATCTAGAGTAGCCTATGCCACAAGAACGCCATATCTGATAACAGCAGATATAGACATTTTCACAGAGCGGCAAAACTGAATAGAATTCAGCAGTTCAAATCTAATCCTTAGACAAAGTTTGACAATACCACCCTGAAGAGAAAAGTAGCAAGATGAAATGGAATTAAGAAAACCATCATTGGAAATGCAAGAAGAGCCATGAGTTGCAGAGAATTAAAAAGAAGAAGGCAAGGAGGACATCAAAAGCCTACAGATGGGAGAGGGAAGCAGGAAAACATAGGTGATATTCAGCACTATACTAACTGAATCATCCAATATGGCTCTCTGTTTAATGCAAATGGAGAGATGCATGGCCTAATGTGTTTGCAAAACAAACAACAAGCAAACAATCAAAATATCAAACAAACAAACAAACACCAAAGAGTACTGTTGGCTGACATATATGAAAAGGAACCATGAGAATTCAAAAGAAAATACTCAAAGGGCTGTCAAGTATCATTCAGCACGCACCGAACCAGTTTCGCTGCTTGCATGTACTCAAAATACTTGTATTCAGAAAACAGATGCGAGCAAAAATATTGAAATATGTTCATTCATAAGAGCATATCGTGACCTAACCCAAATGCCTTTTTTTGTATAAAATGGATTCATATTCCGTTATACAGATTGACTCTTTTTCCAACAGGAAGATTGAATGTGATATTCATCCCTAGTTAGAGACTTAATGGCATACGCCTCTAACAAAGACAAGTAGTACTACAGAACAGTACTAAGAGGAAAAGAGACAGACAGTAAAGAGTACATTGGAATGGGCTTCATTTCTAGGAATTTCAGACCCCATGAAACAAATGGATCCATGTCTTGAGACTGTGGGAGTTTCAACAGAAAAGCAACAGACGGATATGTATTCTGAGTGAATGGCTATAACACAAAAATAAGATTCCTTTGGGTGGTCTTTGTGAATTTTAACTGTTAGAATGGTTAAAGTCGTTGGAAATATAAACTTAACATGCACACACATCCCTCTCTTTGTAATCTGTATTGAGATATGAACTAAAGGAAAGAGGGTTGGAAAAACAGGACCATGGGATGCTAATGGAGAGAATTACTTTTAACTTAGGAATCTCTAGTCTGATGCAGTCCCTCCCACAGCACTGAAAAGATGCTGCAACCTTTGTGGATGGCAGTTACCGGTTGGATTCCAGGTGGAACTTTGGTGTGTTCCACGAGTCTTGTTGTGGCTTCAGGATCCAAGGTAACTCGGCAGAGCTCTGTGGGTGGATCAGAGTCATGTAGGGGCTGACACCCTCTGTGGAGCTTGGCTTAGGTCTATTTTATCGGGAGCTGTTTATGTTCGTGATACTGCTGCTGCCCAATCACCTGAGATCACGGTTCAGTTTCTAGAAACTGAAAAGTCAGACATTGGAAGATATGCCCATCATCAGCATACTGGTGAGTCTCCGAGGTACTTTCAGACATGCCCAGTAATGTAGAGGTCGACTTTATGGGAGACACGAAAAGAAGCATGAAGAAAAGCTGGCTGCACAGATTGAGGAGAGATGCGAACACATTGATGAGAGTTGTTCTGCTACAATGGAGAATAATGGCATGGAGACTTCTTTCCAGAACACCACGCTCCAAAGACATTCATGAGACATGTCGAGCCTGGCTGATACTAGCAGAAACCTGTGGAGGGTCAACGTGAACTTGAAGAAGGTACTCAATGCTCTGCTCCAAGGAGTGGTCCAATATTCCTGACGTCTAAAAGAGAAGAGATGGCAGAGTTGATAAAATAGCTCATGTTTTTGAAAGAGGCCGTGAGAATCCACACTTCCCAAGGGGCATTTAAAAATCACACAGACCACAGAGCACGAAGTCCTGGTAAGTTATACCCGGATATGGTCATACTTATAAAGCATTTGCCTTCCCTCCCATTCACTCACTCATCCATTCCAGAGGATCAGCCCTTGAGCTGCAATGAAGCCAATAGGAGAAGAGCAAACCCCTCCTAGAAACAGTTTTCCTGCAACTTCACACTCTGCGCACAACACTGAATTCCTCAATGGTCAAATACTCTCGGCTATCATAGATAGATATTAAATACTTAGCTCACACAAATAAATGATGATGTTCCCCTAGTTTCAGCAAATTCTGGGGTTACGTCTTCTTTCGGTTGAAGGGAGTGTGGTAAGTGAGAGGATTTTTTGACTGAAGTTGAATATGTATTAGGCTTCATTTTTTTCTAGAGAGCATAGGTAACTATTAAAAATCAGTTAGTGAAACGAACTGTAAAAGTCGCCACAGACATGTAAGGAAATACTTTTATGTTGACAGTGTGTTTTCTTCATTCAATCCCGGGTGCAGTATATCATGTGGGTGGAGACATGGTTGTGTTAAACTGCTTTACCCAACATGTTTGGACGTTTAAGCATTCTCATGGTTGATAGAAGAGCCCCTGGTTCTCAATAGACTAGCAAAGCTGCAGCAGGTTTCTCATTACTCTAATGCCCCTAGTTCCTTTTTGAACCAAGCCCACATATTAATAACTTGTTTAAGATTCCTTGTGTTTTCCTGGAGAGAAATGTTACTTCTTGAAATGACAACATTGGCCAGTATGTGTCATTGGGTGGAAAGGGCACCACATGCACAAGGGAAACCATGTGTGGGGGTAATTTCATGCTTACAATAATTATTTCATGGTTACTGTTGGTGTTGGAGTCATCAAAATTAAAGAATTTACCTGTCCCCTTCATCATTTTCGTGTGGCAATTTACATTTTATCTGTCTAGTTTTTCCTTAGAGATGACAAAATGGTATCTGAATTTGAGAAGTGTGGATTGTAAGTAGATTTAGTATGTTTCAAAAACTAACTTCATTTTCATATAAATCCCAAAATATGTAAATCAATTGAATTAAACTTTTGAAAGTCTGCACCTGAGGTAGCAGCACAATGACAAAAATGGGGTTTTGGACAAACAGTAACATCATGAATCTATAGAAAAAGAGATAAACAAGAATCCCGTTTCGGTGAGTTATATATGGAAAGTGATGATTTATTGATGCCCAGGTGGCAGTGAACCATTGCATCGTACGCTAACTCGCTCACAATTACACAGAATTTTAAATATCCACTCACCAATCCCTTGGTTCAGGAGACTTGCCAAAGAGTGTTTCCTTAATTCCAAAGACAGTATGATGCCTTAGAATACGTGGATGGAGGAGAAGATAAGTAGAGAATGGAAATCAGTGCAGTACCTGACCTCTGGTAATGGAGCAGCAAAGGTGAAAGTCTGTTTCAATTGAACACACAATCTTAAGTGGACCGGACACATGGGATTCATAGCGATGCGCTGAGTGTTAGAAGAGTGCACAGCAGATGCTAAGTTGACAGAACTGAAATAAATCAGCACAAATTTTTCCGAAAATTTATTCTGAGGTCAAGAAACGAGCAGCCTAATTTGAGCTAGAAGTGGCTGCGTAAAATGAGGTATAGGATTATGGATTATGACACATGCTTTGTCTCAGCGATCTGGAGTGTGATGTGCATTGAGGTTGGTCCTAAAACGAGAGAAAAATGAACTTGAACCCCATAGAAAAGCAACCACTCAAGTGTGCAAAGTTGATTTATCGAAATGTACCATGGCCACATGCACTGCATCTGCAGGACCAGGGACCAATTTGGCATTATGCCAATAAAGAACGTGGGGGCTCAATCAGAGAAATCATACATCTGGTCTGAGGAATCCAGGGGACCTTGTGGTTGAAAAGAGTTTTCAAATCCTTTGGATCAGCTAAATTCCTTGCCTGGACTGGGATTAGGGTTTGGTAGGAGGTAGAGGATGCGGGACAGCTGGGTTTCCTTTCGTGGTCCCAAGCCACAAGGATGAGAGAACAAAGACCATTTGTATAGGTCCGCAGCGTGAGAAGATGAAGCATTTCCTTCACCATTATCTCCCAAATGCAGATGCTACATTTTGGATGGCGTTGAAATTGCACAGGCCCAAGGACAGCTAGGCGGGTTTAGCAAAAATGGCATCATGCCCTGATGCATGACATCCATAGATGTGTTTCCACAGGTTTTTCTGTGGACAGAGAAGCTCTGGGAAGAACTGGTAAGTTTGGAACATTCTTATGGAAGTAGAAAGTACAAGCGCACTGTCAATGTGCTCTATTGAATACACTTCAAAATGACATACAACAGCCTGCAAAGCTGAATATATTTAGATGCTCCGTTTCCACAAGGGGGAGGGTTCTCTGAACTTTCAAGAATTTGACATAAGCGTAATAAAAATGAGATTGTTCTAAACGATGAGAGTCTGTTGCGTTGATCACATCAAAGTCAACACCAGCCGTTAGAGATATACAAGACAACACACACACAGGAAAACGGCATGGAATCAATCTGCAGGAAAATTTGCCCTCACAGAAATATCATGGAATTGCCTACAAATAAGAGACTAAAATTTTCACTTTACAAATCCCTAAAATTCTACATTAGATACCTGATAGTAATAGACCAGTTGAGATAAAGATGTATAGTACAAGAAACAGGAAGTACCATTTTCTGATTCAAAGAGTTTGAAGGTCCAAAAAAAGCTTTCAAACATCTTGATTATGAAACATTATCTGAGCATATATTGAAAAACGAGGTGAGAGAAAAACTGAAGTAAAACAGTTTCTCAGAATCACAAAAGTCACAATACCAGAAATGTGGAAGAGAATCATTGAGACGAGCCAAATAAAATCAGAATACTCAAAATGTTAGATAATAGCAGGGCAAAATTCAGTCATTGCAGAGTAGATAATGCAGAGGGACACGTGAATGTCCCTGAAAACAAGGGAAAAGAAATCCCTGTATAAGAAGATGGCATAGAAAATCAAGTGTAAACCAGTGCAAATATTGCTGTTGAATCCTTGGGTAAGACAAAGCATGAAAGACTAGGATTCATAAGAGCCCCATAGGGAAAAGCTAGATATAAAAATCAAACTCTGAATAGGTATTTGGAGAAAAAGCAGACTGAAAATTACTGAAAGCCAAGAAACAATCATCTATATGAAACCAGGAGCAAACAGCATCCAAAATAATGTGGAATCCCAATAGACCTACAAGCAGCTATAATTTCATTCAAATCATCAAAGATCATGATAAGCTCTGTGATTTTCGGTGCACCTAGAGAACAGCAACTCAGTCACAACAGAACCCCCACACGTATTACAGCTTATACTTAGACCAAAATATCACAGTACAGGAAGGAGTGCCAAGACATAGACAAAATCTTGAATGAGACAAAGCTGCATTATACGGTAGCCTATGCCACAAGACAGCCATTACCATTAATGACAGAACTTGGCAATTTCACAGATCGGCTAAGTGTAAAATAATTCAGCATTTAAATAATTATCCTAAAAGAAAGATTGAGAATTCTACCCTGAATAGAAAAGTAGTCACAACAGAAACTCCGGAAGTGTTTCAGCTGATAACTCGACACATATATTGCAGTACAGGAAGGAGTGCCAGACATACACCGAAACCTGAATGAGAAAAAGCTGCAATCTAGAGTAGCCTATGCCACAAGAACGCCATATCTGATAACAGCAGATCTAGAAAATTTCACAGAGCGGCAAAACTGAATAGAATTCAGCAGTTCATTACTTATCCTTAGACAAAGATTGACAATTCTTCCCTGAAGAGAAAAGTAGTAAGATGAAATGGAAATAAGAAAACCATCATTGGAAATGCAAGAAGAGCCATGAGTTGCAGAGAATTAACAAGAAGAAGGCAAGGAGGACATCAAAAGCCTACAGATGGGAGAGGGAAGCAGGAATACATAGGTGATTTTCAGCAATATACTAATTGAATCATCCTATATGACTCTCTGTTTAATGCAAATGGAGAGATGCATGGCCTAATGTGTTTGCAAAACAAACAACAAGCAAACAATCAAAATATCAAACAAACAAACAAACACCAAAGAGTACTGTTGGCTGACATATATGCAAAGGAACCATGAGAATTCAAAGGAAAATACTCAAAGGGCTGTCAAGTATCATTCAGCACGCACCGACCCAGTATCGCTGCTTGCATGTACTCAACACACTTGTATTCAGAAAACAGATGCGAGCAATAAGTTTGAAAAATGTTAATTCATAACAGCAAATCGTGACCTAACCCAAATGCCTATTTTGTATAAATTTGATTCATATTACTTTATATAGATTGACTCTTCTTCCAACAGGAAGATTGAATGTGATATTCATCCCTAGTTAGAGATTAAATGCCATACGCCCATAACAAATACAAGTAGTTCTACAAAACAGTTCTAAGAGCAAAATAGAAAGACAGTAAAGTGTATATTGGGATGGGCTTCATTTCTAGGAATTTCAGCCCCCATGAAACAAATGGATCCATGTCTTGAGACTGTGGGCGTTTCAGCAGAAAAGCAACAGACGGATATGTATTCTGAGTGAATGGGTATTACACAAACATAAGATTCCTTTGGGTGGTCTTTGTGAATATTTAACTGTTAGAAAGCTTAAAGTCGTGTGGAAATATAAACTTAATATTCACACACTTCCCTCTCTTTGTAATGTGTATTTACATCTGAACTAAAGGAAAGAGGGTCAGAAAAACAGGACCATGGGATGCTAATGGAGAGAATTACTTTTAACTTAGGAATCTCTCGTCTGATGCAGTCCCTCCCCCAACACTGAAAAAATGCTGCAGCCTTTGTGGATGGCAGTTACTGGTTGGATTCCAGGTGGAACTTTGGTGTGTTCCAGGAGGCTTGTTGTGGCTGCTGGATCCACATTTCTTTTAGCATGTGTTTAGTGTTGCTAAAGTCTTTTAGTTTTTGCTTCTCTGTGAAATTCTTTATCTCTCCTACTATTCTAAAGGATAGCCTTGCTGGAGAAACTATCCTTGGCTGCTTTTTTTTTTTTTTTTTTCATTCTGGACTTTGAATATAACTTCCCTCTCCATTTGGGCCTGTTGTGTTTCTGTAGAGAAATCAGCTGAGAGTCTTCTCTTGTAACTCACTCTTTTATTTCTCTTGCTGCCTTTAGAATCATTTCTTTATCCTTCAGTCTGGCCATCTTGATTATGATATGTCTTGGTGTGGGTCTCTTTGGGCTCTTCCTGTTTGGGAACCTCTGAGTCTCCTGTACTTGGGTGTCTGATTCCTTCTTTAGGTTTGGGAAGTTTTCAGTCATGATTTCTTTAAATATCTTTCCCATCCCCTTTGTTTTTTCTTCCCCTTCTGGAACCCATATTATGCATAGATTGGCATGCTTTATATTATCCCATAGGTTCCTTATATTGTTTTCATTGTTTTTTATTTGTTTATCTCTCATCTGTTCTGATTGGGCTTTCTGTGGCCCTGTCTTCTAGGTCACTTATTCGTTCCTCTGCATTATCTAGCCTGCTTTGTATAGGCTTTAGGTGAGATCTCATTTCAGCCAATGAATTTACCAATTCTACTTGGCTCTTCTCTATAGCTTCTATTTTGTTTTTGGCATATTTTATGTCTCTAAACACTATCTCTTTTAGTTCCTTCAGTAATTTGATACTTCTTTTTTGAAATCTTGATCTAGTAGGAAATCAATGCCTATTTTTTTGACCGTTCTTTCAGGGGATTTCTCTTGCTCTTTTAATTGGGAGTGCTTCCTCTGCTTCTTCATGCTGCTCATATCTCTGGCACTGTGGCTTAAGGAGTATCAGTTATTTATAGTGGTCCTTAAAGGAGTTTATTTATTTATATATCTAAAGCCTATGCAGGAATAAAACTTAAAAACGAGAGAGAGAGAGAGAGAATTTTAAAAGAATGGAGGAAAAGAAGGTTTGAAAACAGTGTATAATCAATAATAGAAGAGAAAGTTGAAGCAGAATAGGAATCGAGTTGAGATGTCTTTTAAAAATGTTAATAAAAAGAAGAAAAAATCAAAACACAATATTTGAAACATGTGAATAATAATAACAGATCAAAACCAAGAGAATTAAAAATGAAATGAAAACTGTAAAAATATAGAAATGTTTAAAAAGTAAAGGTTAAAAATGTAATAGAAAATAAAACAGATATAAAAAGATTTAAAAAACAAAGATGTGTTCTCCTAGAGACTGCGCTCTTAATGGTTTTATTGAGAGGTCTTTGTGTCTTTGCCCTGTTTCACGAACTCAGCTTGCTCTGTTGATACCCTCGTCTTTGCTGCTCACAGTGTCTGTCGGCAAGAAGATCGCGCCCCTCCAGCACTGGATCAGATGCTGCTATCCTTCGCGGTGGGCGGGTGGGTCACTCCCTCTCCAGATGCCGCAGTCAGTGCTGTGCCACTTGCTCCATAGGTGGGCTCAGCTTCAAGAATAACAACTTTATAGAGATATAATTCACATACCATAAAATGCAGCCTTTGAAAGTGTGCATTAGGGTTTTAAGTACATTTCAGGTTTGTGTAGCCATCACCCCCAAAAGGAAGCAGTACCCTTTAGTAAGTCGCTTCCTAACCTTCCATTCTCTTAGCCCCCAGCAGCCATCACTCTACTTTCTGCCTCTATGGATTTGCCTGTTCTGGGCATTTCATATAAGTAGAACCATACAGTATGCTGCCTTTTTTGATTGTTGTCTTTCATTTAGTGTGACGTTGTCAAGGCTCATCCATGGTGTAGCATATATCAGTACCCAAATTCCTTTTTGTGTTCAAATAATATACCATTTTTATAAATACACCACATTGCTTATCCATCCATCTGTTGATGATGAATAATTCTGCTGTAAATGCTCATGGACAAGTTTTTGTGTGAACACATATTTTCAGTTCTCTTGAGGATATATCAAAACATGGAATTGCTGGGATGTATTCTACTTTTAACATTTTGAGGAATTGCTAAAGTAGTTTTTAAAGTGACTGCACCATTTTATATTTCCAGTAGTAATGTATGAGGAGTCCAGTTTCTCCACATCCTCATCAACACTTTTTATTACCGGGTTTATACATACATATTTATATATCATATATCATATATCATATATATTTGTCACCCTAGTTGGTATGAAGTGGCATGACATTGTGCTTTTGATTTGTGTTTCCCTAATGCCTACTGATGTTGAACATCTTTTTATGTGCTTATTTCCCATTCGATTGTCTTCTTTGGAGAAACATCTATTCAAATTCTTTGCCCATTTTAATTGTATTTGTCTTTGTATTGTCACGTTTTAAGTCTTCTTTGTCTATTCTGGATAAATGTCCCTTATCATATTGGAAATATTTTCACCCATTCTGTGGATTGTCTTCTTACTTTCTTGATGAAGTCCTTTGAAGCACAGAAGTTTTTAATTTTACGGAAGTCCAGTTTACTTGATTTTTTTTCTTTTGTTGTTTGTGCTTTTGGTGTCATATCTTAGAAGTATTTGTAATCCAATGTCCTGAAGATTTTCTCATTGTTCATTTTGTAAAAGTTTATAGTTTCAGGTCTGTGATTTATTTTGAGTTAATTTTCATAAATGGTGTTAAGATAAAAGTTCAGTTTTCTTTCTTTGCAGGTGTATGTTCAGGTGTCCCAGCATCATTTTTGTAAAGGTTATTTTTCCCCATTGGATTGTCATGGCACCTTTGTCAAAAATTAACTGGCTACGTGTAAGAGTTTGTTTATGGACTCTCAGTTCTTTTCTCTCAATCTATTTGTCTGTCCTTTATGCAAGTACCACACTGTATGGATTACAGTTTTGTTAGTGAATTTTGAATGTGGAAAATTCAAAACTTTGTTCTTTTTCAAGATTTTTTTGACCATTCTGGGTATCTTGCATTTCCATATTAGTTTTAGGATCAGCTTGTTCATTTCTGCCAAAAAGCCAGAGTTGCATTGAATCTATAGGTCATTTTGAGGACAATTGCCATCCTAACAATAAGGCTTCTGATCCATGAACACAGAAGAGCTTTCCATTTATTTTAGGTCATTTTTAACTTCTATCAGTAGTATTTTACTTTTCAATATACAAGTTTCAGACATTTTCCTCAGTATTCCACATATTTTTCTTAATATTCCTAAGTATTTTATTCTTTTGGATGCTATTGTAAATGAAAATGTTTCCTTCATTTTATTTTTAGATCATTCACTGCTGTTGTATAGAAGTATGATTACTTTTTTATATATTGATTTGTGTCTTACAATTTTGGTCAGACTGGGTTATTAATTCTAATAAGTTTTTTTTTTCTTTTCTCTCTCTCTCTTTTTCTTTGTGGATTCCTTGGGATTTCAATATATAATATCATGTCATGTGGAATCGAAATAGTTTTATTTCTTTCTTTCTAATCTAGAGGCTTTATTTTCTTTGTCTGGTTGCTTTGACTAGAACCTCTAGTACAATGTTGATTTTGGGAGGAAATAATTCAGTCTTTCACCATTATGTATGATATTTGCTCCAGGTTTTTCATAGATGTTGTCTGTCAATTTGAGGAAGTTGTCTTCTATTCCTAGTTTTTATCCATTATTCTATTAATATGGCATATTACATGAATTGACTTTTGTACGTTGAACTGCCTTTGCATACCTGGATACATCCCACTTAATTGTGGCCTATTTTATATGTTACTGGATTGGATTTGCTTGTATTCTCTTGAGGATTTTTGCCTTTATATTCATAAGAGACAGTCTTTAGTTTCTTGTGATGCCTTTGTCTGGTTTTGGTATCAGTGTGATACTAGTCTCATTGAATGAATTGGGAAGTGTGCCCACCTATTTTTTTTAGACGAGTTTGTGAAGCATTGTTTATTTTCTTTTTTTTTTTTGTTTGTTTCTTTGTTTTTTCTTTAAGTAGTTGATGGAATTCACCAGCAAAGCCATAGGGGCCTAGCATTTCCTCGTGGGAATGTTTTGGATTACTATTTCAGTCACTACTTATTGTAGGATTATTTGAGTTTTCTATTTCTCCTTGAATTAGCTTCAGTCATTTATGTCCTTCTAGGAATTTATCCATTTCATCTAGATTATCTCATTTATTGGCTGTATAATTATTCATGGTATTCCCTTATATTCCTTGTTATTTTTGTAAGGGCAGTAGTGACATCCTTCTTTCATTTCTTTTTAGTAATTTGAATCTTCTCTCTTTTTTTCTTCAGTACTAAACTTTGTCAATTTTGTTGATCTTTTCAAAGAACCAACTTTTCTTCTTGTTGGTTATTCTCTGTTGTTCATCAATTTTCTATTCCATTTATTTCTGCCTTTAGTATTTTGATTAGAATGTTTAATTCATTTACATTAATGTAATTTCTTATCAGGTTGAAGTTACCTCTGCTATCTGCTTTCTATATGTCTTTTTTTTCCCCATTCCTCTATTACTACACTTTTTTGGTAAAAGGAGGCATTTTCCAGTGTGCCATTTTAATTTGTTGTTTTATCTTTTTCTTCTCCTTCTCCTCCTCCTACTCCTCCTCCTTCTGCTCCATTGCCCTGGAGATTATAATTAACATCTTGTTTTAAAGCAATCTAGTTCACATGAATGCCAACTTAATTTCAATAGTACACATAAATTTGGCTTTGGTATCAATCTTTTCCCTCCCCCTCCTCATGCTGTCACTGTCATACAAATTACACCTTTATGCATTTATAAGCACATTTATAGAGTTTCATAAGTATTGTTTTATGCAGTTGACTTTTACATCAAATAGAAGAAAACACTTACATGTAATACTATATTTATACTGTGTTTTTTTCTTTTTACTCATGTAGTTACCTCTACTAGTGCTCTTTATTTTTCAAGTGAGTGTCCTTTCATTTACACCTGCTGGACTATCCTTAGTATTTCTTGTAGGGCAGGTCTGCTAGCAATGGATTCTTTCAGATTTTGTTTTTGTAGGAGGGTCTTAATTTCTCCTTTAATTTTTTTGAAGAATCACTTTGCTGGCTATAAAATACTTGGTGACAGTCTTTTCCTTTTATCACTTTGACAATACCATCCCACTGCCTTCTGGTCTCCATGGTTTTTGATGAGAAATCAACTGTCTTACTGAGGAGCCTTTGTATATGTTGAGCCACTTTTCTCTTTCTGCTGTCAAGGTTCTTTGTTCTTGTCTTTTGACACACTGAGTCTGATGTGCCTATTTTTGATGTCTCTATGTTTATACCACCTGGAGGTTGTTGAGCTGCTGGGATGTACAAATTAATGTTTTCTTCAAATTTGGGAAGTTTACAGCCATTATACTTTATAAAATCTTTCCAACCCTTTTTGTCTCTCCTTCCTTCTGGTGCTCCCATTATGTGTTTATTGGTATTGTTGATGGTGTCCCACCTATCTCTGACACAGTGTTCTTTTTTTTTTTCATTCCTTTTACTTTCTGCTCCACAGACTGGATAATCTCAGTAGTTTTAAGTTAACTGAATTTTTCTTCAACAAGTTCATATCTACAAAGAAATCTCTTATTGAATTTTTCATTTTAGTCATTATATTTGTATCTCTAGAATTTCTAGTTGGTTTTTAATATAAATTTTACCTATTGATATTCTCTGTACAATGAGATGTTCACATAATTTAATTCTTTAGGCATGGTTTCTGTTAGCTCTTTGAATATATGTGTAATTGCTTATTTATGTCTTTGTCTAGTAAGTCCAGTGTCTGGGTTTCCTCAGGGAGTTTCTATTGACTACTTTTTCCCCTGTGTTATGGCCAAATATTTCTGTTTCTTTGTACATCTTGTAATTTTCTGTTGAAAACTGGACATTTAAAATATTACAATGTGGCAGATCTGAAAGCCAGATTTTCCTCATCTCCAGGGTTTATCGTTGCTTCCATTGTCATTGCTGCTGCAGCTATTTATTTAGTTACTTTTCTGAACAAATTCTGTAAAATCTGTATTCTTTATCATGCATGGCCATGAGATCAGTGTGTGTGCAGAAAGCCTAGCTGTCATCACTGTAATAATGATTGGACAGTGATTTCTTTCAATGCCTGGAGCCATTAGTTTGAGCTGTTGCCAGGTGGCTGTGTGTCTGCGTGCTGAGGGATGCCCTCAGCACCAGCAGGCAGTCTGCAGCTCTTCCAAAGCCTTTAGTTCTTGCTTATGCAGAACCTCAATTTCAGCCAGAATTGAAGGTTTAAGATTTTCTCAGATCTTTCCTTGCCATGTGCCACACATGTGTACGGCCTTCTACAATTCTCAGAATTTTTTTGGAGATTTTTAACAGTACCTCCACCCCCAGAATGTCTCATTACTCAATTTTGCCTTCTAAGTTTCCTAGTCAACATATAGTTAGCCTCTACTTGTACCACTGCCTCAGGCAGTTGTAATGTTAAATACTCACTGCTGATTGTTTTCCACACACACTCTGGGGACAGGCTGTTTGCACAGCATGAGTTTGAGATAGGTCAAATAGTGACAGCTCTCTGAGGACGGATTTTTTGGGTAACTTCAAACCACTTCTGCCCCTACCTTGATTGAGAGACTTTTGCTTTTAAAGGCCACCATTTAGGTGAGGATACGGGGATGGGGGTAGATCAAATTACAATGCCACAAAACTCACTATCTTTATGGAGATTTAGCTGGTTTTTTTCCCTCAAATAAACACTCTCTGGACTGCTGGGAGCCTTTGTTTAATTTCCAGAGTTCTGCAGAGGTTAATTTTGACAAATTTTGCCATTGTCATTGCTTCATAGAGGAGTAAGTTTCCAAGATTTTTACTCAGATATTCTAGAAGTGTATCCCATGTGCATTTGTTTTTAATTGAATTACTTTCAAGACTAACTAATTCTACAGCTCCAGCCCCATTCACATAAGAGTCCATCTTTATGGCTTTTCCTACAGGGAGCAGTGTGCAATCTGTTGTCAGTTTATTGTTTTGCTTATTAAAGTGTAGAGTTTTTAAAAATATGCTCATGAATAGCCCTTTGTCATTTTTACATGACAAAAAACTTCCACTAGTCTGTGGCTATTTTTTTCCGTCTCTTTTCGTTGCTTTAATGAAGTTCTCACTTTTAAGGATTTTCAGTATAGCAATATGTGGATGCTGATCACACGGGTGAGACATTTAACTACTGTCTAAACCTGTCTTTGCTCTGATTCACTGTCTAGAACATCTGAACACATCTACTAAACCCCGTACACCAATGGATGCTGAGAGCCCTAATTAAAAAATGCTTTTTAAGTAAAGCAAAAAATATTATCTTTGACCCTAGAAAAGACAAATCTCAAATTTGCTAGCTGATCTTGCTTTCTATGATCATTAGCTACATCATGTTTATAGAGCCGACAGGCATATTGAGCTACTGATTTTATTTCATTGGATTTTAGAATGAAGAACACATTTCAGGCCCACTTATAGCACCATATGTGTATCTTTAAGGATATGTACATATGATGATGTCTTTATTTAAGTACCTTATTTTATTTTAAGTACCTACTGCTGTGAACCTCATTAAAGAAACCTTGGAACTGCAGAACTGAAATTTTTCATTTCACTATCATCCCGTAGCATCTCTTTTGCAATTAGATGTTGTGTGGCAGAGTATTTTTCTGCTCCCTAGAAATGATCAATGTTGAAGGGGGAAAAAAAACCCTCCTCTAATAAATATCATCCAAATCACACACTTATCTGAAGAATGGCCACCATTTTAGTCCACACCAATCCATCTACTCATACTGACTCAGATTCCTCAACACAGACAATCCACCACTGAAGTCAGGGTCCTCAGCACACGTTCTATCCCCTCCCCATTCCTTGTTCTTTCTGAACTACTTTTGTCCAATGTGTCCTGCCAGGCCATTTGCAGCCTGACTGCAGTTTTTAATTTTTACCTTTGAGTTCCAGGCTGCGCCTAGTGACTTCCAGAGAAACGCCAAACACCTGGCTCATCAGGAGGGGTGGGGAGGATTTCAGGAAGCTGTTACCCTAACTCACTTGCAGATCAGTGAGTGGCTGTTGTGACCATTACTTCTATATCTCTGCCATGCTGGCTGCATCCACCCCAGCAAAATAATGTAGCTCCTCCAACCACCTCTGCCTCTATTCATCTGGGTTTCTGCTTTTAGTGACACTCAGATGCTGCTGATGGGCATTATATATATATATTTTTTTTTTAATTGAAGTATGGTCAGTTACAATGTGTCAATTTCTAATATACAGCACAATGTTCCAGTCATTCATATACACATATATATGTATGAATTCCTTTTCATATTCTTTTTCATTAAAGTTATTACAAGATATTAAATATAGTTCCTTGTGCTATACAGAAGAAATTTAGTTTTTTTAGCTATTTTTTTATATAGTAGTTGATATTTTCAAATCTCAATCTCTGATGGGCATTTTTAAAGCCACATCTGGAACCCTTGCTGCAGAAGAGTCTGAGAAATATATTTTCAACCTCATAGCCTTTTGGTTAGGAAGTTGGAATAAAGACTGAGCTGGCTTACCTAACTTGTCTGCCTTTGTGAGTAAAGAGGTCTGGAGTTTCAAGGCCCAATTAAATATCACAGCCCTTCAGTATCAAACTCTTAAAGAAACCAAAATGCTCCCATCTGCCAGAGCATGACTTGTCCTTAGATACTGCCGGCCATAACCACCAACGCTGTCTAAGGCATCGTCTTCATCTGGTGCACACTTTCTTTAGATGTCTAACATCCTGATTAACAGGGCAAGCTGGTTTGGATTCCCAAGGTCACAGGCAGCCTTCTGCCTGACTTTGGTGTATATATGTTCATTGAAGAGTCCTCTCTCAGATCAGCTAGAGCTGCCTGGTGTGTGATTTGCCAGAGAATGTGGGTGCAGTTCTCCCCACCAGAGTCCTACCAGTTGTTTTATTGCAGGAAGAGAGAGAGCAAAAGAGACAGAAGAGGAATTTCTTGTCCATCCTCAAACACAGTCACCCCCGCCCAGGGCTCTTGCTCTGGGACACAAAGAAGTGCAGGTCAGCAGTGATGTGGCCCTGGTGTACTCCAAAACATGGTGTGGTTGTACTGGGCTATCTTTGTCTTTCATGGACCTTGCAAAGTTCTCGGCTTTGTGAAATGGGGAACTAAGGAACTCCCACCCATGCCTGTAACTCCCAGGGTTTGCACCCTTACGGGTTTTGAGGATTTGCTGGCAACTCATTCTTTTGCACCAGGTCATTTCTCGGTTACACGGCAGTCCTGTGACTTCCTTATCAGAAGTGCTCCTTAAGTTCGGGATTTAGTGAAAGATACCATTTTACCCTGTAAGTTCATGTTCAGGGAGGAGGAGGAAGACAGCACAGATCAGAATAGCTGTTTTGCTTTTTTTTGTTGTTGTTTTCATAAGCCGTCTCCTGTTGTCGAATAGACACTGAGCAAATGAATGACTGTTACACTCCCATTTGAAGGATGAGGAAAATGACATTCATGGAGAGAAGGCAAATTTCCTGAGGTTCCAAAGACAAAAAGGGATGAGCACAGAATAAGATCCCTGCAAATTTCTTGGCTGTCATCAGCCTTTAGGTCAGTGACAGAGTGCCGTGTGTAGTATTAAATACGTAGCATGCTTTTAGAAGGGTGCAGATGTTCTTGTTTTTGTTGATACAATCACCCTGTTTTGTCTGGGACTCTGAAAAAGGGAAATTGGTTAGAAAATTTTGGTTTCTCATCCTTGGTCCTTCCTCACCCTTACAGATATGGACCCTTCCATCTGTAGCAGGAATAAGACAGCCCCAGCCTTCCCATCTCATGAGATCAGTACTCATTCATTTCATTCCTGCCCACCAGTAGGTGGTAAAGCACAGCATGATTTTCATGTCCTGCTTCACTGATTCTTGTGAAATTAGGTGTTTGAAGATAGAAACTCATGAAAGGAAGCTGCTTTTTTTTTTAATATAAAGTGCAGTAATTTTCTTAGCAGAGAAGGAAATTGAGGATTTTCTTCATTGAAAATCAATAGAGATTTCAAGAGCATCTGTATTTCTGATGTGTAGATGAAAATGACAAAATCTAGAGGGATTACAGAAACACAAGGAAGATGCCAAAAGTGTCTTTAAAGAACTTTTCTAAGACTGGGCTTGTAAAGAGACTGTTAGTTGACAGAGACCCTCTTCTCACCCATAGCCCCTCTCCTTAGGTTGGAAAGGGCCAGCGTTTCCCCTGTGTGCAGTCCTGGTGCTTCAAGTGATTTGTGGGGTAGGGCGGTGCACATGGTGCTTCCTTCAGTTTGTCCATCCTAAGTAACCCCTAGCAGTCAAGGGGTGAGTGTGTTGCAACCTCATGAACCAGCCGCCATGCTCTCTGGGGTGTGTGCTCATCTAAGCTCATCCCGGCTCAGGTGGTGGCAGAGTTGAGAGTGGTGGCAAGAGGTCAGCCATGAGTAGCCAGGAGCAACTGGAGTCAGCTGGGACCCAAGAGGCTAGGAGTTGCAGGTGGAATTCCCAGGACTTCCCACAGCTCATTCAATCAGTTAATACTTCTCCAGCACCTGTGATGTGCTTGTGCTTCCATTGTGAACAGAACCAAATCCCTGTCCTCATGAAGGTGACATTCTAGTGGACATGAGAACGATACATGCAGAAGCAGATCCAGGTCAGGACACATGAGTGCTGTCTATTTTGGAGTGCACAATGTGAGATCCTTTGGGAAGGAATGTATGATACAGGAAAATGGGGGGGAGAGGATGGCCGTATCCCAGGTCTTATTTGGATCCCTGGGATGCACCTTGCCAAGTGTGGGTCCTTGGTTTGCACAGGAATGAATTCAAGAGAGAGACACAGTTCAGTAAAAGTAGATTTATTCAGAGAGATATATACTCCATAAACAGACTGGGCTGTTTCAAAAGGCAAGAGAAAGGCCATGAGGCGTGGGAGTTGGGTGCTCCAGTTTAAAGTAAAAGTAGATACACACTCCACAGACAGAGTGTGGGCTGTCTCCCTCAGCAGAGAGAGCAGCCACGAGGTGTGGGGTTAGTTATTATGCACTCAGTATCTTCATATGCTAATAAGTGGGAGGAATATTCCAACCGTTTTGGGGAAGGTGTTGGGATTCCCAGAAATTGGGCCACCACTGACCCTTTGACCTTTTATGGTCAGCCTTGAACCTGTCCTGGCACCTGTGGGAGTGCCATTTAGCATCCTGCTGTATTTCGGTGAGTGTGTGTTGAAGCTCAAAATCTACTGGGAGTTGACTTTTCCACCGTCTTTGTGCTAATGGCTGTGCCATTCTTTTAATGGCTCTGCCCAGCCCCCTTCCCTCCTGTCTCATGAAGGAGCTCTGGACTGATTGCACAATTGCAGAGCAGGGGACAGAGTGGAAAGAATTTCATAAGTGGAAGGTGAAGGCAGCATTGGCAGTAGAATTCTCAACTCAATTTTAAAGTAAGGGTCTTCTTTTTGCTGGGGGTACCTGGTGTCAAATTAGGGAGCTGTGAGCCTTGGGGAATTCAGTGAGTTGGTGGCTCACTGTGTATACTGTGTTGCTTCTTAAGTGGCCTGAGGACAGTTGGCTGATACGTGACCCATTCACTCAAGCAGGGGTCTCTTTGGGGATTTTCTGCATGTGAGGCTAACATGGGTCACATTGGGAGAAGGACCAGCCAGTCACAGCTTGGTCCACAGTCACCTAGTGCCCTCAAGGCTTTCATCCCATGGATGTGTCACCTCCCCCTGGATGGGGACAAGGGCACAAGTGGCGGGGCAGCTTCTCAGTGGTGGAGGCATTGCTCTCCAGACCCAACACTCAACAGCATGGACCCCTGGTTTTGGCCACAGTCTTGGCTAGATGAGGCTGTTGGGTAGCTGATCTCATGAGATGTGGGTGCCATGCTTCCATTCAAACTAAGAGCTCTACTTTTGAAGGTTCTGGTCAGAAAGCCACAAATACTCCCTAGCCCATAAACAAAGAACAGTCTCTTTCAATCGGGATAGAGCACATAGAAGGAGAACAGATCATCCCAAGAGCAGGATAGGCCAAATCAGTCCTGCCATCAGGGGTCTGAGAGATGAGCCAGCTCAGTTCCCCTTACTAGTTGTTTACTTGGAGGATCTGGGATATTTGGGTGACCTGCAGGTGTCAAGAAATAGTACACGAGGGATTTGTAGATTTTCTGGTCCAGTGTTAACTCACCCCATTGTAGCTGTCATGCAAGGAAACAAAACTTGGTGGACAACAGGCCATGGCCTCTGCTCTCTGGTGGAGCCAGGAGATTACAATGTTAAGTACAACTGTGGGGGCATCATTTCTATGTTGAGAGGCCAGATGGCCTTACATATCTCTCATGCTGGATGTCTAAGTTGCAGAGGGAAACTAGATTCCATCCAGCTCTCCAGCCAAAGAGGAGACCAGAATTGGCCTCCCCCACAAACTGTGAGCTCTTTGCCTCCACTGACAGCAGCATCTATAGCAAAATGCTGGGCTGCCACCTGCGTTTCCATGTAAACATCCGAGTAGCCACAGCAATGGCCTTGTGAGGATTGGTGTGCCCAAGGAAGTGCTGTGTGGGATGGAGGGAGGAGTGCCAGGATCAGACACCAGGCAGGCAGACAGGCAGTGGCGACATCTGTGCAGCGCAGGTGCCATGGGACTGAGACAAAGGGAGGCGGGTTTTGGAGCAGGGAGCCTGGGCAGTGATGTGTTGTTCATAAGAAGATCCTGGGCTCTGGATCCAAGAAGTCATTGGCTTGATTCCTGACCCCAACCCTCATGTTGGGCAAGTGTTTGAAGCTTTCTGTGCCTCTGTTTCTTGGTGTCCCAAATGGGGACAATAGTAGCAATTACCTCTGAGAGTCAGGAGGGCATTTATAGATGTCATTTCATTACTCTCACAGCAGCCCACAAGCACGGTTCTAGGTCCCCCATTTTACACGTGGCAGATGGGTAGCTTTTTAATCAGTAATCACGCAGTTAAGAATGGTCAGAGCCGGCATTTGAATTTGATCCCTGTGTCCAGATTATTTCTATTCTCACTCAGTATTACTGGAAATCTAGTAAAGTCGGAACAAACACTGCTGGGAAGTGGGTGCTTGAAACATGTTTGTCGTCTTCGCCATTGGGAAGTGTTGAGTTCATGTTCCTCACAGCCTGTCTGAGGCTCCCTGTGTCTCTGGCTGCCCCTGGTGGGGTCTGCAGGGATCTGGGCAGCTTCTCCTTGATCTCTACCCCAAGGTTCTCTGCTCTCTACAGGTTGAGTCTCAACCCTGACTGCTCAGTAGAGCTAATGTCTAAAAACAAAAAAAGGTGGGGAGGGTACAGCTCAGTGGTAGAGCCCGTGCTTAGCATGCAAGAGGTCCTGGGTTCAATTCCCAGTACCTCCATTAAAATAAATAAAACTAACTACCTCCCAAAAAAGGAAAGACGTATTTAAAAAACAATAAACAGTACAAAGTCCCCACTCCAGGCTGGGGCACACTATTTTTTAAAGGCTCCCAGATGCTTCCCCTGTGCAGGAGGGTGAGAGCTACCCCTCCACACCTCTTCTCTTGAGCTTGTCCACTCACACCCATTAGCCTCTTGAAACAGGAAAACTACTTGGCTCAGCCTAGGACTTTCTCCTGATTTCTAGACTTTGATTTGCCTACTGGACATCTCTCCTGGAGCCCACAGGCACCCACCCAGAACTGAATCAGTTGTCTCCTCTCATGGCTTGCCCCTCTTCCTGCCCTTCTTATTTCAGGGAATGGCACTATAATTTAAGACACTGCCAAAGCAAGAAAGCTGCCCGGCATCTTTGACCTCTTCCTTCCCTTCCATCACACCTGTGGCCAATCCGTCCACCTGCTTAAATGTTTTCTTCTCTCTCCTCCTGGCGGGGCCTCAGCAGGCCTTCACATGAACCTGCCAATAGGTCTCCCTGCCTCTATCTTGTCTCTTTCTTGATCACTTTGCATGTCTCCTCTACTTTGGAGGCACACAGAGTCCTTTGTGATGTGCACCTGTGATCTCTCCACCTGGTTGCCTCACCTGCTTCCCACACCCTGTGCTCACTTCTAGACTATTTGGAGTTCCTGGAAGGGACCTGGCTCTCTTTGGCCTCCCACCTTTGCATGTGCAGCTCCCCAGGGAGAAATTGCCTTAACATTATACCTTCACCTGATCACTTCTAGGGCATCTCAGAACTCACCACAGTGGTTCCCTCCTCTGGGAAAGCCTTGGCTACAGTTCTGGCTCTCTGCCCCGAGCACCCTCTGCTGACTGTTATCCAAGACCTCTTAACACGCCTCCTCAGCCTTCATTTCATGATGACTTCTGTGCACCTAGGAGCTCCCAGAAGCAGGGACTGTGTCTCTTTTCTCTTTATTCTCAGGGCATGGTAGAGACTCAGGTATAATGGTGGAGGGAACAGTGGTTATTCTGAAATTTCTCTGTAGTTGGGGCCTAGGGGTAACAGTCTGGTTGGAAGAAGGGCTTAGGTGATTTACCCTGAAGCCACATTTTCAATTAACATTTCATGTTGTTTTTGTCTAATATTTGAAGTGTTGAGTCTTAAAACAGAATGACGATTTCTAAAAATTACTTTACCGAAGATTGAGGAAAATGGCAGTTTTCCATATTTAAGAATATTATTTAAATTTTGTGTGACTGGGGTTATGGAATAGAAATGCAGGGGCTACTAAAGCATTCTCATCCCCTTCCCTACCCTCAGGTCCTTCGGACAGAAGAGACAGAGTGATGTGAGGAGAAGACTTGGAGGGTGGACCATGCACTGCTTTTAAATTATGACAGTTACTTGTGCTATTTTTTAACTTTCTTTTGTAATGGAGGTACTGCGGTTTGAACCCAGGAACTTGTACATGCTAAGCACGTGCTCTACCACTGAGCTATACCCACCCTTCCCCCCGATATTTGTGTTTTTAGTGGGCATAATCTGCTTGTAGCAGGTACTTTAGCATCAGACACAGTCACCTGCCTCTGACCATCACATTAATACCTTTCCCCTGAGCTAGAGAGCTAGATATTCTGTTTTCACAAGTTCAATAAATTCTCTACATTTTCCTTTTTCTTAAAAGAAAGGCATTAACTCATGTTTCTCTTTAGTATCACCTATAAATAAAATGTGATTTTATTAATCATTTACCAAAGTGTTAAGTGTAATAAATATTAAGTACAGATTTCTGAAGCATCAGTCTTCACTGAAGATCCACATTCTGCTGTTCTCTCTCTGTGTTAGTCACCATAATTCTGGAGTTCTGGAAGCGGCGCCAGGCAGAACTTGAGTACAAATGGGACAGGGTTGAGCAGGAAGAACAAGTCTGGTCAGAATAGGAGGTGTGGTGTCCCCACGTGGAGATAGATGAGATTACCCAGGAAAAGCAGGCGCTGATTAGATGCACTTTAGTCTGTTTACTTTTGGAGTTGTCCACCTTGGCTGCATGTTGGAATCACCAGGGGACCTTAAAAAATGTTGGTGCTTGGATTCCATCACTGCAAACTCCGATGGTACTTAGTGGCCTGGGGTGCATTCTGGCATAGGGAAGTTTTTAAAGCTCCTCTGGTTATTCTAATGTGCAGCCAAGGTGAAGGAGCACTGCCTGGAATGGTGGACACAGAAGAGAAGTGTGGTCCTTCCTTCATAATAACAGTAAAAAGGGGGAAAAGGAAAAGGATGGTAATTGTATAAGAAAAGAGGCATTGAATTGTATCCTTTCATAACACCAATAAAAAAAAATGCAAAATATAAATTAGCCGCTATGACATAGATGTAGAAAGAAAGACACATTGGTTTTTATAGTTGACTCCCATTTTTTCACATGTGCCTTCATTATTGCGGCCTCCTTTTCATCATAGACTAGGTGCCCTTTTGCTTGAACTAAGTCCTGGTCACTGCTCCCCCTTCTTTTTGGGATGTGCACAAAGCAGCGTGGCTCTCATCCTAAAGTCAGAGAAAGGGTAGAAGAAGCAGGGAAACCTTTGTTGAGGTGCCATCAGTGTTTGTGCACTGAGCTAGGCAGTTTATATAATTGGAAATGTAAATTTATTGCTGCCACTCCTGCTGCAAAATTAAAAAAATAAAACTATATATCTTTGTATCAACCTTCCAGAGCTATGAAATGATGATTTTTTGAGTCATCTGTATTATTGCTTCTTTCCATCAGCTGAGATAATTTAGAGCTGATGGTACTTGCAGTCAGCAGCAGCAGGACAGCAGGTTGTGAGCATGAATAACTCTTGGAAATAAAATGCTTTTACTAGGAGCATCTGAAAATGTCTCCAACTATAGATTTTATAAATTGAATCACAGATCTACAGAACGTTGGCACTGAAAAGGTCTGGAGGGAGCAGGTCAAACTCCTCTTCTTATAAATGGAAAAAAATGAGGTTCAGCTACCAATAGAAAGTGACATTTGCCTTTTAAAATGTAATAAGCTTCTAATAATCCCCATTATGAATAGTTCCCATTGTTTACAACTGAAGATGGCGGTCAAAGCATATGTTTGTGAAAGACTGTAAATTCAGAGATGAAAGCTGAAACTTAGACAAAATTAGATGTTCATAATGTTTTTGAGTCCTGAAAAACAAAAACGTATCATATTGGCAGAATACAAAAAATACTGAAGAAAAGTTTTTTGGTCATTTAAACTGCCAATTTTAAATTTAAAATTGCCAACTAATAAGTTTAAATTTTCATTGGAACATGCTTGTTGAAAAATTGAAGATGAAGATTCATTTCACTTTATCATTCTTCCTTATTTAAAAAATTTTTTAATTTTTTTTTTAGTTTTTTAATTGAAGTGTTTTATTTTAATTGCAAATGCATGCTCCATTTTTTAGAGAGGCCAGCATTGTGGTAGTGAGACCTTGGGAATGAAGTTGCCTAAATTCATATTTGAGCACAGCAGCTTGCTTCCTGAGTGATCTTGGACAACTTAACTTCTCTGTGCCATAGTTTCCTATAAAATAAGAATAGGAGAGTTCCTCATGACTGTGGTAAGGATGGGTCGAATTAATGTACAGAATCTACCTGGAAGACTTCCTGGCACAGAGGAGTTGCCATGTACTTAGTTACAGGTATTATTATACTCCTGCTGCTTTTATAATCCAGGTAAACCTTGAGTCTTACTAATATCATCTCTAAAAAACATCTAAATATAAACTCTAAAATGGAAACTCTCAAACTTCATAGTTGTAGCTAATTAACACACAAAGCCCAACCAAGAAACACACAGTGGAGACCAGTTAGCTGCAGACACCTGTGAAACTTTCTGTCCTGCATGGACTCTAAGCTGTCACTTCAGTCACTTCTGAAATCTAAGGCAAGCTCAGGAATAGAGCTTTACAGCTTGGCCTCGTCAGGTACCCAGACCCCTAATCTCAGACCATGGCAGGGAAACAGTTTGCTGTTCACATGTGCATTTTCAAAAAATAATATTAAAATGAACACTGTACGTATTTTGTTGTGTGTTTGACATCATTAACAGAAAAGAAAAGAAAAGAAAAAAAAAAAGGAAAAAACCCCATGCAGTTAAAAAATAAGGAGGCTATGTCTGAAAATTATTTTTTTTTAAATTATGCTTAGGATTTAGTGACCAGTTAGGAGAAAATCATTTCATTGGTGTAATCCCTTGATTGACTAAACTTTTTTTTAATTAGGAAGAAGAGCGTGTTCCTTTTACCACCTGGGGAAAGTGTATACATATAACCCTTTGTGCAAGTGCTCTTTTTCTGGGTAAGAATCTGCCACAGACTTCTTAAAATCTAATGTGAAATGCTGAGGAAACTGAAAGTCAAGATGGAGAATATGTAGTCTCATAGAGAAAACTGTTTCCAGAGAACACCTCAGCCAATGCAGGGCTCCAATCTGGAGGTTCCAGAGTCTCTTCTGCTCACAGTGCTTCCCCCAGTTCTTTTCAACTCATTTGTTCAAATCAGATCAGTGCTTTAGGATTCTCCAGGTTCTGATTAAGAGACCAGATGGAGGCATTAAGAATTCTAAAATTTTCCAAGAGTAACAACCAAGGTAAAATGTCTAAGAATAGCCTAACAAAAGGATAGTAGGAACTGTCAAAAAAAATTAAATAAATAAAAACTACTGAAAGACATAAAAGAAGCTTTAATCACATGATTCTAGATTAAAAGATCATATCTCCAAAATATCAGAAGTTATAAAATTGATTTGTGGTTTATTGTGAATAAAATCATATTACTAATATAATAATTAATAAGACAATGAGAGTTTTACTAGCTCAAGAATAGCCAGATTAGAAAATAGGACAGGAAGTCCAGATATGGTTTCTGATATCAATAATAATTTAATATATGAGATGGAAGGCATTACAAATCAGGGAGGTAAATAAAGGTTATTCAATAAATGGAACATATGATAGCTACTTGAGGGGAAAAGAAAAGATTGAAATAAAACAGTGAACCATATATTGTGAGAAATTCCAGAAATATTTAAAAAAGTAACACAATTAGAAAAAAACTAAAAATAAATATGGATGAATATACAACCTCTAGATGAGCAGTAAGTTTCAGAGGAAAATATATAAAGATTTCCATGCATCAGAAGCATCCTAATTTTAAACAAAACACCAGAGGATGTTATTTGTTTACAAATCCGACAAGGGGCTAATTCCTTCAATACACAGAGAGTTCAGATCACTTCAAACGTAACACCAAAAAATCTCAGGAGCGTAGAAGGCAGAGAACATGGACACATATTCACAAAGGAAAAAATAGATGTCACACTCCAATAGTAATTCAGTCAGTGCACATCAGAATGAAATAGTTTTCCACCTCTCAAGTGACACAGCTCTGTTTATGAGGATGAAGAGCCAGTGATCACCAATCCCATGCCTAGGCTACTGGATAGTTTTTGTGAAGTATGGTTGATTTACAATGCTGTGTTAGTTTCCGGTGTACTCCTCCAGCCTTCTTAGAGAGCAGTCTGGCAGTTCATATCAAGAGTCAAAAATATTCATATGCTTTAATCCACTAATTCAGCTTTGAAAAACTTTTAATAAGGAAGTATTTCAAAATGGCAGGGAAAAGTCAGTATGGATGAAAGTCACAGACATACTTTTATATGTATATATATATATAAAATCTCAGCCAAAATATTCTTCCAACACTTCACATAGTAGAATATTTTGCAGTCATGAAAAAGTGTGTCCATGAATATATTTTATGACATGTCAAAGTGTTATGCTTATGATAGGCTTGAGAATAAAATTAATATATAAAATGATTTTTAATATACAAACAATGCACAGTTCTGAAGGAATTATGTCTATAGGTAGAAGCATTTTTCTTATTTTATTTTTTATTCATTTTCAGAGTTGGAGTCTTTTGATTGTAGGTGACAAAATCAATCTCCAATGTGTTTAAACAACAACCAAAAAATGGGGATGCATGGGATTTATTGGTTCCTGTAAATGAAAACCTCAGGTCTGAGGTCTGGCTTCAGTCAAGGAGAGATACTGTAGCCCAGATGATGTCAAGGGCTGCTTTTGTCCTGTCTTCATCCTGTGTCCAAGGATGTCTCAGCATGCTGCTTCTAGGCACTCAGCATCACAGATCACACATCCATCCAAGCCAAGAGAGGTCTCTTTTGGCAGCTTCCTCTCTTGATAGAGGAAGCTCATCATTCACATGGGCACCAGCACGTGTCTCCTCACATAACAGTGACTTTTACTGTGTTATTTGCCAATTCTCAAATCATGTGTGAGACCAATAGAATGAGGGGTATTATTTGTCTTAAACCAACTGAGATGTACCTCTGGTGCTTCAGAAAGAGTGTGTCAATCAAGCTTAAATCACAGGACTAAAGATAGAGGGAAGTTATTTATCCTAAAGCAAAATCTGGGTCCTCTTCTAAGACTGGGGACAGCTCCAGGACAGCAGTTCTGTCCACTACTGAGTACTTTCAAATTTTCATTAATGAGCAAATATTAAAGTTATGATCAGAAAAGATGATAAGTAAGAAGAAACTTGAGGAAGGAGAATGGAAAGCTTTCCTGTTTCTTAAGAAATATTGAACCCATTAAGTTCCTGGAAGAAAAATGGAAATGTGTCAAGTTTGTATAAGTTCTGAAATGAATTAGAATTGATTTCACAGTCCATGTAGGAGGCAGTGCTATACGGTTAGTGTGTCTTTGGGCTCTTTGAGTATTTCAGTTCTTTCACTTAATAGTTGTTTCATTTGGGGCAAATTGCATCATCTCCACGTGGATCTATTTCCTCATCTGTAAAAGAGATATAATATTACCTTTCCCACAGGGTGATTGTGAGGATTTTGAAAAATACATCTGTGCTGAAGCAATAGTAAGCATTTAAAGAATTTAACTATTTTGATTACTTAATACATAATTAAAAAATTTATTATGCAGACTTTTTAAAAATGCATACTATTTAAATGGCCTATATGTGCTGTACAAGAGAGGAAGGCTTAATATACCTTCTATAATACATTTTTTTTAGCCTTAACTAATTTTCACATTTAATCACACACACACCAAAATGTTATTCCTTTCACAAGCATGAAGCCTTAACTGTGAAGAAAAGGATAATGAAAGAGAGTAGAGGAGGAAATAAAATGCTTTCTCTAAAAACTGATGGCTTAAAAACTAAGAAAAAAAACACCTTTTTAAGACTTTGGTCACCATATTCATAGCTAATAATTAGGTGGAGTTTTTCACATGCCTGTGATTAACGTTCTAATTGTTTTCACAATTAGTAAATCATTGACTCATCACAATAATCCTATAAATTGCTATTATTATCCCCCCATTATATGGGTGAGGAGATTGAAGCCCCTAGAGGTTAAGAAATTTGCACAAGGCCCCACAGCTAGCATCAGAGCTGGGATCCAGATGCAGGAGTGTGGCTCCAGGAGGGGCTTGTAAACACTCCCTCTGCTCTCTCCTGCAGGTGCAAGCCAGCCTCCCGCTATTACTGTAAATAACATGATGTGGTTTACTTAGTCTTGAAATTCACATTCTTTGGAGCTTTCTCTCTGGGGAAGCCATCAGGAGCAGCCAGGGACACTGAGACATGCTTCTGGACTATGACCAAGAAGATAGATGGAAGGAAAACAGTTTAAAAATGGGATCTTTAATGTGCATTCTTCAGTGGCCAGAAAAAAACCTGCCTAGTGAGGAACTGAAACCCTATCAGCCACGTGCAAATTATGCTTCACACCCCCGTTGCCCTTGGGTCCACACAGTCAGAACTACAATGGATCAGGGACATGAATCTTGTGCAAATGCAGGGAGTATGAATACCTGCCATTTTAAAATCTCAAGGAGTATGAAAAGCATGTGAAGCTTTCATCAACAGAGATCTGCTGTCACTTCCAGTGTTTCCCTCAGGACATGTCCACAGCTTCACTGGTCCTATTCAGAATGAAGACGACAGGTAGCACCTGCTGGCCCCTGAATCAGTGATAGGTTCTCCCTTTAAAGGAAGCATATCCCCTTCACGGGTTACAACTAGTTCATAACCTACGTAATTCTATAGATGTAGAAGGGATATTTTCATTGGTTCTGCTATCACAGATTGTCTCCAAAAGAACATGTCACCAGTTACTCCATTTTCACCCATTTAAAGATATACTTAACAGGCTTCCTTCTTTAGTGCAGTTTTAGGTTTACAGAAAAATTCACAGAAAGTGGAGTTCCCATATATTCCCTATGCTCTGCACACAGCTGCTCCTGCTGTCAGCATGTTACATTAGTGGATGCACTCATTCTTTTTGACATCCTTCATTCCTCCTACCCTAAAGATTAATGTACCTGATATTCACATCTCTTGTGGCATTTATGTTTGATTTACATCACTTCTCACGTTTATTTGAGGTTTAGAGCACATGCATGTTGTCTGTTTAAGTGTGGGTTGGGGCAAGTTTTCTGTGTAAAAATATG
This sequence comes from Camelus bactrianus, assembly GCF_048773025.1. NCBI lineage: Eukaryota > Metazoa > Chordata > Mammalia > Artiodactyla > Camelidae > Camelus > Camelus bactrianus. Next base: position 59,768,730 of record NC_133555.1, on the reverse strand, counting down.
ATCATTAGTGAGTCTCATGCTGCTGGGTTTTTGGGTTGTCAGGTCCTGTTCACCATTGCTTCAGTTATTGGGATCATTGTCTACGGACTCTCAGTGTTCATTGTATTTTCTGCAAAACTTCCCAAGAACCTGCATGGAAGAGACCCAATCCAGAAGTACCTGAGTGTGCAGATGGGCCACGCCCATCACTGCTTCTCTCATCAGTTTTATCATCATTGTGACCCTGAAGGCAGTATATGAGAAAGTGGCAATCATGAGGACTGACTCTGGTAAGCTCCTACTGCAGCTGAGGTCATTTCTACACCACTTTTAGAACCAGGTCAAAACAGAAACTGTATCTTTTGGGCACTTCAATTCCAGTACATTACAGTCTTTAGAAAACGTCAAGTGTAAACGTATTTTCTCTAGCCTATATGAGAAGTGAATTAGCTCCGGCTTTGCATTAGTTAAAGGGACAAAGCAAGCATTAGAATGTCCAAGCTCTGTGTAAAGAGGTCAGTGCTGAATAGTATTTTCAATTACATTAGATCATGTACCCTATTGTTGAAAGTAAATAGTCTCTTTATTGCAAATAATTGGAAGAGGGTCATGGTTCCAGTGGCAGATTTGCTCATGTGTTACGGAGAGGACAAATAATCACAGTGTTATGTGTCTTTCCCCGATGCTGTTCCTGTTAGTGTAGCTCCATTCTCATCATCTATAGCTTCTATAAAAAATGTTTCTTCTCTCTGGCTTTTATCCCAGCCAGCGGCTTAGCGGCCCAAGTGCTTCCCACAAGCTGCATGTGGCTGGGTCGTTCTCCCAGTGGTCTGCTCAGTAGTCATCTTCTGAAAACACTAAGACCAATTTAAATTCTAAACTAGGAGGATGACCTGTTTTATGTTCCCCAAATTCTTCTAGCAAGTTTCCCCGTGTTTTGTTTGTTTTCTTCAATAGTCCTACCTTCCTGCCGTTCAGGGAGACAAGAGAATATCATTTAGCAGGATGTTCAGAAGTAGTTTTCTATCAACTTACACCTGACAGAGGACAGTTCTTGCCCATTGGATACTGTTGTGCTTACAAATTTTAAGGAACAGCTGACTATTTTTTTTGCCTTGTGGGATATTGTGTTCATAGTGTGAGAAACTCTTACAACAGTGTGTACACTTGGAATTAACATAGTAGCTATGTTAAGGAATTCAAAACAGCTTAAATGAAAACAGTGTGAATTGTGTATATATATATATTTTTACAGTGTTAACTCATGTATCCGTGGCTTTGATTAGTCTCAAAGTTGTTCACAGCTTTAGAGACTTAACTTTTCTTTATTCTAGCTGCAGAGCTCCCAAGGACCAGAATGACTATGAGAACAACCTAGCCATGGAGGTGTTCTTGTTCCAGTTTGTCAGCTACTACTCTTCGTGTTTCTACATCACATTCTTTAAGGGCAGATTTGTGACTTATCCAGGAGATCCGATGTATTGGCTGTGAAAATACAGAAATGAAGTGCTGTGAATACAGCTTTGTGTTCTGACAGTCTAACCTGGTTCATGTTTTCCCCTAGTTGCTCAAAGAAGAGTGTCTTTACTGTCTGTTCCTTAGATTTTTTTAGCCATAAAATAATGACTTTATTTCATGTTATAGCTATCTAAAATTTAAATGATATTTTCTTTCTAATATTCCAGTGTGACCCAGGTGGCTGTCTCCTTGAACTGATGACACAGCTGACAATAATCATGGGAGGACAGTCAATCTGGAATAACACACAAGAGGTGTTACTTCCGTGAATACTAAGTCATGTGATCTTGGGGTGAGAACGGCCCACCCATCCAAGTCATTTTCCTGCATGCCCATCTCTAAAACAGGGGAGACTCTGCTTATTAAAGGTCTCCAGATAAGAAGATCCATCCAACAGTGTAAACGTACCTGCTGTTTAATAATTATGCTTAAATACCTTCTTTTTATGTTTAACTTAAATCCCCAAGTGCTATAATTTCTGCTTATTAGCCCATCACTGGGGGCTGACTGATCAGAGCCCTTTGAGAGATGGCCCTTTTTGGGGCCGTGAGCTAAGATTTCCCACAACTTCCCACAACTTTCTCCTCCTTTTATACATGCATTTAAAAATCCATAACAGGAATTTGTTGAGTGCCTAGTATGTGCTAGTCACTGTATTAAGTGTTGTACATATGTGTGTGTGTGCGTGTGTGTGTATAATTTAATCACCCAAACAATCCTTATTCTTATCTCCCTTTTGCAAATGAAGATCCTGTGGCTTAAAGAGGGTAAGTGATTTGCCCAAGCTCTCATTGCCAATAAGAGACCACTGTGGGACTCATATGTAAGACCCTATCTCTCTGAATCCATGTTCTTCTAAGAACAGAGGCTCTCTTGGGGTCCTAAGGCACAGGTTTACATAATGTTTTAAGAGACACTTGTCTAAAATAATAACTACAGAGGTTTTGACTTACTGTTCTCTTCCTAAAAATGAGAAAAGCAGATATTAGCTAAGGTCACACTGTCCTTTAGATTTTCACATAAGCCCAATCCCATATCAAGGTGGACAGTCCACAGTTATCAGCAATTTCTGCACAATTCAAGGAGCTTACTGTATTCACTTTCTGTTGCTGCTATAACAAGTATTCCCAAGCGTCATGGTAGTAGGAAGAAAAAAGAAAAAGTCTCCACTAAACAACACAAATTAAACCTACTACGGTTCTTGAATGCAGAAGCCTGCTGAAGTCAAGGTGTTGGCAGGGCTGTTTCTGAAGGCACCAGGGGAACCTGTATCTTTGCCTCTTCTGGCTTCCAGAGGCCACCTGTGTCTCTTGGCCTGTGACCTATTTTCTCTCTCTCAAGGTCAGCACGGTGTGCCTCTGACTCTGATTCTGTGGTCATATCTCCTCTCCTCTCTCCCCTCTTCTGCCTCCCTCTTCCTCCTTTAATGACCCTGGCGAGTACACTGGGCCCACCTCTCTCTTAAAGTTGGCTGGTTAGCAACCTTAACTGCATCTGCAACCATAGTCCCCCTTTGCCAGGGACCCTGACCTCTTCATATGTTCTGGGGATTAGGACATGGACATCTTTGGGGGGGACCATTTTTCTGCCTACCATGCTAACCTTTTTAGGATAATGTTTGGCTTTCAGTTTCTGTTCTCACAAAACTGTTGATCTCTCTTCTGTCTTGCCTTCCACACCAGCATTCTTCTCCTGGCGAACCTAACTGCAGAGCACACCACTCTCTGTGGTGTCCCCCAAAACCACTTACACAAGCAAGCCTTACTGATGTTTGGAGCATGGAGGAGAAACTCAAACAACTTGAATTTCGAAATAAAAAACATCCATCATTTTAAAATCTTCCATGCCACTATAAAAAATTTATTTTTTAACTTCTTTTTTTAATTTTTAAACTATTTTAAACTTTGTTACTTTTTTAAAACTTTACTTTTTTTCTTATCATCCTTCATTGTAAGCTCAAGAAAACTGCTATTCTGCCCAGCACATCCAACTTCCCTTTCATTGTTTCTAATCCCTTCCCTAAACCTTCTTTCTCTCTCCTTATTACCAAGTTTCTGTCCATTCTCTTTATAGGGCAGTTAAATTATTTTTTCTTTCTTGCTTTCTGTTTTTGCAGAGTGAACAAATTTGTGTGTCAGTGTGTCCTTCCACATTTCTTCACAAGGGCTTCATCATTCAGGTTCAGTATGGATTACTGGGGCCTGTCTCTAAACAAAGGCATTTCCCTTGTCCCCCAGCTCACCACACCCCTCAAAAAAAAGATTCTGATCTTTGCTGTGAAATGAATCTTTTTTTTCCCTACTGTGCAGTGCACAACTCTTACACTGAGCCCACATTCAGATTTTTCCAGAGGAGTAAATGTAGCTCATGTGCAAATAATACTATTTTTCTCTGTGAAAAGAAATAGATCAGATAGAGGAAATACTAAACTCAGGTTACTCAAAAGCATTTCCTTAAGGAAATAGGTTAATTATTTAACACTAAATTTTGTTGAATCTGGTTGTCAGTGAGCTATTTTAACCAATCAAGGAGAAGGATATATTTCCTAAATTGGTACTGAGAAATTCATGTGAAATGAAACTTGCTCACATGAACTAGTTTAAAGTAAAGGATGCATTATAGTATCTGTGGTCTGTTTATTCTTTTGCTTAAGTAAGCTCATTGTTGTAGGTTCCAGTGAGCTGAACTTTGCCTCCATGTATTTCTACTATGGGCTAAAATATTTAGGGAATATGTTTTGAATTATAATTCCCTTGTTTGAAAACCAGGAATGCTGAGTGGTAGCCAAGTTCGAGGGTGGCTTGTGTTTTCCTCACTGCCTCTTCTCTTTGTATAAGGTGCCAGTCTCCTTCTTACTTTTTCATATTAAATCCTAACATACCAAATATCTATCAGTAATTCTTGCTATGCCTAAACTACACCCATCATCAAAAATACATAGGAAGGGAAAAGAAAACTTATCAAAGTTAGCGACTATTTTCATGCTATTTAAATATGTCCAAAGGAACATAATGAAATGAAATAACTCACCTGCCTACACCCCCCAATTCCATGTGGGGCTCTTGAGTAGGATTCTGGGAGCAAATGAAGAAGGACAGTGAAGCCATGATCCAGGATCCCACTGGGGTCTCCCCAGCACTTGGATCAGCACCTGGTATATAGTAGGTCTCAGTCCAAGCCAGCTGATGAGTGAGTGACTCACAGGCATCGAATGCATAATATCAGTGAATTAACAGCATTATTTGTAGGACTCAGAAAATAAGCTGAGAGCCCTGTGGCCTTCCCAGCCTCACATACTATTTTGATATTGGGATCATTTCTGGGAATGTTATTCTGTACTTGACAAAAGGCTAGTATGACTCCAGGGTTAAGCAACTTGCCCTGGATAAATTTTAGGATAAAATATTAAGAAAAATAGTTAAATGCCCAAAATGGCATAGCATTGTCCTTTGGTGTTTAGATAATGTATGGCTGTAATTTTCTTACTTTATGTTTTCTACATTTTCCTCCGTGGGTATGCACTACTATATAATAAGAAAATCTCTCTTCTCCAGATATGATTTGGTTAGAGGATGAGGCAGAGACATATAATAAGAGAATCTTAAATACATGTGTGTGTAATTCACTCTTTAAATTCAGGAACAGGAAACTCAGGAATGAAATAGATTCAGAGAATCAAAGATACTTGTATTCAATATTAACAAGTGGGAGTGTCCTCAACAGAAATGGTGATTATCTATAATGCAGAGATTAAATGTGATAATGAAGGTACAAAGACAACATGAAGTAGAAAGTGCCACGTGGCAAGCACTGAGTAAAGGGCAATTTACTATGATTATGCTAATCTGTGGTCAATTCCCAAGCAAATGATTGTGTAACCCCTGCTAGAGGGAGAAAGCTTCCAGCCTTGGCCAGAGATGGGGGAGGATCCAGTGCCTGTATTTTTTAAAATGTCTACAGGTGCTTCGCATGTGCAAATTGATATCCCTGCACAAGAACCATAACTCAACAGAAAACCCAAAAGACCGAGGACAATGATGGGTAGACGACAGCCCAAGATTTTCTGCGACAGATGAGTGGTTCCACTCAGGAAGACTGAGAAAGAGGGTCAGAGTCTTAGCTAAGGACAAGCAAGTCGGGACTTCTAATATGACCTAATACCATCGGCGGGGGAGAGCATTTCAGCACAAGAAGTTATTGCCAGATGAGTTAGCATGGAAGTTTCATCCTGGATCCAAACCGTGATGAATTTAGGTCCTGGAGGGTAAAAGCCCTGTTTCCGTGGGACATGGACCGGATTCCACAAGAGGCTGAGACAGGAGGTATGAGGTAGAGAAAAATTCCCCCAAGAGACTCCCGAGTCTGGGTGCCAGGAAGGGTGATGGGTGAGCACGGTCCCAGCGCTCAGGACAAGCAAGTCGGGACTTCTAATATGACCTAATACCATCGGCGGGGGAGAGCATTTCAGCACAAGAAGTTATTGCCAGATGAGTTAGCATGCAAGTTACATCCTGGATCCAAACCTTGATGGATTTAGGTCCTGGAGGTTAAAAGCCCTGTTTCCATGGGACATGGACCGGATTCCACAAGAGGCTGAGACAGGAGGTATGAGGCAGAGAAAAATTCCCCCAAGAGACTCCCGAGTCTGGGTGCCAGGAAGGATGATGGACGAGCGCGGTCCCAGCGCCACCCGCACCGCAGGGCTCCAAGTGGCTGTGGAGCTGCGTGCTCCTGGTCGAACCTCAGACCTGACTGCAGCACTCTGGGCTGCAAACTGGGGAGCAGCTTCAGCAGCAGGCTGTCCCCGTCATTCTCGTAGGTGCTGCAGTGACCCCCAACCCTGTGGCCACGGTGTCACCAAACCAAGAGTCTAACTGACTTCAGCCTTATTTACAGGTGGCCACAGCCAGTTAGCCTGTGCTGCTCAAAAGGAAGATCCCACATTTTGATGTGTTAGGGGGGTTGCTAATACCTGGCCTGCTCTGAATCGTTTCATCCTGACAGCAGCCTGGGCAGTGGAAGTTTCATCTCCCAATTTTATTTCAACTTTTTTTGTTGAAAGTATAGTTGGTTTACAATATTGTGTTAATTCTTGGTGTACAGCATAGTGATTCAGTTATACATACATATATATATATATATTCCTTGTCATATTCGTTTTCACTATCGGCTATTAAAATTTTTTGAATGTAGTTCCCTGTGCTATACAGTAGGACCTTGTTGTTTGATGCAAAAATTACTAAACAAGGTATTTGCAGACTAAACCTAGCCATGTATATGACAGAGTTGAGTTTATCTCAGGATTTAAATGTGGTTTTGATCTCCAGGATCTCTTTATCTACTTATCATAATTAAAGAGCATGTGGACCACTTCTCAGAAAAATGTTTTAAAATCTTAAGATTTAGAGAATAAAGAAGGAAGATAATTATACTGAAAAGCAGATATCAAAATATAGAAATGGACATTTGTGATACAGTAATATCTGAATTATTGGAAGAACGTGTTGAATAAGGGGATCCAGTGGTGGGTCTACTAACCGCAACTTTCTGCCATAGCAGTGAGTGTAAATCATCTTCTGAGATCTGCAACAATTGCATTTTGAATGTAAATAAAGTTAAATAACAAATAAGCCATGAAGTGTGGATTCAGTTTCAGGGGTATCTTCAGTCCATATCCCCACCACTTCCCAGAGCTCCCTGCTCTTCCCCTAATGTCATTGAAAGCAGTGGGGAAAGTTTGTGAAGCGAAGGGCATGTTCCATTGCAAAGAAATCTCGTAGCAAACCTGGGAGCATGACCAGGGAAAGGTTAACGCTGAGATCAGAGGCAGTGGGAAACCTAGCAGGGGCAGCTCTTTACAAGTCACATCACATACTCTGTGTGTGTCCGTGTGTGTGTGCATATAGACGTGTGTGCATGTACGCTGTATACACCGGCCTTTCGTGTGAAGCTGCCTCTCTGTCCAAATTTGAAATCCATCCAAACGTGCAGTGCAGTCAGCCAAAGCTTTGCCAGATGCTAAGTTGTCTGTTGTTGCTCTGTCTCTTCTCCTGAATTCCATGAGTAAGCCACATGCCAGCTGTTGCTTTCAGGGACAACAGCTCTGTAGGCTACAGGCCCATGCCTTGTTTCACTGCCAACCCCGATTTCATTTCAGGACAAATTGCCATTTGAAATAGGGGGAAGCAGTCAGTTGGCCCACAAGCCTCTGAGTGAGGATAAAAGGTAACCTTAGAGACAGCTCTGTGGGACAGCATCCAGGAGGGAGCAGAGCACTGGGCTGTAAGTCGAGGCTGTGTTTCTTTTAAGCTCTGCACTGACTTTGAGGCGGCATGTCACTTCTCTGACCCTTGATTTATTTTGCTTAAATTAGGGCCTTGGACCTGTTTGATCCAAAGTTAGAGTAACACTTTTCTGCTCGGTGACCCTCCATGGCTCTCCAATTCTTACAGAGGGAAAAATGCCCACATCCTCACTGTGGTCTCTTAGGCTCCACCCCCAAAACCACCACTGATTTCCTGTTTGCTCTGGCCCACACCAGTCTCCATGCTGTCTGTCCAGCGTGAGGGACCTCCAGGCCCGTGATCACTGTTCTCTCTGCCCACCCCTTTGCCTCATTCTTTGCCTTATTCAAAGGTCACTGCACCATCCCCAATCCTCCCTACCACAAATTCCTCGTCCTCCTTTATTTTCCTCCACAGCATTTATCACCAGCTCACAGACCCTGTCTTTCTTTCTTTTACTTATTTGCTCTGATGATTTTCAGACTGGAAAGGCCATGGTGGATAATAGCAGAGAAATGGGGGAAAAAAGACAAATGAGGGAAGGTATCTTCTAAAAGCTAAAATGCCCACCTGAAAAGGAGGTAGGAGATAAATTAGCAGTCATTACAGTTTTGGTAAACACAGATACGTAGTCAGGACTAGTTTTCACAATGTTTGGGGGTAGGGTGGCAGCAATAAAAAGAAATTTATCCTGAAAACAAGAAATTAAATTCTTGGGAAGATGATGTGTTCAGCTTGAACTGTCAGTAATACTTTTATGACCTTGGTCTGATAATATCCTGCTTTATAATTTGATCTGTTTGGCATCTGGGTCATGAATCTAATGGTGCCGCAGTTTCAGAAGCAGAACAGACCACCCCACGATGGGAACGGTACTGCCATCTGCAGCCCATGGGCAAACTGGGGTTATTTTATGAATACCTTGGAATGAGTAAGTCATCAGTGGAGATTTCAGTGCTGTCAGTTATACTAGAGTATGTTTTGGGTCACAGAAGCATCGGTTACTGAGCCAAACAATGACCATAATACCGAAACGGAGCCCGCTTTTCTCCATTAGATGCAATTATGCAGTCAGGCTTTCAAACACAGGGTGCATCTGTGTATCTTTGTCAATATTTATGTTGTACAAAGCTGAAGATTTACTGCCAAGGAATGAAATGGAATATTCATGTAGCCCGTGTGGCACAGCTGTTGGCTGATATCCTTCTAAACAGAGTCATGTGAGCCCGCCAGCCTGTGCAGAAAGCCCGCAAGAGCATCCTGCGTCATGGCAGCAAGGTTCACAGTGTCACCCCTTAAACATCTCACACCTGCCTTTCACATTGTTCCTTTTCACATTCTTCTGACCGATGGTTTCTGGCTGGTTCCTTGAGTGACCTCATGGCACATCACTGGCTTGAATTCAGGATGAACTTGCTGATCTCAAATATCGGCTAAGCACAGATCCCCTCCTTCTCCAATGTCTTTGTCCATTTCTGTACATTTGCTTGTGCTCTGTTTCTCTTTGGTTGAGCTTGGTTTTGAGATCTCAGTTGCCTTTAAATGGTTGTATCTTAAAATAGATTTCCATAGGAAAAGCCATCTTTTCTATTATGCATGGGACACTTTTATCTACTAGAAAGCTGATGATGTGCACGTTTTCTATCTGAGCCCTTTCAGCTCACCACTGCCTTGAATTAGTTTTTTCTTTAAAGCTTAGGAGACAGAAAAGGATTTTGGCCAACAAGCTTTGCATTTATGCATGAGGGTTCATGTCTGCAAAGGCACCACTTTGTGCTTCCTGTTTATAAGTCTAGAGATAGAGGAAGTTTTTTTTTTTTTCCTAAATCACATTCTATATATAAAATAATTGCTTTTAAAAATATACATTATACATGGAAACGCATCTGGTTCCCTCAGTGAGTGAAAGGTCATCTTGTGGCATCTTCAGTCAGTGATGCTTTGTGGCCTGGGGACTGATTTGAGTTACATTTTTGCTTTTGCTGTGTTTCATGACCAGGTTCCATTAAAGGTGCAGCTGCAGTCCCTGGTGTAGAAGTTATGTTCGTTTATTTTGCTTATTTTCAAAAGGACTATAAGAAAATGACCTGTTATTCCAAAATGAGTCATAATTGTAAATATTTCTTATTGGAGCTATTATCAGCATTAATAATAACAACAACATTCTGGGGGCAGCATAGCATTTATTATTTTAACACACACAGAAAAAGCCTTGGAAAAAATTTATTGTTCTAGTTAAGTCAAATAAAGGGAATTGAAAGGAAAAGTTGTAGGCTTTCGGGAGAAATTGATAGGATTTTTAGAACTTTATAGTCTCATTAAAATACCAATTAAATAATTCAGCCTCCCCCTACCCTGCAAAACAGGATGGAGTAACATCAATTCTAGAGAGATTTTTCAGATTTATTAGTTTTCCTATTATCTAAATAATCCATAATGAATTAGAAAATTCAATCCATTTCTGAGAGTAGGCAGTCTGTTATTCTGTTTTCAACGCTGGAGTGAAACCTATTTTTTGTTCTTTTGGTTCATGGGAGATAGAATTTCCAATTGCTTTTTGAATTATTTTTGTTCCTCTAAAATAAAGTGCCTTTGGTGATGATCTCCTGACCTCAGTTTCCTCCTCCCAGTTTTCCCCATGATCATTAATGACACCCCACCTGCCTTTTTAGTTATACCTCTTAGCTGCTGAAGGGGAACAGCTTCTGAGAGGTGATCCTGGAGCCCTCCACCTGTGCTTCATTAGGCCTCGCACCCAGATATCAACCCTATTCTCCTTCTCCTGAAGTACCTTTCTCTGCTTTTCTACCTGGAAGGATTCTTGCCAAGCCTTGGCAGGAACCCCTCCACTATTTAGAGATTTTCTGCTCTCCTCTCTAGGCATGAATTGCACTTGATTCTTCTCTTGATGGTGTGTGATTGTGTCCGTGTCCATTGTGCTCCTCGGCTGGACTGATCCTGTTGGAGGCAGTAGTAAGGCTTTGCATCTTCCTGTCCATGTCCAGAGCACCACAGCCTGGACCCTGGTTCTCATACATGTTTAAGTGACTTGAGCTTGGAGTTTCAACACACTCACGTACAACTCTTAGATGAGTTGGCGGTAACATTGCCCTCAAGGCCCCCACAAGATTCTATATGGCATATGATTTTTTGAGTGAAATTTCTCTTTTAGTTGTTTTAGTGAATTCCCTACCGTCCTTTGAGATTATTAGAGTAATCATGAGTTGTTAACCACAATAACTCTCCCCCCACCAGCAAATGATCCTGCTGTCTGAGAACTCAGACATGGGACATAAGAGAAATAATCTATCATTCTTAAAATCTGGAAGCCATAAGATACCTTTTTGTACTTAGAGCACCCACAACACAAACACCAGTCTGTCAAGAATTTGGTGATGCCTTCCCAGAGGGCAGGTGCCATAAGTGAAATGCAGTGAATGATGAAGTGAGACCTCTTTGTCTCTGTTACTGCCTCTTCCACCTGTGCTGTGTTAACTTGATCTTCCCTTCATATAATATGTTCTCCTTTTAATTTACTACAGTTAATATCAGTTGTTCTTCAACATCTCCTTGCACCCGCCCCCTTCATTCCCTCTCTCTCCAGTGCTATCCCATCCACACCTCTTCTGCGCTCTCCAGGACCAGGCCTGTCTCCCCCACGCCCTCACCTCTGCTCTGTCTGCCCACCACCTGCACTGAGATTTCCTTGTCTCTGCAGAATAAACTTTCCAAAATGGCAGCTGAGTAACTGGGGGGATTGTAGACCGCTCATCTCTTTACTCACTCATTCATTTATCCACCCAACAAACATTGAGCACCTGCTATGCCAAAAACTATCAACTGCTGGGGAGACCAAGACAGGTAAGACTTGGTGTCTGCACTCCCCAGGCCAGGTGAGGCATGGCGAGTAGTTGATGGATTACTAAGCAGGTGAACACAAATTGGACTTCCTAGACCTGGAGATATTTGAACTGAATTTTGAAAGATGAATGGAAGTTAGTTCTCTAACATGTGGTAGAGATAGTGGACACTTCATGCAGAGAGGTGGAGACATATAAGAGTACACGGGCATGAAGAAGCTTGGCCAGACTGAAGAACAAGTAGGGTTAGAACAAAGTATCCACAGGTGAGAATATCAGGTACACTAGGCCTCTGTCATGATGAGTATACTTTATGTATCCTTAAAGAAACAAGTATATATTGGAATATTTGTAAGCAAGAGAATTGCATAATGTTTATTATGGAGAAGATCTGGTTATTCTGGCAGCAGAATGGAAGATACTATTTTGGGGGTAGGCCCATATTTGGGGGAAATGTTACTTCAGGGGGCCACCCCAGGTAACCCTGACAACAAGTGACACACGCCTGCAGAGAGGCCCTGGGCAGAAGGATAGTGACATGGGCGGCAGAAGTGGTAACTGCTGCAGAGGTGACTGCATTGCGGCGGGGCACAGAGCTGCTAAGATGACCTTCCAGCCACCCATCCGGAGAGAGAATCTGCAGGAGGAGTGTAAGGGGATGAGCTGGTTTCTAGGAGATGGTTCTGTGTGTGGCATTTTGAGTGTGAATTGTCTATGGGACATCTGAGGGGTGATGTCCGTTGTTAAGCTGGATTCACAAGTCAGGAGCTCAGGGGAGATGTGGGTGAGTCCATCGGCATGATTCAGTCTTGCCAGGCAGAGGATTGAAGACGAGGCCCTGGGGAAAATGGCCATGTACATGGCAAATGGAAGAAGAGAAATCCACCAAGAGAAAGAAGAATAGCAGAGCAGTTGGGAGAAAACTTGTTGAAGCAACACAGGGAAGACTGTAACCTGGCTTAAGAGGGATTTGAACACTGACTAAAAGAAGCATAGTGAGAAAGGTGGGTGTGTGGGGAAAAAAGCAAGAGCTAAAGCCGACCTTTAATTGCCAAGACTGGGGAAATGGAGGAGAACTATACTTAGGTAGCCTTTGAAAAACTGATCTGTGTATATCTGACTGGGCTTTTTAATTTTATTTAAGTAAAACAAAATTCAAGGGGAAAGAACATTCCACAGAGAGGAAAATATTTGTCCACAGCAAAAGCTACCTGGTAATCAAATAAACAGTTACTGAAAACGCCCACTGGTTTGGAACTCATAGCCACCGACAGTGCAACTCCTTCTCAGTGCCATGGTGAGGGCCGTGGGGGATGCAGGGCTCTGAGCCCTGGAGGAGTTATCAGCGCATGTACTTCCCCAAGAAACCGGAATTTAAAGGGAAGAATAAAGAGTATAAAGTATCAGAGAGCAATAAAGGGCCGTGAGAGAAGGTCAGGTGAGGGTTAGTTTTGTTTTACAGTGGGCAGTGGGCTTTTCTGGCCTTGCTAAGTTGCTAGGCCTTTGTTGTTGTTGGTCTTTGTTCCAAAAGCTTTTTAGAAAGTTCTTCTCGCTTGAATATCTGAACAGATTAAATCATGTTGGGGTTTTTTTTCTGGTGTTCTAGTTTTTATTTAAAAAAGCTATCTGGAATTTATTTTAATGTCAAAAGAGAGGACACTCTACCAGGACTTCCAATGATTTAGCTAATTACTCCAATAGTTTAATCCACTGATTTGAAGTGTCAGTTTTATAATATTACTGAAATCTCATAAATATCCACATCTGTTCTTGAAATGTATTCTATTTCATTCATAATCTCAGTGCACTATTTCTAAACTGTTTCCATGACCATAGATTAATACCTCCTAGAGTTGGTCCTACTTTATCCTTTTCCAGAAGGTCCCTAATGTTACCAATTCAACCATCCCTCCTCATTATTTTACTTGTATATTTGTGTATTTTTCTGGAAGAACTTTAGCATCACCTTTCAGCTTTTTTTCTTAAATCCATTTGGGATTAATAACTAAATTTGCATTCAGATTCTAAATTTATTTTGGAGAAAAAGTGTGCTATGTCACCCAAATATGAGTCTACCCAATGAAGATTATGGTGCATTCTACTGTTCATTCAACCATCTTTATTTTTCTTTCTTTTTTTAACTCATTTATCAGAACCATCTTAACATTTTTCATTAATTTTTTCCTAAATAGTCTGTGCCTTTGTTTTCATTATAAATGATTTCTGGGATTTGAACTGGGTTGATTTCTAATAAAGTCTTAATTTCTAGCTTCTCTTGAATGAGAAGGAGATCTGACAGTGTGGGGCCCACTTTCCAATATGGTGATTGTGAGCAGTGCATTTCATTAGGATATCCACTTGCCAATTTGCCAGTAAGTGCACCCACTCCACACATTTCTGTTACTTACCTGGCCCCTGTAGGCAGATGAGTTCATGTAGGGTTAGATGGGTTATGGACACAGATACTGACATCACTGCTGCCACGCTGCTGACTTTGTGGCATCACTAACTCTGGTTCTTGCCTCTCTGACCTCCCTGAATATGACAGCTCCTTCTGGGCTGTGGAGCTGCTGCATCTTTCCAACACTGCTTTTCTGCAACGCACCCCTGCCTCTCAGGTCAGAAGCAAATGTCAGCTCCTCCTACCCATCCACCCCATCCACGGTCTTGCCGTTCATGGCATGAGAGGTCCCTATCCCTTGACTGAGCAGTAACCCTATAGGGACCATAAATTTGCCTCTCATCCACTGTCTTAGTTGCATACCTGTGCTAGTTTAAATGTCTGCCAGTTAGGAGGGGAGGGTCTAAAAGTCTTTTAGATCTCTGGCCTTATCATTTCTAACTGCTCCCCCACCCCATGGAACAGCTTACCACAGGTCTCTGCTGCCCCATCTGTAACAACGCCATGTAATTTACAGACAAAGAGAAAAGAACTTCCAAGCCACCACCATAATTTTCACTTCCTGTGACCACACAGAAAATAGAAATATCAATATAAACATTCCTGAAGAAGGATATTTTGCTTATGAAGACACTTTAATTGCATACCTTTCTGTGACTTGTAACAACTTTTTAGACTCTCTGGATGTGCTGCACTCACCTTCCCAGACTCAAGGGAGCTTGCTCACTTGCCTATTTGCAGCATATTTCCTCCAACATTCTCTATGCATAGCTTTCCCAAAGGTACATTTCTTATTTCTATTTAAATTGTTAGATTCTTCCACAATATTCTTTTTTTAATCCTCAATTACAAATCATCTTCCAAGATTGTATTATTTCAACACTGAGAATGAATAATATGCTTCAAGATTCCCAAGTTTATTATCAGCAAATAACTATGGTTGGTTAAAGATTTTTAAGTATGTTATTCCTATTAAGGGTATATACATGAAAGAAAAAGGTTGTAATTAATCGTCTTCCCAGAGATTTTATATTTGTCTTTTGTTTGGTTTCTTTCACTATTGAACATTATTATTACCATGACCGTCTTTTCTCTTTGGGATTTTTTTCACCATATGCCTCCCTCTCTTTACAGGAGTAAAGGAATATATGTTGTCCTTCCATCCATCCACCACTCCATGATATGTGTCCATTCCTTCAACAGTTATTCAACTTGGATTCACCACCTTATTTGTGGCCTCTTTTCCACTGGCCCCTCTGTTAGTTCTGGGGAACAATATATTGGAAATCAGAGTGGACACGTGGAAACTTGACTACCCAGTAGAGATGCATGGTGCCAGAAAAAGGCCAGGACATCAGATCGTGGCTGCCCATCATGCAAGGACCAGCAATTCTGGCTGTGGTGGACCAATGTGAGTAAAAAGGCTTCACACGGTGAAGACCTTGAAAAGTCCAAAAATGCATTAGCGGTCCTTCCTAAGGAATCCAGTGTTGGGTATTGTTTAATATGAGAGGGAGAAGCTAACACTATCATCGTTAAAAATAACATAGTTGTTGTAACTGTAATTATTATTTTTAATATATTTTCTTTATAATTATTATTTGTGACTTACCAGGGCTCTTACAGAGGCAGTTGTTAAGAAGTGGGACCATTATACTGTTGCTGGAGTGTTAATTCAGTAGAAGCATGATAATAATATTAATAAGTACTCACTCTTTTGATCCTAACATGAATATAAAGGTTACCCAGCAGTGCTTGTATAATGGAGATACAAATCTATCTGTTTAAGAGTTTGTAGAACCTAAAATAAGAGCAGTCATTCCACCGTATTTTACCATATAGTCCAGACTATCAGTTTAAAGTGGGAACTACCTGATGAGGCCATATAAACACTTTGTGCATCCCCAAACATTCATTACCTTCCTGGTCCCCTGGGGCAGAGGTCCTTCCAGGGGGTGGTCACATATCTCCTCCCCACCCCACTCTTGGCCTTTACTACACACTGTTGTTCATTAGCTAAGCATCCTCATGCCCTGAATGTGTCTGAGCTGTGAGGGAACAGAACTCAGCTGTTTACAAACTCTATTGACTATGACCAGTCTGAAGAATCTCTCTCCTTCCCTGCCTCCACTCCCACAGGGCAACTGGGGGCTCACAACCACAGATTCCCATGCCAGCCCATCAGGGAACCTCCTTCCCTAGAAATACCCTTACAACCAGGGCTGTTTCCTCCCTTACTACACTGCCAATTTCACTCCCAGATTACAGTCCCCAACAAAAGGCTGTTGCAGTTTGAATTTCTTAATCAAGTCACACTGGCCCTGAGTCCCTGGCATTTTCCCATGAGCATTCATAGAAACAGAACAGGGCCTGGCAGTGGCTGTGGGCCAGGTTCCTGGGTTAGGGGACTTGCTGGGCACTTCAGGTTTTAGAGTCTGGCCCGAGCTCATCTCCCAGCATGGCAGATTCCCATCTGCATGATTTCGGGCCAGGCTTCAACTGTTCACAACTTCATTTTATCATCTGTAAACAGAATAATTCCCTGCCGCATATTTTGACTGGTATGTACCACAAAGTGTGCTTAGGGAATTCAGTGTGTCAATGCATGGAAGTCACACAACCTGGTCCTCAGGGATTGTTAGTTATCTTCATTATGCACCATCGATAAAATTGGCTGCACAGACTTGGCCAGGTATCAAAGCTACAGGCACAAGAATTTGACAATGTGTCACTGTCTGGATCATAGTCACAATTTTACAGAGTAAAACAAGATTCCTGGGACCACTTAGCTGTCAGCCCACCTGACTCCCCACCCCAAAAACACTCACTTTATCTGATTTGCTTGCTTCCCCTACTTTTTGGAGAAAGTTGGCAAATCACACACAGACAATGACTGCTAGATTATGTCCATTTCCATTCACTCAAATTGCCCCATTTTCAGTATCCACTGTGCTGCAAATCATAGACTAATGTTCAGAAATATGACAGCGAGGCCTTTCCAGTTCCACATTCAGAGAAGTATGAATCTGTCATGTTTAATATGTCATATGACACTAAGCAAGGCAGGAAAGTGGGCTCCCGTGCTTTAAGGAAATTTTTAACAATGACATTTGTAACTAAAAGTGTTTTTGTTTCACCTTCAGCTAACCAGAAAATTCAATTGACTCCTATTACCCATTACTCAGGTGTCCTGGTTTGATTGTATTAGGCACTTTTTCCTCATCACCCTAGCATGGCTTTGCTCCATCAACACAGATGGATTGTCTCCAAGGCTGCTCCATGTGCATGGGCGTGTTTGTGTACACACGTGCACCCACTGATTGGTGCCACTGATCCATATCCAGTAGTTGTTCTACCTTATAACTCAGGCATTGCTTTATTATACCCTAGAAAACTGCTTTTAGATCATTGATTGTACTATAGACCATCCTCTTGCCCACATTAGGAAATGACATCTTCCAAGACACAGGTCCTGTGTGCTTGTATATATGTATAAGTAAGAATTAAACATGTATGTCATCCCCTCACATATTTAATTTGTGCCTTCCCAATCAAATGTGCATAGTAAAGGCTAACTTCCCATAACAGTAGAACTTTAAGGAAGTAAGAAGAAGAAATTAGCCACCAGGGAGAAGACAGGGCATCAAGCAGGAGTTTGGTATCAAATAATTTATTCTAAAGCTGCTCTGGCTCAATAAATAAGTGAAATTGGCATTATTGTATCATGCTAGAGCATCTGCTATTGAAGGCTGATTTTAATTTACTTTGATATAAGTGGAAAATTGTGTTGGAACAGCATGGGAAATGAAGCACACTTCATCTATCTGTACTCCCGCAGTGTATTTCAGAGCTGCTCAGTTTTGTGGAAAAGTATCTTGTCAGGAGACAATAGAATTGTTTTCCTTGTTGGAATTTTTGTAGCTTCCAGAAGCACATCTGCAGGTGATTATGTAAAAGTCTAGAGTTGAATTAAATAACAGGAAATTTTAGCCTATTGAAATCTAGGAGAAGTGAAATATTTTTGCTTACCACCACCACCAACACCATCACCACCACCACCACAACCACCAGGCAAGCACGTGTACACCCAGAGAGATTTCACATCAGAGGAAATGACAAAGCTGGTTCTGTTACCGAGGCCAAACTTGTTCTGTCCACTGCCCAACAGTGATAAATAAATAAATCAGGAGATGAGGTTTTGGGGCAAGGAATAGTAACTTTATTCAGAAAGCTGGCAGACCAAGAAGATGGGGGACTAATGTCCTGGAGAACCATCTTGCCCAAGTCAGAATTCAGGCTCCTTTTAAACTAAAAAGGAGAGGGGGTGTGTTTGATTGTGCAAACTTCTTGCTGCAGGCATTCTTTGTTCTTGTAGCCATCCATGTGGGTCAGGCTATGGTGTCCCTGTAAACCTCCAACAAAACAACGGTTATTCTCTATTTTGCAACTTGCCATCTCTGCCTAAGTGCAGAAGTGCTAACATCCTTAAAGGTCAGAGCCCCGAGAATAGGCTTTCCTGTAGGTTTTAGGCTAAAGGCAACGTTGTTTTACAAAAGATGCAGAGCCAGCAAGATTAAGCCTGGAAAACAGGGCACAGTGCTTCAAAGTAAAGGAACAGATCCAATATGGCGTCAGATTCGTTCTCCTCTATTACAGTTCTAGTTGGGGGAAATTTTGCAATAGAAAATCCCCTTAGTTGTTTTTCTTGGTTTGCCTGAGATCTTGTTTGTTGGCTTGTGGTCTCATGGTGTCTAAACTGTATGTTAAGATGAATACTATTAAAATCATATGGTGCAGAAAACATATCTATTCTGTTTCAAAAAATGACTGAAATATTTAGCTTTGTTTATTGCCATAGAATTTGGATTGAATCTATTTTCGACTTTCTTCTTCCTTCAAACCAGTTTTTTACTGGAGGGTTTAAAGCCCAAATTAAAGAATTTTGGAGAAAACTCATGTAATTCATAAAAGCTTTACATCCGAATTTAATATTGACCCATATTTATACTTTTAATCAAGGAACATGTTAAATTTTGTTAGTTGATCACTTATGACTTTTTTAACTTTGTCCATGTAATCTTTTGGAAGTTGAGAGGCTTAGACACTTGATCTAACATAACAGGTATCATTGCTTGACTCTGTGAATGGAAGAATCCCAGTATAGTTTCCTGCTAGTGCATTTTATTAAAAATAATAAAGAATTCTTGCTATCTAATAAAGCAACTGACAGAAGAAATACTGAGTGTTTAAAATAAATCAGATTGTGGGTTCAATTATCTAAACAAGTGAAGATAGTATAGGGAAAAATTATGAATTTGAAGGAAAATATATTTTATGCAATTAATATTTTATTTTTAAGAAGCAAATGATAAAAAAAATCAAATTTTTAATCATTTATCTACAAAGGAGTTATATAAAGCCAACTTATCTTCATAAGTGTTACAAATACAAAAGGGCTATCTAAATCTACATTATTAAAAAATAAATTATACCAAATTGATCTCCAAGGTTGATTGATTTTCATGTTATTTCTAATTTTGATAATATAACTTTCATATAACATATCCAAGTAGCTCTTTAGTTATCCACATTACCCTAGTATACAGTTATTATTACTGTGCTTAAAAAATGTAATAGGCAAGGATCAAGCCCTTGCTTCTGAAATGCCCCTGGACTTCTGGATATTCCCTTAAGTTAAAGACCAAAAGCAAAGTAACTATTCGACTTTAAAGCAGTTGCTCAAAGATTTTAAGACATTCACTATCTATATTCAGTTCACAGGAAAGAATTAAGTTTTCTGAATCTTAAAAAAAATTCTACTGCTGAAATTGAAATTCTGGCTTTTCTGTTGACCATAAATAAAAAGGCTCTAAATTAAGGCTCCCTTTACTGTTTTCTTCCCAGCATAGGCCATGATCATCACTTTCACACAAGACACGATCTCCTGTCTGGTGTATTGCTGGTCATACTTTGTACCACCATAGGGGGACCACCTGCATGACACCATGGAGGGACAAAACAACAACACCCTCTGCTGGTTCAGCATCATGGACTTCAAAGCAGAAGCAAGGAAAATCCATACATTAGGCTTAGTAACCATACCTCATGCAGGTAAGTTCTGTTTACAGGTGTTTAAAAATGCATTTCATCTTTTGTAAGACTTTTATTGTAATAAAATTCTGTTTGATATCAAAGCTGCCAGAGGGTTTTTTTTCTAGTTTTCTTTTCAGATAAACTTTAAAAAGGAAAAGATATAAAAGTTAATACAGACTAGGGTTAGAAACTTCAAACCAAACAATAAAGCAACATTTTAAAATAAGAGTTTCAAGTGAGTACAGGGAGATGGATCCAGGAGAAAACTCTTTTTTTTTCTATATTTTATATTTTAGTGCTTTATTTTGTATTAAAAAAGTTTCTTTTTTTCTTCTTTTTCTCTTTTTAAATTTTTTTTTACTGAGTAATAGTCATTTTACAGTGTTGTGTCAAATTCCAGTTTATAACACAAGTTTCAGTTATACATGAACATACATATATTCATTGTCACTTTTTTTTTCACTGTGCAGGAGAAAACTCTCAAATGTTAGAAATGAAGAAACTCTTAAGAGTTCCAAAAAGTAAGATGATTCAATTATTATGAGTAATGTGTTATTTAAGCACACCCTGATGATCCTGAATGATGACAAACTAACACAGTCACTTAACAAAGCAACACAAAGACAAACAATGTAGCCTGGTAACCACTAGTTTGTTCTCTACAAGTCTGTTTCTTTTGTTATATTCACTAGTTTATAATTTGTTGTATTTTTTAGATTCCACGTATAAGTGATATCATACAGTATTTGTCTTTCTCTGTCTGCCTCATTTCACCAAGTATAATACACTGCAAGTCCATCCATGTTGTTGTAAATGGCAAATTTTCATTTTTTATGGCTGATTAGTATTCCATTCTATGTATGTTTGTGTGTATATATGTATCTATATATATACACCAAGGATCAAATGGTAGTTCCATTTTTAGCTTTTTGAGGAACCTCCATACTGTTTTCTACAATGGCTACACCAATTTACATTCTCACCGACAGCATATGAGGGATTACTTTTCTCCATATCCCTGCCAACATTTGTTATTTGGGTTCTTTTAGATGACCATTCTGACAGGTGAAAGGTGATGCCTCATTGTGTGTTTGATTTGCATTTCTCTGATTATTAGTGGTGGTGAGCATCTTTGCATGTGCTTGTTGGCCATCTGTATGTCTTATTTGGCAAAATGTCTATTCAGGTCTCCTCCCTATTTTTCAATTGAGTTGTTATACATATATAATTTATAATGATATATGTAACAAACATAAAAGCTCCTAAATATATGAAGAAAACATTGACAAAATTGCAGGGAGAAGTAGACAGCTCTACAATAATAGTAGGAGACATCAATAACACACTTTCAATAACAGGTAGAACAACAAGACAGAAGGTCAATAAGGAGATAGGCAGCTTGAACAACATTATAGATCAGTTGAATCTAAGAGATATATATACAGAAAACTTCACTTCACAAAACAGCAAAACACATTGTTCTCTAATATATATGGAATATTCTCCAGGTTACAATATATGTCAAGCCACAAAAATGTCACAATAAATTTAAAAAGTTTGAAATCATACAAATAATCTTTTAAATCAAAATGGAATGAAACTAGATATCAGTAGCAGAGAAAAACTGGGAAGATCCACTAATGTGAGGAATTAACACCCTTAAACAACCCATGGGTCAGAGAAGGAACCATAAGAAAATTTAGGAAAACTGAGTCAAGTGAAAGTGAAAACTTAGCATACAGAACTTAGGGATTCTGCAAAAGTAGTACTAAGAAGGAAATTTATACCTGCAAATGCTTATATTAAAAAAAGAACAATTCCCAAATCAACACTTTACAACTTAAAAACTAAAAAAGAACAAACTAAATGCAAAACTAGTGGCAGAAATTTAATAATAAAGATTCAAGCAGAGATACTCAAAATGAGAATAGAAAAGCTACAGAGAAAAATCAATAAAACCAAGAGTTGCTTTATTGAAAACATAAACAAAATTGACAAAATTTTTGCTAAGTTGACTATGGATAAAGGAAACAGACTCAAATAACTAAAATCATAAATGAAAGAAGGGATATTACAATAAATTTTACAGAAATAAAAAGTGTTATAAAAGCATTATGAAAAATTGTACACCAAAAATTTGGATATCTCAGATGAAATGGACAAATTCCTAGAATCACAAAACCTACCAAGACTGAACCATAAAGAAATAGAAAATCTAAACATCCAAAACTATTTAGGAGATTGAATCAATCATCAAAAAACTTCCAACAAATAAAAGCTCAGGGCCAGAAGACTTCACTTGTGAATTCTACCAAATATTTACAGAGGAATTGACATTAATTCTCCCCCAAACTCTTCCAAAAATTTGAAGAGGATGGAGAATTTCCAGACTCATTTTATGCTGTCAGCATTACACTGATACCAAATCCTGACAAGGACACTATAAAAATTGCAGACCAATATCCCTGATGAAAATTCTCAAGAAAATATCAGCAGACAATTTAACAGCACGTTTGTAAGTATTATACACTGTGACCAATTGGAATTTATTCCTGGAATGCAAGAATGGTTCAACATACAAATATTAATCAATTTAATATACCACAGTAGCAGAATAAAGATGAAGGGAACCCATGATCATCTCAATTTATGCAGAAAGAGCATTTGACAAAATTTAACACCTTTTAATTATGTAAACCCTTAACAAACTAGGAATAAAAGATAACTACCGCAACATAATAAATGATACATATGAAAAGCCCACAGCTAATATACTCAATGGTGAGGCTGAGGGCTTTCCCTCTAAGAAAGCTTAATAAAGAGACTAAATTCTTCACAAGGAAATTCACAAAATACCATTAAATAGAATAATATTCAAGATTCTCTATATCTTCTTTATAGACCAAAAATAAAAAACAAACCCCAAAGCAAAAAACTTACACCAGGAACATAATGATAAGAGTCCCTGGTTGAGGACAGCAATGAACAGGAGACTACAGTAGACAGGCGACTAGATTGTATAGTAGGAAATATTTAGAACCATTACATAAAATTTATATTA
This sequence comes from Camelus bactrianus, assembly GCF_048773025.1. Classification (NCBI taxonomy): domain Eukaryota; kingdom Metazoa; phylum Chordata; class Mammalia; order Artiodactyla; family Camelidae; genus Camelus; species Camelus bactrianus. The sequence continues at coordinate 59,745,534 of NC_133555.1, read as the reverse complement.
GTCAATAGACACATAAGTCAATGGAACAGAATAGAAAACCCAGAAATAGCCCCCACCCAAGAACAGGAAACTGATTTTTGACAAAGATACAAAAAGCAACTTTTGAAAAGCCTTTTCAACCAAAGGTACTGGGACAATTGGATATGCATAGAAAAAAATGAACCTTGACCTAAGTCTTACACCTTATGTAAAAATAACTCAAAATGAATCATAGAACTTCATGTAAAACATAAATATATCTAGAAACACACACTCTGATTTCTCAGCATGTTTCCTAGAGAAAGTTTCAAATTAAGGCAGTTTGTGCTGAAAAGTTGATTTGGAGTGATTGCTCCCCTATGTACATACGTAAGCCTGTCATCCTAACAAAGAAAGTCTGTTTCCAACAAGGTAGTTGAAGGACAGCTTCCAACACATTCAGATCCCAGATTGGAATATGTGGAGAAGAGTTCATTCAGCTAGCCAGAATAGGCATGGTATATCTAGAAACAATTACCCTGAAATAAAAATCAAGTTCTGTAGAGATGGTTTGAAGCTAAAGGAGGTTTGAGCTGGAAAACCGAGTTAGATAGAGTGCCTCTCATTATGTATTTAGGAAGGCCTGTCAACATAACACAACAAATTTTTGTTCCCAACATGATAGGTGAATAACAGCTTGCACACACATTTGGATCAAAAAATGGAACATGTGGGAAAGCCTTCATTCAGCTAGACTGAAAGTGAAGGGTACAAGTATAAACAATGTGAATTCTCAGCAAGTTTCCAAGAGCTGGTTTCAAGGGAGAGGAAGTTTGTGCTGAAAAACCAAGATGGAGTGAGTGTCTCCCCTTATATATATAGGTAGGCCAGTGTCACTAACCCATAAACTAGGTGTTACCAACAGGGTAGTTGAAGGACGGCTTCCACAGACAATCAGATCCCAGAATGGAACATGTGTAGAACCGATCATTCATCTAGCACAAAGGACAAGGGTACATCTAGAAACACTTACCCTGATTTCTCAGCATGTTTCCTCAAGCCGTTTCAAGGTAAAGGCAGAATGCTCTGGAAAACTAATTTGGAGCATGTGCCTCCCATTATATATAAAGGTAGGACAGACCCCCCTAATCCAGAAACTCTGTTTTCCCAACATGGTAGTTACATAAAAGCATCCACACACATTGGGATGTCGGAATGCAATATGTAGAGATGTGTTCATTTATCTAGCACAAAGGACAAGGGTTCATCTAGAAACACATACCCTGGTTTCTCTGCATGTTTCCTCCAGCCGATTTCAAAGTAAAGGCTGTTTGCTTTGGATAACAGTTGGAGAGAGTGCCTCCCTTATATGTACAGGTGGGCCAGTGCCACTAACCGAGAAACTTTGTGTTCATAAAAATGTAGTTGAAGGAAGGCTTCCACACACAGATGAATCTCAGAATGTTACATGTGAAGAAGCGTTCATTCACGTAGCACAAAAGAAAAGGGTACATCTAGAAGCAATTACCCTCATTTCTAAGCATGTTTCCTGAAGCTGGTTTCAAAGTAAAGCCAGTTTGCTCTGTAAAGCCGAGTTGGAGCAAGTGACTCCCCTTTTATATATAGGCAGGCCAGTGCCACTAACCGAGAAATTCTGTGCTCAGAACAAGGTATGTGAATGAAGGATTCGACACACATTTGGATACCAGAATGAATCATGTAGGGAAGCGTTCATTCACCGAGCACAAAACGCAAGATTACATCTAGAAACACTTACCCTTTCTCATCATGTTCCTTGAGCTGGTTTCAAGGTAAAGGCAGTTTGTGCTGGAATACCGAGTTGGAGTGGGTTCTTCACTTATATATAAAGTTTGGCTAGTTCCACTAACCCAGAAACTATTTTCACAAAAGTGTAGGTGAAAGACTGCTTCTACACACTTTCAGATCCCAGAATGGAACAAGTGGAGAAGCATTCATTCTTGCAGCAGAAAGGGCGTGGACATATCTAGAAACACCCTGAATTCTCAACATGGTTCCTAGAGAGGGTTTCAAAGTAAACGCAATTTTGCTGGAAAACTAAGTTGGAGAGAGTCACTCCCCTTTTTACATACAGAGGTAGGCCAGTGCCTCTAAACCAGAAACTCTGTGTTCTGAACAAGGTAGGTGAAGGTTGCCTTACACACACACATTCGGATGCTAGAATGGAACATGTGGAGAAGCTTTCTTTCAGCTAGCACAAATGGCAAATGTACATCTAGAAACAAGTACCTTGACTTCTCAGCATGCTTCCTAGAGTGGGTTTCAATGTAAAGGCAGTTTGCTCTGGAAAACCAAGTTAGAGTGAGTGCCTCCCCTTCTATAAATAGGTAGGCCAATGCAACTAACCGAAAAACACTGCATTCAGAATAAAGTAGGTGAAAGGCTGCTTCCAAACACAGTCTGATACCAGAACTAAAGATGTGCAGAAGTGTTCATTCATCAAGCAGAAAGTGCAAGAGTACCTCTAGAAACACCTACCCTGATTTTTCAGCATGATTTCTAGGGATGGTTTCAAGGTAAACACAATTTGTGCTGGAAAACCGAGTTGGAGTGATTCACTCCACTTTTATTACAGGTAGACCATTACCCCTAACCCAGAAACCCTTTTTTCCCAACAAGGTAGGTGAAGGGTGGCTTACACATACATTTGGATCCCAGAATATGACAGGTGGAGAAGCGTTCATTGAGCTAGCACAAAGGGCAAGAGTACTTCTGAAAATACTAACCATGATTTCTCAGCATATTTCCTAGAGCAGGTTTCAAGGTAAAGGCTTTTGCACTGGAAAACCAAGTTGGAGCAATTGTCTCCCCTTACATATATAGGTAGGCCAGTGTCACTAACCGAAAAACTCTGTGCTACAAACAACAGAGTTGAAGAATGACTTCCACACACATTTGGATCCCAAAATGGAACATTAGGTGTATCGTTCATTCATCTAGCCCAAAGGGAAATGGTACATCTAGAAAGAGTTACCCTGATTTCTCAGCATGCTTTCTACAGTCAGTTTAAAGGTACAGGCAGATTGCAATGGAAAAATGAGTTGGAGTGAGTACCTCCCATAATATACATAGGTTGGCCACAGCCCCTATCCGAGAACCTCTGTGTTCCCAACAAGCTAGGTATAGGACAGCTTCCACACACATTCAGTTCCCAGAATGGAACATGTGGAGAAGCATTCACTCATCTAGCACAAAGGGCAAGTGTATATCTGGAAACACTTACCCTCATTTCTAAGCATGTTGCCTAGAGTAGGTTTCAAGGTAAAGGCAGTTTGCACTGGAAAACTGAGTTGGAGCATGTGCCTCCCCTAATATATATAGGTAGGCCAGTGCCCCAAAACCAGAAACTCTGTGTTCGGATCAAGGTATGTGAATCATGGTTTCTGCACACATTAGGATCACAGAAGCATTCTTTCATTCTAGCAGAGTGGGCAAGGTTACACGTGGAAATACTTTGCCTGATTTCTCAGCATGTTTCATTGAGCCAGTTTCAAGGTAGAGGCTGTTTGCGCTGGAAAATTTCGTTGAAGTGAGTGCCTCCTCTTATATATATAAGTAGCCTAGTGCCCTTAATACAGAAACTCTGTGTTCTGAACAATGTATGTGAGGAGGGCTTGCACACACATTCGAATGTCAGAATGGAAAATGTGGAGAAACATTCATTTATCTAGCACAGAGAGCAAGTGTACATCTAGAAACAATTACCCTGATTTCTCAGCATGTTTCCTATAGTCAGTTTCAAGGTAAAGGCAGTTTGTGCTAATAAATGACTTGGAGTGAGGCTCTCCTCTAATATATATAGGTAGGCCAGTGACTCTAACCCAGTAACTCTGTGTTCACAACAAGGTTTGTGAAGGTTGGCTTACGCGCACATTCGGATCCCAGAATGGAACATGACGAGAAGCACTCTCTAACCTAGCTCAAAATGGAAAGATATATATTGAAATACATACCCTGCTTCTCAGAATGGTTCATTGAGCCCGTTTCAATGTAAAGGCAGTTTGTGCTGGTAAGTCGAGTTGGATCGAGAGCCTTCCCTTATATATACAGTTTGGCCAGTGCCCCTATCCCAGAAACTCCATGTTAACAACAAGGTAGGTGAAGGACTGCTTCCACACAGATTAGAAACTCAAAATGGAACATGTGAATGAGCATTCATTCATCTAGCACAAGGGGCAGGTGAACATCAAGAAACCCTTATCCTGATTGCTCAGCATGTTTCCTGGAGCAGGTTTCAAGAGAAAGGCAATTTGTGCTGGAAAACCGAGTTGGAGAGAGTGCATACTCATAGGTATGTAAGTAGAGTTTTTCCCCAACCACAGACAGTCTGTGTTCCCAACAAGCTAGGTGAAGGATGGCTTCCAAACACATTCGGATCCTAGAATGGATCATGTGAAGAGGTGTTCATTTGTCTAGCATACAGGGCATAGGTATATCTAGAAACACTTACTATGATTTCTCAGCATGTTGCCTAGTGATGTTTCCAAGGGAAAGGCAGTTTGTGCTGGAAAACAGAGAAGGAATGAGTGACTCCAAACAGGTATGTAAATATTGTAGTTCCCCTAACGCAGAAACTCAGTGTTCCCAACAAGCAAGTTGTAGATGGCATTCACACACATTCAAATTCCAGAGTGGAGCATGTGGAGATGCGTTCATTCATCTATCGTACAGGTAATGGTTATATCTAGAAACACATACTCTGATTTCTCAATATGTTTCATAGAGCCGATATCAAAGGAATGTCCATTTGTGCTGTAAAACTGACTTCGGTCCAGTGCCTGCCCACAGATATGTAAATGGCATTGCTCTCCTTACCCAGAAACTCTGGGTCCCCAACAGGCTAGTTGAAGGATTGCTTCCAAACATGTTGGGAACTAACATTGGAGTATGTGGGTATGAGTTAATTCAACTAGCATACATGGCATGGGTATATCTAGAAACACTTATCTGATTTCTCAGCATCTTTCCTAGAACCGTTTTCAAGGGAAAGGCAATTTGCACTGGAAAACCGAGTTGGAGTGAGTGCCTTTATATAGATTTGTAAGAAGTGTAAATCCCTGAACACAGAAATCTGTGTTCCCAACAATCCAGATGAAGGACGTCTTCCACAAACATTCAGATCCCAGAATGAACCATGTGGAGATGCCTTCATTCATCTAGCATACAGGGCATGAGTCCATGTAGAAACACTCTCTGAATTCTCAGCGTTTATCCTAAAGCCGGTAGTAATGGAAAGACAGTTTGTGCTGAAAAGACAAGTTGCAGTGTGTGCCTACCCATAAATATATAAGTAGTGTAATTCCCCTAAGACAGAAACTCCATGTCCCCAACAAGCTAGGTGAAGGATGGCTTTCATGTACATTCGGATCCCAGAGTGGAGTATGTGGAGAGACACTCCTTCATCTAGCATACAGGGCATGAATATGTCTAGAAACACTTACTCTGATATCTCTGCAAGTTTCATACAGCCAGTTTCAAGCAAAATGTATTTTGTGCTGGAAAACACAGTTGGAGCCAGTTCCTTCCCATAGATATGTAGGTAGATTACTTCCCCTAGAACAGAAACTGTGATCCCAGCAATCTAGGTGAAGGATGGCTTCCACACACACTCTGATCCCAGAATGTAGTATGTTGAGAGGCGTTCATTCATCTAGCATACAGGGCATGGGTACATCTAGAAACACTCAGCATGTTCCCTAGAGCTGGGTTCAGGGGAAATGTAGTTTGCACTGGAAAACTGAGTTGTAGTGGGTGCCTCCACATAGGTATGTAAGTAGCACAGTTCCCCTAATACAGAATCTCTGTGTTACCAACAAGCTAGGTGAAGGACAGCTTCCAAATACATAGGGATCTAAGAATGGAATATTTGGGGAGGCATTCATTCAACTAGCATACATCACATGGGTATATCTAGAAACACTTACTCTCATTTCTCAGTATCTTTCATAGAGCCGTTTTCAAGGGAAAGGTGGTTTGTGATGGAAAACTGAGTGGAGCGAGTGCCTTTCCATATTAATACAAGTAGTGTAGATCCCCTAACCAATAAACTATATGTTCCCGACAATCTAGGTAAAGAACTACTACCACACACTTTTGCATCCTAGAATGGAGCATGTGGAAAGGCATTCATTCATCTAGCATACAGGGTATGAGTACATCTAGAAACACTTACTCTGATTTCTCAGCATGTTTCTTAGAGCCAGTTTCAAGGGAAAGATAGTTTGCACTGGAAAACCGAGTTGGAGTGAGTGCTTCCCCATTGATATGTAAGTAGCATAGTTTCCTAAGCCAGAAAGTCTGTGTTCCCAACAAGCTAGGTGAAGGATGGCTTCCAAATATATAGGGATCTAAGAATGAAGTATGTGGGGAGGTGTTTATTCAAATAGCATACATCACATGGGTATATCTAGAAACACTTACTCTCATTTCTCAGCATCCTTCATAGAGCCGTTTTCAAGGGAAAGGCAGTTTGCGATGGAAAACTGAGTAGAGGGAGTGCCTCTCCATAGGTATGTAAGTAGTGGAGTTCCCCTAAGATAGAAACTCTGTATTGCAAACAAGCTAGGTGAAGGATGGCTTCCACACACGTTCAGATCCCAGAATGTAGCATGTGGAAATGCGTTCATTTATGTAGCATTCAAAGTATGAATATATCTAGAAACACTTACTCTGATTTACCAGCATGATTCCTGAACCCGATTTCAAAGGAAAGGCATTTTGCACTGGAAAACTGATTTGGAGCCAGTGCCTCCCCATAGGTATGAATATAGCTGAGTTCTCCTAACACAGAAATTCTGTGTTCCCAACAAGCTCAGTGAAGGAAGTCTTCCACAGACATACAGATCCCAGAATGGAGCACGGCAAGATCAATTCATTCATCTAGCATACAGGTCATGGGGACATGTAGGAACACTTACTCTGACCGTTCATCATGTTTTCTAAAACAGGTTTCAAGGGAAAGGCTGTTTGCATTGGAAAACCTGGTTGGATCAAGTGCATGCCCATAGGTATATAAGTAGCCTATTTCCCATAACACAGAATGTATATGTTCATAACAAGCTAGGTGAAGGACAGCTTCCACACACATTCGGATCCCAAATTGGAGCATGTGGAGAAGCGTTCATTCATCTAGTATACAGGGCATGGGTACATCTAGAAATACTGATTTCTCAGCATGTTTCCAAGAGCCGGTTTCAAAGGAAAGGAAGTTTGCCCTGGAAAAGCGAGTTGGAGTAATTATCTCCCCATTGATATGTAAGGAGTGTAGATCCCCTAACACAGGAACTTAGAGTTCTCAATAATTTAGATGAAGAACAGCTGCCACACACATTCAGATCCCAGAATGGAGCATGTACAGAGGCATTCTTTCATCTATCATACATTTAATTGTTATATCTAGAAACACATACTCTGAAAACTGAAGATTCTTCTTAGAGCCGATTTCAAAGGAAAGGCCATTTGCCCTGGAAAACTGAGTTTGAACGAGTTCCTGCCCACAGATATGTAAGTGGCGTTGTTACCCTAACACAGAAACTCTGTTTTCCCAACAAGTTAGGTGAAGGATTGTTTCCAAACATATTGCAATCTAAGAATAGAGGATGTGGGGAGGCATTCATTCAAATAGCATACATGGCATCGTTATATATAGAAACACTTACTCTGATTTCTATGCATCTGTCCTAGAGCCGGTTTGAAGGGAAAGACACTTTTTGCTGGAAAACCGAGTTGAAGCAACTGCCTCCCTATAGGTATGTAAGTAGCGTAGTACCCCTAACACAGAAACTCTGTGTTACCAACAAGTTAGGTGAAGGATGGCTTCCACACACATTCAGATCGCAGAAGAGAGCATGTGGAGAGACCTTCATTCATCTAGGATACAGGGCATGGGTACAAGTAGGAACAATTACCTTGAAATCTCAGCATGTTTCCTTGTGCTGGGTTAAAAGAAAGTCAGTTTGTGCTGGGAAAAAGTGTTGGGTGGTGCCTACACAATTGTATGTAAGTACTGTAGTTCCCCTAACCCAGAATCTATGTTTTCCCAACAAGCTAGGTGAAGGATGGCTTCTTCGAATACTCGGATACCATAATGGAACATGTGGAGAGGTGTTCATTCATCCAGTGTATAGGGACTGTGTACATCTAGAAAAACTTACTATGACTACTCAGCATGTTCCCTAGTGTCTGTTTTAAGGGAAAAGCATTTTGTGCTGGAACACCAAGTTGGAGTGAGTGAATACCCATAGGTATGCAAGTAGTGTAGATCCCCTAGCCCAGAAACTCTGTGTTACCAACAATCTAGGTGGAGGACAGCATCCACACACATTCAGATCCCACAATGGAGCATGTGGAGATGTGTTCTTACATCTAGCATACAGGGCATGGGCACATCCAGAAACCCTTACTCTGATTTCTCAGCATGTTTCCTGGAGCCAGGTTCAAGGGAAAGACAATTTTCATTGGAAAACCAAGCTGGAGTGAGTGCATGCCCATAGGTGTGTAAGTAGCATAGATGCCCTAGCCCAGTAACACTGTTCCCAACATGCTAGGTGAAAGATGGCGTCCAGACACTTTTGGATCCCAGAATGGAGCATGTGGACAGGCGTTCATTAATCTATCCTACAGGAAATGGTTATCTCTAAAACATATACTCTGATTTCTCAGCATGTTTCCTAGAGCCGTTTTCAAGTTTAAGGAAATTTGCGCAGGAATACAGAGTTGGAGTGAGTGCCTCCCCATATATATGGAAGCAGTTCCGTCCCCTAACACAGAAACTCTCTGTTCCCTACAAGACAGGTGAAGAACGGCTTCTACACACAATCGGATTGCAGAAAGAAACATGCGGAGAGGCATTCACTCATTAAGCATACATTTCTTGGGTATATCTAGAAACATATACACTGATTTCTCTGCATGTTTCCTAGTGCCTTTCTTAAAGGACAGGCAGTTTGCCCTGGAAAACTGAGTTCGAGCAAGTGCTTCCCCATAGATATTTATGTGGCATTTTTCCCGTAACACAGAAAATCTTTGTCCTCAAAAAGCTAGGTGAACTATGGCTTCCAAACACATTCGGGTCCCATTACGGAGCATGTGGAAATGCGTTCTTACATCTAGCATACAGGTCATGAGTATTTCTAGAAACAATTACTCTGATTTCTCTACATGTTTCCTAGGCCTGATTTCCAAGAAAGGAATTTTATGCTGGAAAACAGACTTGGTGTCAGTGCCTCATCATTGAAAGGAATGTAGCTTAGTTCTCCTAACACAGAAACTCTGAGTGCCCAACAAGCTAGGTGAAGGAGGTCTTCCACATTCATACGCATCCCAGAATGGAGCATGGGGAGAGCCATTGGATCATCTAGCATAAACAGCATGGGTACATGTAGAATCACTTACAATGAATTTTCAGTATGTTTTCTAGAACAGGTTACAAGGGAAAGGCACTTTGGCTGTAAAACTGAGATTGGTCAATGCATGCCTATAGATATATAAGTAGCATAGTTTTCATAACCGGAATCTCCATGTTGCCAACAAGCTAAGAGAAGGATGGCTTCCACAAACATTGAGATCCTAAAATGAAGCATGTGGAGAGGCATTGTTTCATCTAGCTTACAGATGCATATAGATGCAGCAAAACCTCTCTACTTGTTCCATTCTCAGATCTGAATGTGTGTGGAAGCCTTTCTTCAAATACTTGTTGGGAACACAGTTTCTCCTTCAGGGATATAACATTACTCCCATATCTATTGGGAGGCACTCTCTCCAACTCGGTTTTCTAGTGCAAAATGCCTTTCCTTGCAAACTGGCTCTTGGTAACATGTGGAGAAATCAAAGTAAGTGTTGTGAGATGTACCCAGCCCCTGATGCTAGATGCAGCAATGCCTCTATCCTTGTTCCATTCTCAGATCTGAATGTGTGAGGAAGCCATTCTTGACCATCCTTGTTGGGAACACAGAGTTTCTGTTTGTGGGGAAGTACACAACTTCCATGTGTATTGGGAGATACATGCTCTAACTGCTTTTACAGCAGAAACTGCCTTTTCTTGCAAGCCAGCTCTATGAAACATGCTGAGAGATCGCAGTCAGTGTTTCTAGATGTCCCCCAGCCCTTAATGCTAGATGCAGCAATGCCACTCTCCCTGTTCCATTCTCAGATATGAATGTATGTTGCAAGTGTCCTTCAGCTAGCTTGTTGGGAACACAGACTTACTGTTTGAGAGGAAACATGCTAATTACATAACTATTGGGAGGCATTCGCTCCAACTCGGCTTTCCATTGCAAACTGCCTTTTGTTGCCAACATGTTCTAGGAAAAATGTTGAGAGATCACAGTCATTCTTACTTGGTGTCCCCCAGCCTTTAATGCTAGATGCAACAACACCTCTGTCCTTGTTCCATTCTCAAATCTTAATGTGTATGGAAGCAGCCCTTCACCTACCTTGTTGGGAACATAGACATTCTGCTTCAGGTGAGCTATGGTACTTACATATCTATGGGGAGGCCCTCGCTCCAACTCATGTTTCCAGTAGAAACTTCCTTTCCTTACAATCCAGCTGTAGGGTACATCCTGGTAGATCACATACAGTGTTTCTAGATGTTCCCCAACCCTTGATTCTAGATGCAGCAAAGACTCTCTCCTTGTTCCATTCTCACATCTGAATGTGTGTGGAAGCAGTCCTTCACCTATCTTGTTGGGAACATAGATATTTTGCTTAAGGTGAACTACACTATTTACATATATATGGGGATGCATTCGCTCCAACTCGGTTTTCCAGTGAAAACTGTCTTTCCTTGTAAACTGGCACTAGGAAACATGCTGAGAAATGACAGTCATTCTTCCTACATGTCCCACAGCCCTTGATGCTTGATGCAGCAATGCCTCTCTCCTTGTTCCATTCTCAGATCTGAATGTGTATGGAAGACGTCCTTCACTTACCTTGTTGGGAACACAGAGTTTCTGCTTAAGGGGAACTTTGCAACTTACATATCTCTTGATAGGCACTCGCTCATACTCGGCTTTCCCATGCAAGTGGTCTTTCCTTGTAAAGCGGATCTAGAAAAATGCTAGAAGATCACAGTCAGTGTTTCTATATGTTCCCAATCCCTTGATGCTAGATGCAGCAACATCTCTCTCCTTGTTGCATTCTCAGATCTGAATGTGTGTGGAAGTCATCTTTCACATATTTGTTGGAAACAGAGAGTTTCTGCTTGAGAGGAACTACACTACTTACATAGCTATGGGGAGGCACTCTATCCAACACAGTTTTCCAGCAAACTGCCTTTCCTTGCAAACCAGCTCTAGGAAACATGCTGATATATCTGAGTCAATGTTTCTAGATGTCCCCCAATCCTTGGTCTAGATGCAGCAACGCCTCTATCCTTGTTCCATTCTCAGAGCTGAATGTGTTGGAAGCCTTCCTTCACCTTCCTTGTTGGGAATGCAGATTTTCGGTTTGCAGGAAACTATGTGACTTACATAACTATTCAAAGGGACTCACTCCTACCTGGTTTTCCAGCGCAAAATACTTTCCTTGCAATCCAGATCCAGGATACATGCTGAGAGTCAAAGTCAGTATTTCTTGCTGTCCTCCAGCCCTTGATGTTAAATGCAGAAACACCTCTCTTCTTGTTCATTCTCGGGTTTGAGTGTGTGAGGAAGCCTTCCTTCAGCTACCTTGTAGGGAACAAAAGTTTCTGCTTGAGGGAAAATATGTGACTTAAATATCTATGGGGAAGCCATCACTGGAAATCGATTTTCAGTCCAAACTACCTTTCCTTGCAAACTGGCTCTAAGAAACATGCTGATATATCAGAGTCAATGTTTCTAGATGTCCCACAGCCCTCGATGCTAGATGCAGCAACGCCTGTTTTCTTGTTCCTTTCTCAGATCTTAATGTGTGTGGAAGCTGGCCTTCACATACTTTGTGGGAACACAGAGTTTCTGATTTAGTGGAACTACGTGACTTACATACCTATGGGGAAGCCCTCACTGCAACTCGATTTTTCACTGAAAACTGCCTTTCCTTGTAAACCAGCTCTAGGAAACATGATAGGTCACCGATAATGTTTCTAGATGTCCCTAAGACCTTGATGCTAGATGCAGCAACACCTCTCTCTGTTCCATTCTCTGACCTGAATGTGTTTTGAAGCTGTCCTTCAGCTATCTATTTGGGAACACATAGTTTCTACTTGAGGGGAAGTACATGACATACATATCTAGAGGGAGACCTTCGCTCAAACTCGCATTTCCAACGGAAACTGCCTTTCCTTCCAAACCGGCTCTAGGATACATGCTGAGAGATCGCAGTCAGTGTTTCTACATGTCCCTCAGCCCTTGATGCTAGATGCTGCAACGCCTCCCTCCTTGTTCCATTCTCAGATCTGAATGTGTGCGGAAGCTGTCCTTCACCTACCTTTTTTGGAACAGAGTTTCTGTAAGAGGGGAAGTACTCCACTTAAATATTTGTTGTGAGGTTCTGGCTGCAACTTTGTTTTCTTGTGCAAACTGCCTTCCTTGGAAACAGGCTCTAGGAAACATGCAGAAAGATCACAATCAGTGTTTCTAGATGTCTTTCTGCCCTTGATGCTAGATGCAGCATTGCCTCTCTCCTTGTTCCATTCTCAGATCTGAATGTGTGTGGAAGCCGTCCTTCCCTTACCTTTTGTGAACACTGAGTTTCTGTTTGAGGGGAACTATGCTACTTACATACGTATGGGGAGGCACTTGCTCAAACTCGCTGTTCTAGTGTATACTGCCTTTAATTGGCAACCGGAATTAGGAAACAAATTGAGAAATCACAATCAGTGATTCTGGATATCCACTCGCCCTTGATGTTAGATGGAGCAAAGCCTCTCTCCTTGTTCAATTCTGAGATCTGAATGTGTGTGGAAGCCGTCCTTCACCTACCTTGTTGGGAATATCAACTTTCTTTTTGAGGTGAACTACACTACTTTAATATCTATGGGGAGGCACTCGCTCCAACTCAGTTTTCCATTGCAAACTGCCTTTTCTTGAAAACCAGGTTTAAGTAACATGCTGAGAAATCACAGTCAGTGTTTCTAGATGTCTCCCAGTCCTTGATTCTAGATGCAGCAATGTCCCTCTCCTTGTTCCATTTTCAGCTCTGAATGTGATTGGAGTCCTTCCTTCACCTACCTTGTTGGGAACAGCTAGATTCTGCCTGAGGGGTACTATTCTACTTACAAATCTATTGGAAGACACTCGCTCCAACTCTGCTTTCCATTGCAAACTGCCTTTCCTTGCAAACAGGCTCTAGGAAAATTGCTGAGCATTCACAGTCATTGTTTCTTGGTGTCACCAAGCACTTAATGCTACATGCAGCAATGCCTCTCTCCTTGTTCTATTTTCAGATCAGAATGTGTGTGGAAGTCGTTCTTCCCCTACCTTGTTGGGAACACAGAGTTTCTGATTGAGGTAATCTGCGCTACTTACGTATCAAAAGGGAGGCAATCTCTCCAACACCATTTTCAAGCAAACTGCCTTTCCTTGCAAGCTGGCTCTAGGAAACATGCTGAGATATCACAGTCAGTGTTTCTAGATGTCCCCAAGCCCTTGATGCTAGATGCAGCAATGCCTCTCTCCTTGTTTCATTCTCAGATCACAGTGTGTGTGGAAGCCATCCTTCACCTACCTTCTTTGGAACACAGAGTTTCTGCATGAGGGGAAGTATGCTAACTACATATCTATGGGGAGTCACTCACTCCAGCTCGTTTTTCCAATGCAAACTGCCTTTCTTTGAAAACCGTCTCTAGAAAACATGCAGAGAAATTACAGTCAGTGTTTCTAGATGTCCCCTAGCCCTTGAAGCAAGATACAGCAACGCCTCCCTCCTTTTTCCATTGTTAGAGATAAATATATGTGAAAGCCATCGATCAACTACCTTGTTGGGATCACTGAGTGTTTGCTTGAGTGGAGCAATGCTACTTACATATCAATGGTGAAGCACTCTCTCCAAGTTAGATTTCAAGTGCAAACTGCCTTTCATGGCTAACTGGCTCAAGGAAACATGTAGAGATATCACAATCAGAGTTCCAGATGTCCCCTAGCACTTGATGCTAGATGCAGTAACACCTCCCTCCTTGTTCCATTCTCAGATCTCAATGTGTGTGGAAGCCGTCCTTCACGTACCTTGTTGGGAACAAAGATTTTCTGCTTTAGGGGCACTAGAATTCTTGCATATATATGGGAAGACACTCACTCCAACTTAGTTGTCATTGCAAACTGCCTTTCTTTACAAACCAGCTCAAGGAAATATGCAGAGATCACAGCCACTGTTTCTAGCTATCTGCCAGCCCTTGATGCTTGACGCAGCAACAGATCTTTTCTTTTATCATTCTCAGATCAGAATGTGTGTGGAAGCTGGCCTTTCCATACTTTGTTGGGAACACAGAGGTTCTGTTTGAGGGGAACTACGTGACTTACATATCTATGGGGAAGCCCTTGCTGCAACACGATTTTTCACTGCAAACTGCCTTTCCTTGCAAACCGGCTCTAGGAACCATGGTGATATATCAGACAGTGTTTCTAGATGCCCCTAAGACCTTGATGCTAGATGCAGCAACACCACTCTCCTTATTAGATTCTCAGACCTGAATTTGTGTGGAAGACGTCCTTCCCTTACCTTGTTTCGAACACTGAGCTTCTGCTTGAGGGGATCTATGCTACTTACATATGTATGGGCAGGCACTTGCTCAAACTTGTTGTTCTGGCATATACTGCCTTTCCTTGGGAACCGGCATTAGGAAACATATTTAGAAATCACAGTCAGTGATTCTGAATATCTGCTCGCACTTGATGCTAGATGGAGCAACGCCTCTTTCAATGTTCCATTCTCAGATCTGTGTGTGTGGAAGTCGTCCTTCACCTTCCTTGTAGGGAACATTGTGTTTTGGCTTGCGTGGAACTATTCTACTTACATATCTACTCAAATGGATTCACGTCTACTCTTTTTTCCAGCACAAAATGCCTTTCCTTGCAATCCAGCTCAAGGATACATGCTGAGAAATCACAGTCATTATTTCTAGATATCCCCCATCCCTGATGTTAGATGTAACAACGTCTCTCTCCTTGTTCCATTATCAGATCTGATTGTGTGTGGAAACCGTCCTTCACCTACCTTGTTTGGAACACAGAGTTTCTACCTGATGGGAAGTATGCTACTTACATGTTTATAGGGATGTTCTAGCTCCAACTTAGTTTTCTTGCACAAACTGCCTTTTCTTGGAAACAGGCTCAAGGAAACATGCTGATAGATCACAGTCACTGTTTCTAGATGAACTCCAGCCCTTGGAGCTAAATGCAGCAAAGCCTCTCTCCTGTTCCATTCTAAGATTTGAGTGTGTGAGGAAGCCATCCTTCATCTAACTTGTTGGGAACACAGAGTTTCTGTTTGAGTGGAAGAACATGGTTTACATATCTATGGGGAGGCCCTGGCTCCAACTTAGTTTTTTAGCACAAACTGCCTTTCCTTCCAAACCAGCTCTAGTAAACATGATGAGAAATCACAGTGAGTGTTTCCAGATGTCCCACAGCCCTTAATGCTGGATGGAGCAACATCTCGCTCCTTGTTTAATTCTCAGATCAGAATGTGTGTTGAAGCAGTCCTTCACCTACCTTCTTGGGAACACAGAGTTTCTGCTTGAGGGGAACTACGCTACTTACATATCCATGGGGGGGGCCCTCACTCCAACTCGGTTTTCCAGTGCAAACTGCCTTTGCTTACAATCCAGCTCTAGGAAACATGCTGAGAAATCACAGTATGTGTGTACAGATATTCCCCAGCCATTGATACTACATGCAGCAATGCCTCTCTTCTTGTTCCATTCTCAGATCTGAATGTGTGTGGAAGCCATCCTTCACCTACCTTGTTTGTAATACCGAATTTTTGATGAGAGGGAACTATGCTACTTACATATCTATAGGGAGGCACTCCAGCTCAGCTTTCCAGTGCACACTGACTTTACTTGGAAACCAGCTGAAGGAAACACTTTATTAAATCAGTGTCATTGTTTCTACTTGTAGCCAGGTCCTTTATGCTGGATGAATATGCCACTCTCCACATGCTCATATCTGAGATCTCAATGTGTGTGGAAGCTGTCCTTCAGGTTGTTTATTTTTAACACAGTGTTCCTGGGTTAACTGAACTATGCTACGTAAATATCTGTGAGTAGGCACTTGCTGGTACTCAGTTTTCCAGCACAAACTGCCTTTCACTGCAAACCAACACTAGGAAACATGTTGAGGGATCAGAGTAACTATTACTAGATGTACACATGCCCTTTATGATAGAAGAAAGAACGACTCTCCACATGCTCCATTTTGGCATCTGAATATGTGTGGAAGCCGTCCTTCAACTACTTTGTTGGGAACATAGGTGTTCTGAGTTAGGGGAATTATGCTACTTACCTATCTATTGGGAGGCACTCGCTCCAACTAGGTTTTCTAATGCAAACGGCCTATCCCTTGAAACAGCTTTAGGAAATATGCTGAGAAATCAGACTAAGTGTTTCTAGTATACCCATGCCTTTTATGCTAGATGAAAGAACGGCATTCCACATGCTCCATTCTGGGATCCAAATGAGTGTGGAAGCCTTCCTTCATATAGCTTGTTGGGAACAGAGTTGTTCTGTGTTCTGGGAACTGCACAACTTAAATATCTATGGGGAGGCATTTACTTCAACTCATATATCCAGAGCAAACAGCTATTCCCTTTAAAATGGCTCTAGGAAACATGCTGAGAAATCACAGTAAGTTTTTCTAGATGTAACCATGCTCTTTATGCTAGATGAAATAGTGCCTCTCCACATGCTCCATTTGCGATCTGAATGTGTGTGGAAGCTGCTCTCAAAAGATTGTTGGTCACAAAGGTGTTCTGTGTTAAAGGCACTATGCTACTTACTTATTTATGGGGAGGGACTTGCTCCAACTAGTTTTTCCTGCACAAGCTTCCTTTCCCTTGAAAACAGCCCTAGGAAACATGCTGAGAAATCAGAGTACGTGTTTCTAGATATACCCATGCTTTTTATGCTAGATGAGAGAATGGCTATCCCCATGCTCCATTCTGGAATCCTAATGTGTGTGGAAGTCGTCTTTCATCCAGCTTTTTGGGAATACCAGGTTTTTAAGTTAGGGGAAGTATTCTACTTAATTATCTACGGGGAGGCACTAGCTCCAATATTGTTTTCAATTGCTAACTGCCTTTCTGTTGAAACTAACTCTAGGAAACATGATGAAATATCAGAGAATTTGTTTCTAGATATACCCAAGCGCTTTATAGTAGATGAAATAATGCCTCTCCACATTCTCCATTCTGCGATCTGAATCTGCGTGGATGTCCTGCTAAATTAGTTTGTTTGGAACACATGTGTTTTGTTTTATGGGAACTACGCTACTTACCTATCTATGAGGAGGCAATTGCTCCAAGACGGTTTTCCAGGCAAACTGCCTTTCCCGTGGAACCAACTGTAGGAAAGATGCTGAGAAATAAGTGTAAGTATTTCTAGATGTAACCATGCCCTTTATGCTAGATGAAAGAAAGCCTCTCAATTTGCTCCATACTGGGATCCGAATGTGTGTGGAAGCCACCCTTCAACTAGCTTGTTGGAAACACAGGTGTTCTGTGTTAGGGGAACTAAGCTACTTACATATCTATTGGGAGACACTCGCTCCAACTCGGTTTTGAATTGCAAACTGCCTTTCCCTTGAGACCGGCTGTGAGAAACATGCTGAGAAATCAGAGTAAGTGTTTGTAGATATACCCATGTCTTTTATGCTAGATGAAAGAATGCTTCTCCACATCTCCATTCTGGGATATGAATAAGTGTGGAAGCCTTCCTTCAAATAGTTTGTTGGGAACACAGAGTTTTGAAGTTTGCCGAACTACGCTACTTACATATGTATGGTGTGGCAATCACTCCAACTCGGTTTTGAAGTGCAAACTGTCCTTCCTTTAAAACTGGTTCTAGGAAACAGGCTGAGAATTCAGAGTGTATATAGCTGTACAGATGTCCTTTGTGCTAGATGAAAGAATGCCAGTCCACAAGTTCCTTATTTGGTTCGGAATATGTGCGCAAGCCGTCCTTCACATATCTTGTTCAGAACACATAGTTTCTGTGTTAAAGTAACTACATTACATTAATACATATGGGGATGCAGGAGCTCCAACTATGTTTTCCAGCACAAACTGCTGTTCCATTGAACCCGGCTCTAGGAAACTTGCTGAGAAATCTGAGTGTTTGTGTTAGATGTACCCAAGCCCTTTGTGCAAGATGAATGAACACTTCTCCACAAGTTCTATTCTGGGATCCAAATGTGGGTGTAAGGCCTCCTTCACCTAGCTTGTTATGAACACATAGTTCCTGTGTTGTGGGAACTACTCACAAACCTATATGGAGGCACTTGCTCCAACTCTGTTTTCCAGGCAAACTGCCTTTCCCTCAAAACCTGCTCTAGGAAACATGCTGAGAAATCAAAGTGTTTCTAGATGTATACATTCCCTTTCTGCTAGATGAATTAATGCCTCACCACATGTTCCATTCTGGAATACGAATGTCTGTGGAAGCTGTCCGTCAACTATCTGGTTGGTAACACAGAGATTCTGAGTTAGGGGAAGTACACAAGTTACATACGTATGGGGAGGCAATAGTTCCAACTCGGTTTTCCAGGAAAAACTGCCTTTCCCTTGAAACCGGCTCCAGGAAACATGCTGAGAATTCAGAGTGTTTCTAAATGTACATATGCCTTTCAGCTAGATGAATGAACTCTTCTCCACATGTTCCATTCTGGGAACCGAATGTTGGGAAGACTTCCTTAATCTAGCTTGTTGGAAAACCATAGTTACTGTATTAAGGGAACAATGTTACTTAGAGACCAATTGGGAGGCAATCACTCCTACATATTTTTCTAGGTCAAAATTCCTTTCCCTTGAAACCGGCTCAAGGAAACATGCTGGGAAATCAGAGTAATGGTTCTTAATTCTAATCATGCCCTTTATGCTACATGAATGAACGCCTCTCCACATGTTCCTATCTGGGATCCGAGTGTGTGTGGAAGCTGTCCTTCACTTAGCTTGTTGGGAACACATATTTCCTGTGTTAGTGGAGCTTCACAACTTACAAACGTATGGGGAAATCACACATTCCAGCTTGGTTTTCCAGAGTAAACTGCCTTTCCTTTTAACCCGGCTCTGGGAAACACGCTGAGAAATCAGAGTAATTGTTTCTAGCTGTACCCATGCCCTTTGAGCTAGAAGAAAGAACTCTTCTCCACATGTTCCATTCTGGTATCTGAATATGTGTGGAAGACTTCTTTAACCAAGCTTGATGGGAACACATTGTTTCTGTGTTGGAGGAACTCGCTACCTAAAGATTGATGGGAGGCACTCGCTCCAAAATAGTTTTCCTGCACAAACTACCTTTGTCTTGAAACAGGCCCTATGAAACATGCTAAGAATTCAGAGTCATTGTTTCTAAATGTACCAATCCTCTAAATGCTAGATGAACTTAATGCCTCTCTACATGTTTCATTCTGAGATCCAAATGTGTATGTAAGCTATTCTTCAACTAGTTTGTTGGGAACACAGAGTTTCTGTGTTAGGGGAATACTCTATTTACAAATCCATATGGAGGCACTCAGTCCAACTCGGTTTTCCAGCGCTATCTTCTTTCCCTTGAAACTGCTTCTAGGAAACATGTGGAGAATTAAGACTAACTGTATCTTTAGATACCTATGCCCTTTATGCTAGAAGAAAGAACGAATCTCCACATGCTCCATTCTGGGATCCTAATGTGTGTGAAAGCGATCCTTCATCTAGCTTGCTTTGAACACATGGTTTCTGTGGCATGAGAACTACACTACTTACATATCCATGGGGAGGCACTTGTTCCTACTCGGTTTTCCAGTGCAAACTGCCTTTCCCTTGAAACTGGCTGTAGTAAACATGCTGAGAAATCAGAAGAATTATTTCTAGATGTACTCATTCCCTTTATGCAAGCTGAAAGAACACCTGTCCCCATGCTCCATTCTGGGATCCGAATGTGTGTGGAAGCCATCCCTCAGAGTTTTGGGAACACTGGGTTTCTGTATTAGGGGAATTATTCTAGTTATATATCTATGGGGATGCAATCACTCTAACACAATTTTCCAGGGCAAAGTGCCATTCCCTTGAAACCGGCTCTAGGAAACATGCTGAGAAATCACAGAAAGTTTTTCTAGATGTACCCATGCCCTTTATGCTCCATGAAAGAACACCTCCCCACATTGTCCATTTGGGATCCTAATGTATATGCAAGCTGTCCTTCATCTAGCTTGCTTTGGACACAGGGCTTCTGTTTGATGAGAACTATGCTTTTTACATATCCATCAGGAGGCACTTGCTTCTAATCAGTTTTCTGGAGCAAACTGCCTTTCCTTTGAAACCGGCTGTAGGAAACATGCTGAGAAATCAGAGAATTTATTGCTAGATGTACCCATACTCTTTATGCTAAATGAAAGAACTCCTCTCCACATGCTTCATTGTGGGAATCGAATGTGTGTGGAAGTCGGCCTTAAACTAGCTTGTATGGAACACAGGAATTCTGTGTTAGGGGAACTATGCAACTTACCTATCTTTTGGGAGGCAATTGCTCCAAATTGGATTTCCAGTGCAAAGTGAATTTCCCTTGAAACCAACTCTAGGAAACATGCTGAGAAAGCAGAGTAAGTGTTCATATAAGACATCCTTCCCCTAGCTAGTGGGTAACACGGGGTTTTTGGGTTAGCAGAACAATACTACTTACATATCTTTGGGGAAGCCCTGTCTCCAGCTCGGTTTTCCAGCACAAACTGCCTGTGCCTTGAAACCACCTCTAGGAAACATGCTGAGAAAACAGAGTAAGTGTTTCTAGATGTACCCATGCCCTTTATGTTAGGTGAAAGAATGCCTCTCTACGTGCTCCATTCTGGGATCTGAATGTGTCTGGAAGACTTCCTTCAAATAGCTTGTTGGGAACACAGGTGTTCTGTGTTAGAGGAACTATGCAAGTGACCTATCTGGAGGCACTCACTCCATATCTGTTTTTCAGTGCGAACTGCCTTTCTCTTAAAATTGGCTCTAGGAAACATGCTGAGTTATCAGATAAGTGTTTCTAGATGTACCTATGCCTTTTATGCTAGATGAAAGATTGCCTCTCCACATGCTCCATATAGGGATCCGAATGTGTGTGGCTATAGGAAAAAAAGCTGAGAAATATGGGTAAGTGTTAGAAACACTTGCCCTTTAGGCTACCTGAATGAATTCTTCTCCACATATCCATTCTGGGATCCAATGTGTGTGCACTCCATCCTTCATCTAACTTGTAGGGAACACAGATTCTGTGTTAGAGAGACAGGCCTACCCATATATATAAGGGGAAGCACTAGCTCCAACTCGGTTTTCCAATGCAAGCTACCTTTAATTGAAACCGGACTTAGAAACATGCTGAAAAATCTGGGTCAGTGTTTCTACATGTACCCTTGTACTTTAGGCTAGCTCAAGGAATGTTTCTCAACATGTTCTATTCTGGGATTTGAATGTGTGTGGAAACCTTCCTTCACCTACCTTGTGTGCAGAGAGATTCTGTTTTATGGAGACAGGCTTACCTATATATATAAGGGGTGGCACTTGCTCCAACTCCGTTTTCTATTGCAAACTTCCTTTACCTTGAAATAGGCCCCAAGAAACATGGTTAGAAATGAGAGTAACTGTTTGTAGATGTACCTTTGCCCTTTAGGCTAGTTGAATGTATGCCTCTTCACATATTAAAATCTTGGAACTGAGGAAACCAAGATGGTGGAGTAGAAGGATACTCATAGCTCACCCTCTCCCACAAATGCACCAAGAATCACATCCACAGTCCCACTCAGCCAACCAGAGCACCTGTGGAACTCCAACAGGATATTGTCCTCTTCAAAAGATAGAGACTCCAAAAATCTAGTAGGAGAAAATGAAAAAAGAAAGAAGAAAAGGCAAAGAAGAGTGGGACGGGTCCTGGGGGAGGGAGCAGAAAAGAAGGACTGGTGCTAGTTTGGTGGGTCTCCCCTCTCCAACTGAGAGACTAGCAGGAGAGAGGGGGAGCCTCTGAGGCTCGGATCTGTACAGAGCAGCCCTTGACCAACAGAACTAAGTTAAACAGGCACAGGGGTTCCCCACAACACCCAGCCTGAGACACGGGCCAGCAGCCAGGGCCAGGACCAGACTGCCCAAGGCAGGTGGAGGATGGGGGCAGCTGCACTGAGGCAGCCCCAGGGGGCTGCAGAGGGCTGTGCAACATGGGTGTGGGTGCACAGGGCAGAAAAAACTGGGCCCTCCATAAAACAACATGGTTGACATGCCCTGGGGGAAGGATGCATACCCTCATATATGAAAACCCATGGAAAGTTTTCAGGTGAAGAGAGGCTGGCCTCAGGCACAGCCACCATATCCTCTGGTGCTTAGCACCCAAGTGGGGTTAGGGGCAAAACCTGCATCCGCACCTAAGGACTTAGCCTCAAGGGCCAGGAAGAGACTTGACAACAGCCTGAGGCAGATAGGATCTTTCCGTCCTGGTCCCTCAGAAAACTTACTCTGCCAAGACAAACAAGGAGATGGGTTTTGGCCCTCAGCAGGGACAGGGATGTTCCTCAGTCTTCCCTGAGACCACCTGTGGAGCACGGACCCAGGCAGAGAGCACAGCAGCACAAATCAGCAAAGCGACTGGCACCAGGAGAAGGAGGGTGGCCCCAGACTTTTGGGCAGGAATGCAGCCCCTGACCACAGTGCTGGGAGGGGGAGTGATGCACCCTTCTACCTGGCCAGTCTGCAAAATCTGACTGTGGCATCGGGAGGGGAAGTGACATGCCCACCCATAGCAAAGGAGAGCTGCACCTGACTCAGTTTAGGGAGGAGGCACAATCTGCTTGCTGACAGGCACTGGGAGCAGCACAGACAAGGGTGCCAATGGACGGCCTCTGGAAACAGCAAGCTGAGCTTCCAAAACAGGATAAACACAGATAGATCTCACATCAAAAGCACACAGTCTACAGGAGAACACTGAGCCCCTACTTTTTTGTTTTTTTAAAACTGTTTTTACCTGTTATATTTCCTATCACCCTTTTAATTTTTACTTCTTAATTCATTTTTATTTCTCTTGGCTTTGATGTCCTGTTATTGATTACACACAGGTTTCAGATACATCTTTTCCACTTTTCTCCTTTTTTAAAGGTTTTTAAATGACATCTCAACCAGATTGCTGTTCTGCTTCAACTTGCTCTTCTATCATTCATTATACACTCTTTTCAAACCTTTTTTTCTCCATTCTTTTAAAATTCTTTCTCTCTTTTTTTTTCTAAGTCTTATTCCTACATAGGAATTAGATAGATAAATTCCTTAAGGAGAACAATAGATAACTGATACTCCATAAAACACAGTGCCAGAGAGGCATGAGCATGATGAAGAAGCAGAGAAAGCATCCCCAATTAAAAGACCAAGAGAAATACCCTGAAAGAAAATCAATGAAATAGACATTGATAGCCTACTAGATCAACATTTCAAAAAAGGAGTGATCAAAGTATTGAGGGAACTAAAAGAGATAGTGTTTAGAGAAATAAAATATGCCAAAAATGAAATTGAAGCTATAAAGAAGAGCCAAGTAGAATTGATAAACTCATTGACTTAGATGAGGAATGATCTAATGGCTGAGCAAACCAGACTAGAAAATGCAGAGGAACGAATTAGTGACCTAGAAGACAGGACAATAGAAAGCACCCAATGAGAAAAGCTACAAGATAAACAAATTAAAATAAATGAAAATGACATAAGGGACCTATGGGATAATATAAAGCATCCCAATTTTCCCATAATAGGGTTCCCAGAAGGGGGAGAAAGATCAAAGGGGATTGAAAAGGTTTTTGAAGAAATCATGACTGAAAACTTCCCAAACGTAAAGAAGGAATCAGATATCCAAGTACAGGAAGCTCAGAGGGTCCCAAACAGGAAGAACCCAAATAGACCCACACCAACACATATCATAATCATGATGGCCAGAGTCAAGGATAAAGAAATGATCCTAAAGTCAGCAAGAGAAAAGCAAAGAGGGAGTTACAAGGGAACCGCCATAAGACTTTCAGCTGATTTCTCTACACAAACACTACAGGCCAGAAGGGAGTGGCAAAATATATTCAAAGCCCTGAATGAAAAAAAGATGCAGCCTAGTATACTTTATCCAGCAAGGCTATCCTTTAGGATAGAAGGAGAGACAAAGAATTTCACAGACAAGAATAAACTACAAGAGTTTAGCAACACTAAACCCATGCTAAAAGAAATATTGAAAGGTGTATTCTAAATAGAAAAGCAGCAGGATGCTACATAAATGAGAAACTCACAACTGGAAAGGTGATAACTCATGAATTACAAATAAAATAAACACAAAATTATAAAAGAAGGCATATAAATCATTGAGAGTGGGAGAGGGAGGGAGGAAAATATAGAATTTTTTTCTTTTTTAAATTTCTTGTTCTCAGTAGAACATGTACTTGGGCACAAAAGAAACCTCAACAATTTTAAGAAGATAGAAATTATCTCAAGCATCTATACTGACAACAATGCCATGAAACTAGAAATCAACAACAGAGAAACAAAGAAGAAGAAAAGGAAAGCTTGGAGATTAAACAAATTGTTATTAAAAAAAAAAACAATGAGTCAATGAGGAAGTGAAAGCTGAAATTAAAAAATACCTTGAGACAAATGACAATGAAAGCATAACCAGACAAAATTTATGGGACACAGCAAAGGCAGTGCTAAGAGGGAATTTTATAGCAATACAGCCTTTCCTCTAAAAAGAAGAAAAACCTCAAATAAACAATTTAACCCACCAGCTGAATGAACTAGAAAAAGAAGACCAAAAAACCCCAAAAGGCAGCAGAAGGAAGGAAATTATAAAGATTAGGGAGGAAATAAAGAAAATAGAGATTAACAAGACCATAGGTAAAATCAACCAAACCAAAATCTGGTTGTTTGAAAAGGTAAATAAAATCGACAAAACTCTGGCCAAACTCACAAAGAAGAAAAAATAGAGAGCACAAATTAGCCAAAAAAAGAAACGAAATGGAGAAATTGCAACAAACAAAATAGAAATACAGACTACCATTTGAGAATATTATGAAAAACTATATGTAACAAAACTGGTTAACCTACAGGAGATGGACAAGTTTCTGGAAACATTCTGTCCACCAAGACTGAATCAATAAATACTGACCACTTGAACAAACTGATAACTAGAAATGAAATCTAATTTGCAATAAGAAACTTCCCTATAAATAAAAATCCAGGACCTGATGGCTTCACCGGGGAATTGTACAAAGCATGCAAAGAAGAACTGATACCAGTCCTTCTCAAACTCTTCCAGAAGATTGAAAAGTAGGGAATGTTCCCAAACTGATTCTATAAAGCCACCATCACCCTGATACCACAACCAGGCAAAGACACTACCAAAAAATAAAATTATAGGCCAATATCACTGATGAACATAGATGCCAAAATCTTCATCAAAATATTAGCAAATAGAATCCAACAACACATAAAAAAGATTATACTACATGACCAAGTGGTGTTCATCCCAGGGACACAAGGGTGTTTCAACATATGCAAATTAATCAATGTAATACATCACATCAACAAGAGAAAAGACAAAAACCACATGATCATCTCAATAGATGCAGAAAAAACATTTGATAAAATTCAACACCAATTTATGATAAAAACTGTCACCAAAGTATGTATAGAAGGAACATATCTACATATAAAAGCTATATATGACAAACCTACAGCCACAATAGAACAAAATGGTGAAAAACTCAAAAGCTTCCCACTAAAATCTGGGACAAGGATGCCCACTATCACCACTCCTATTCAACACAGTGTTGGAAGTCCTAGCCACAGCAATCAGACAAGAGAGAGAAATAAAAGGATCCAAGTTGGAAAAGAAGTGATAAAAGTGTCACTATATGCCGACAACAAGTTACTATATATACAAAACCCTAAAAGGTCCACACAAAAACTACTAGAGCTGATCAAAGAATTCAGCAAGGTATCAGGTTACAAGATTAACGTTCAAATATCTGTTGCATTTCTTTACACTGATTATGAATCAACAGAAATAGAAAGTAAGGAAACAATCCCCTTTAAAATAGCACCCAAAGTAATAAAATAACAAGGAACAAATCTAACCAAGGAGGTTAACGAATTATACACAGAAAACTATGAACCAATGATGAAGGATGTTTCCATGTCTTGACTATTGTAGGTAATGCTGCTATGAACATTGGGGTGCAGGTGTCACCTACAGCCTAAATGTCCATTAACAAATAACTGGATAAAGAAGAAGTGGTACATATAAACAATGGAATACTACTCAGCAATAAAAGCTGACAACATAATGCCATTTGCAGCAACATGGATATTCGTGGAGAATGTCATTAAAGTGAAGTAAGCCAGAAAGAGAAAGAAAAATACCATATGAGATTGCTCATTTGTGGAATCTAAAAAAACAAAACAAAACAAAACCAACAAACAAAAAACCCAAAAAACAAACAAACAAAAAAAACAAATCATAAATACAAACAGAAGTAGACTCATAGACATAGAATACAAACTTGTGGTTGTCAAGGGGGCAGGGGGGTGGGAAGAGATAGACCAGGATTTCAGAGTTTTAGAATAGATAAACAAGATACACTGTACAGCACAAGGAAATATATACAAGATCTTATGGTAGCTCACAGAGAAAAAAATGTGACAATCAATATATATATGTTCATGTATAACTGAAAAAATTGTGCTCTACACTGGAAATTTACACAACATTGTAAAATGAATATAAATCAATAAAAAATTAAAAAAAAACATTGATGAAGGAAATTAAAGAAGACTTTAAAAATTGGAAAGGTATCCCATGCTCTTGGATTGGAAGAATCAATATTGTTAAAATGGTCACAATGCACAAGACAATTGACATATTTAATGCAATCCCTATCAAATTACCCAGGACATATTTCGCAGAACTAGAATAAATCATAATAAAATTTATATGGAACCATCAAAGACCTAGAATTACCAAAGCATTACTGAAGAGAAAGAAAGAGGCTGGAGGAATCATTCTCCAACACTTCAGACAATACTATAGAACTACAGTTATTAAGACAGCATGGTATTGGTACAAAAACAGACATATAGACCAATGGAACAGAAAAGAGAACCCAGAAACGAACCCACAAGCTTTTGGTCAACTAATCTTTGATGAAGGAAGCAAGAATATACAATGGAATAAAGACTGACTCTTCAGCAAATGGTATTGGGAAAACTGGACAGCAGCATGTAAAACAATGAAGCTAGAACACTCCCTTAACAACATACACAAAAATAAACTCAAAATGTATCAAAGACATAAATATAAAACAAGATACAATAAGAGGGAAACATAGGCAAAACATTATCTGACATACATATCAAAATTTTTCTCCTAGTAGAAGTAAAAGCAAGAATAAATAAATGGGACCTAATGAAATTTACAAGATTCTGCACAGCAAAGGAAACCATAAGTAAAATAAAAAGACAACCTACGGAATGGGAGAAAATTTTGCAAATGAATTCGATAAAGACTTGATCTCCAGAATATATAAGCAGCTCATATGACTCAAAAAGAAAAAAATAAATGACACAATCCAAAAATGGGCAGAAGATCTAAAGAAGCAATTCTCCAAGGAAGACATACAAATGATCAATAGACACATGAAAAAATGTTCAATATCACTAATTATCAGAAAAATGCAAATCAAAACTACAATGAGGTATCACCTCACACCAGTCAGAATGGCCATCATTCAAAAGTCCACAAATGACAAATGCTGGAGAGGCTGTGGAGAAAAGGGAACTCTCCTACACTGCTAGAAGGAATGCAGTTTGGTGCAGCCACTGTGGAAAACAGTATGGAGATTCCTCAAAAGACTAGGAATAGACTTACCGTATGACCCAGGAATCCCACCCCTGGGCATATATCCAGAAAGACCCCTACTTCAGGATGACACATGCACCCCAATGTTCATAGCAGCTTTACAATAGCCAAGACATGGCAACAGCCTAAATGTCCAACAGATGACTGGATAAAGAAGAAGTGGTATATTTATACAATGGAATAATATTCAGCCATAAAACCCGACAACATAACGCCATTTGCAGCAACATGGATGTTCCTGGAGAATGTCATTCTAAGTGAAGTAAGACAGAAAGAGAAAGAAAAATGCCATAAGAGATCACTCATATGTGGAATCAAAAAAAAAAAAAGCATAAATACAAAACCGAAATAGACTCAGAGACACAGAATACAAACTTGTGGCTGCCAAGGAGGAGGGGGGTGGGAAGAGATAGATTGGGATTTCAAAATTGTAGAATAGTTAAACAAGATTATACTGTATAGCACAGGGAAATATATACAAGATCTTATGGTAGCTCACAGAGAGAAAAATGTGAAATATATGTTCATGTATAACTGAAAAATTGTGCTCTAAATAGGAAATTGACACAACATTGTATAATGACTATAAATCAATAAAAAATGTTAAAAAATAAATCTCGGAACTGAATGTGTGTGGAAGCCATCCATCACCTACCTTTTTGCGAACACTGAGTTTCATTGATTTGGACACAGTCATACCTATATGTATATATGGGGAGGCACTCTCTCCAACTCGATTTTCCTTCGCAAACTGCCTTTACCTTGAAACCGGCTCTGGGAAACATGGTGAGAACTCAGGGAGAGTGATTCTATATTTACCCTTGCCCTTTAGGCTAGCTGAATGTATGCTTCTCCACATGTTCCATTCTGGGATCCAGACCCTAACCTTGAACTCTGACCCTAACCATGAACACTTCTCCTATCCCTAAACCCTGACCCTGAACCTGCCCCAGCCCCAGCCCCAGCTCCAACCCTAACCTTGCCCCAGCCCCAACCCCAACCACAATCCCAAACCTAACCCCAACCCAAACCCTAACCCTAAACTCAATCCTAACCCTAACCCCAACCCCAAACACAAACACAAACACAACCCCAACCACAAACTTGTCCCTGTCCCCTAACCTGACCCCGAACCTCACTCTCATCCTGACCCTCACCCTTATCCACTCCCTCAACCTCACCCTCTCCCTCAACCTCATACTAAAAACGAACATATGCCCTAACCATCACCTGAGCCAGCATCCTACATACCCGTGCCCTAAACTTGTACCCTGAGCCCTAGCCCTATCCCAGCACTAGCCCTGAACTTGACCCTGACCCTGATCCTAGTCCTGACTTTGGCCCAAACCCTAACCCTGGACGTGGTTTTAGTCCTAGCCCTGGTCCTAACACTAGCCCTATCCAAGCCCTGACCCAGAAGCCCTGACCCCATCTGCTGACCCTGACCATAAACCCTATACCTGAACATGATTCTGACCAACATTGACCCTGGACCTGTCCCTGAAACTTGTCCCCACACCAAAAACATTGACCTTAACACTGACCACTGCCTCCTATCCAGACCCTAATGCTGACCCCTGAACTTGACCCTGACCCAGACCCTGATCCAGACCCTGACCCAGACCCAGATGCTGAACTGAACCTTACCCTAACCCTACCCTTAACACTAACCCTAATCCTACCTTAACCCTACCCTAACCCTAACCCTAAACCCTAACCTGAAACCAAGCCTTTACCATAACCCTAGCCATAGACAGAGCCCTAGCCCTAACCCTGACCCTGAACCAAAACACTGACCCTGAACCTGAACCCTGAACCTAAGCCTGAATGCTGACCATAAGCCTGAACCCTGACCCTAACCTTAACCCTAACCTGATTACAACACCAACCCTGACCCCGAATCAAACCCCAACCCAAGCCTGAACCCGAACCCGAACCCTCACACCCTAACCTGAACCCTAAAACCCTGACCCTGACCCTTACCCAGACCCAGACCCTGACTCTGACCTTAGACCCTAAACCCTAGACCCTGACCTAGACCATGACCCAGACCTTGACCTTTGCCCTGACCCATAATGCCTAACCCAGCTCTTGCCCATAGACCTAACCACAGCCCATACTCATGACATAAACATCCAATACTTCCCCAGACCCCTGTTCCCTAGCACTGACCCCTAACACACTTTGCCTAACCCTTACCACTGACTATTTTACTTTCACCCTGTCTCTACCCCTCATCCCTTAATCCTATTTTCTTGGAATAAACTAAGTCTATCTTGATAGAATAAAATCCCACAGAAACATCACAAAAACAATCAATTTGCCTATTAAATTCGATTCCTCCACTTACCTAAAGTACTACTTACCTTAATTTAACCACACAATAAAAAGAATATGCACCTTAAGCAAATGTCTCCACAGAAGATT
The DNA here is from genome assembly GCF_048773025.1 of Camelus bactrianus. Lineage (NCBI taxonomy): Eukaryota > Metazoa > Chordata > Mammalia > Artiodactyla > Camelidae > Camelus > Camelus bactrianus. Next base: position 59,715,095 of record NC_133555.1, on the reverse strand, counting down.
TTATAATTTTTTAACATTTTAAACCAAACAATGTCTTAAATTTTAACATAAAACTAAATGGTATAATAAACAACAATATTACAGCAGGAGAAATCACATAATATGATTCAATTGATCACAAGAAACGTTAAAAAAACTCCACTCTTACTTCATGGAATAAACACTCTTGAAAATAGGGGTAGAAACAAATTATCTTAGTATGATACACAGCATTATAAGAAACAGTAAATAAAAATCTGGAATAAAGCCCAGAGGTTTCCTTTCAACACTTTTATTCACTATTTTCCTGGAACTTCCACAAAAAGCCAGGGTGAAAGACAGTAAAAGTATCAACAAATAAAATTGTTACACTAAAAACAAATCTATTCACCAATCAGATGACATCATCATATATATATATATATATATATAAATCTTGAAATCTTGAACAATTCATTAAGTAGCTCAACTTTTAAGCTGTAAGCAACTCAAATACTTCAGCAAGTAGACAATACAAATTGTCAATGTATCAGAATTTCTTTCTTGTACACAGTAACAATGAATAATGTCAAGAATAATTTAACAGAATTATATTTTACATAATATCAATATTACTAGAATACTTAAGAATCAATTTTATCAACGTGTAAGACTAGTAAATTGAAATGGAAAAGACATTACCAAAAGAAATAAAATAAAACCTTAAAAAAAGAAGACATCCCATGTTGATAACAAAACTAAACATGGAAGGAGTGCCCAAAGCGATCTAGAGAGAAATAGACTGAAGCCAGTTTACTAGAAGATTTATCTGCTGACTGAAACTTCCTGTAGTGGAAGCCCACCAATCTACTAAGTATTTTCCTTAATTAAAGTGTTTGATTGGCTTCAATTGATGTAGTGCAAACTCTTGTAATCTGTATTTTCAGAAATGAAATTGTACTTCCTTAAACATTTGAAGACTGTTGGTGTGTACAACCTGAATCCATACTTAAGCACTGATACCGTTGATATTAAGGCAGTAATCCTATGACTGTTAGGATTAGTAATAATCAGAGTGTTGTTTTCTATGTTTAAAATATCATTTTTTTATAATTTATTGATAAAAATATAGGTAGTGCCTTGGAGGATTTTAGCCAGAAGTTCAAATATATGTTGAATAATGCTGCAAGGAATATTAATGTTTGTAGGTTGATGTTAATGAATTTTGTTATATCTTGAGTTATTACTCATTTGAGGAAAAACCCTTATACTGGTGGCAGACCACCTAAGACAATATGATGATGGGGATAAAAATTGTGATCAGAAGAGTTTTATTTTATGTGTGTGATAATGATACTGTTGCAGTCCATGCACAGGGCATAAATAGTAAGTTGACAGTGTTTTTGATACAAATTAGTGCATTTAGGGTTGTCATGATTGGATTACACATTGTAATAGCTTTTATTCATCTTATATGGACAGTTGATGAGCAGGCTATACATTTTGTAGTGGGTTTTGTTAGTCTGCCTCAGCTGCTGATGATACTTCATAATACAGCTTTGATGAATAGTATGTTTAGTGGGCAGTGAGATTTGGTGTAACACATAGGGGTGTACATTTGTCACATTAATAAGATTGGCTCTATTGTATGACGTATGCCCTGTATAAATTCAATCACTCAGAAAAGAAATGGGGGAAGTTCAATTTTATGTCTAGGGCTATTGTTAAAATGGTGGATGCTCTTACATTAAAGAATTTTGTACTTGTTCATTGACTGGAGTATACTAGATTAATAATAATATCCAATATAAATAGTATTGATGTGGTGTTTTTTGTTAGAAAATACTTATTGGTTGCTTCTATAACTTGTGCATTTAATTTTCTTTTAGATAGGAAATACTAGTACCATGTGAGCTTTTTATTAAAATAATGATTCCTGAGATAATGTTCAGTAGAATGACAGTAAAAATAGGGTTTACTAGTATACTAAACATGTAAAACAATACTCTTAGGGTATGTGCCTGATAGTTTATTTAACAGACTATATTCACCATAGAATGTGGTATAATGTGGTAGTATGAACATTTTAAAATTCTTAGGGGTAGGATCAATTCCTATGATTCTAGGAACTGATTAGACCTCTTTTATTTACTATTTTAAAAGAACTATTTTGGGGGAGGGTATAGATCAGTGGTAGATTGTATGCTTAGATGATGATAATAATAATAATAATATATTTAATATTTTAAATGATTATAATAATAATAATAAATTTAAACATGCATAAATAAACCTACTTACTTCCCCCCTAAAAGCAGAGCAAAACAAACAAACAAAAACTCTTTGGTCAGACATAATTCTTATGTTTGTAGTGGGATGCCTGATGCACTGACAGGTACTGAAACATATACATAGAGCTAGTCTTTGTGTTAATTTTTTTCATAAATAATGGATGTATAAAAAAGAAATCTAAAAAGAGATCATAAATCAAAAACAGAAATAGATTCATAGACATAGAATACAAACTTGTGGTTACCAAGGGAGAGAGGGATGGGAAGGGATAAACTGGGAGTTCAAAATTTGTAGATACTGACAGGCATATGCAGAATAGATAAACAAGATTGTACTGTATAGCACAGGGAAATATATACAAGATCTTGTGGTAGTTCACAGGGAAAATAATGTAACAATGAATACATATATATGTTCATGTATGTCTGAAAAATTATGCTCTACACTGGAATTTGACACAACATTGTAAAATGACTATAACTCAATAAAAATGTTAAAAAATAAGAGATGTATAAGATGATCATCTCAAAATTGTGTGTAGGATATTCAAATTCATAGAAAGGATATTGTTAGGAGGCATGTTTGAATAATAACATTGGCTGTATGTAATTTGGCTGTATATAATTCTGTTATCTAGGGATTTTGAAATGCCCTTAAAAATAGAATAATTTTGAAACCATTTATTATAGTGATACTGACATATTCAGCTATAAAAATCAGAGAAAATAGACCTGCTACATATTCTACATGGAAGGTATATACAAGTTTTGATTCTCCTGTTAAATCAAAATGGGGCTCTGTTGATTTCTGCTACAGTAGAGGTAAATATAAAAAAAATCTAGCTAGGGTTTGGGAGGGGAAAATTAATCATATGTATTCTTGTTTAATAACTGAGAGTATAAATGATCCATTTATCAGCAGGAATGATAAACCAATAATTGCTAGTTTACATTATTTGAGATTGTACTCTTGCCCATAAAGCTCTGATTAGTGTGTATTTTTAATATTATACTCATCCAGATCAGAGCATGGAATAAGAAGCTAGGCTTCATACAGCCAGTATGAGAAGTGTGCCTAAGTTTACATCAGTGGATAGTGGATAAGTTATGTTAAGAGGAACTGCTAATGTGAAAGCCATGGTTAAGGCCAGCATTGGTGCAATAATATACATAAATTGATGATATTTGTGTCTCTCTAAATTTCCAGAACCTAGGAATTCCCTTTAATTAATGTGAAAAGTGATACAGTGAGCAAACCTGTAATACTTAGTAAAAGAATGTAGATTATAAACCTGTTCTTAGGAAGAGGACTTAACCTTGAGGAAATAAATATTTATGTTTGATGCAATTGTTGTGTTCTGCTACTGTAGCAAACCATGTTCTACACTAGGGTATGTATAAATTATTAAAATTTTACTGTATCACCAATTAATTTGATGGTGCTTTTATAAAGTGACCCTTAATTCTCTTGTCCTCTCATACTGGGACAAGTGTGTAATACATACAAACTTATTGGGATCAATCCAGTCTGAACTCATATCTCACAGAACTTTAATCATTAAATGAAGCATTTTCAGCAGTTACAACACTGGGATCTTCTGATCCAATTCTGAGGGTATAAAATCTATGGCTGAAATGAATTCTACTTTTGAATTGAGCTATTATTCTTAGAGTACTTTTTTCTGTTAATCAATGTATTGGATCAATACATGCTACAGCATTTTGAAAAGCTGGTCTAAATTTTAATCACTTGGAGCTTGTTATATTCATTGGGGCCACCACAACCAAAATTATTAACCCATTAAAAGCTATGCTATCTGTTAAGATTCAGTAATTTATTTTATAGATTAAACACATAAAGCACCAAAGGATCTTCTCATTTTATATGGCTCCCACCTCTTATTGGGAAGGTCAATTTCACTGATGAAAAGAGATAGTAAAAACCTTGTGCCATTCTCCCAGCTGCTTATTTAGAAAACAAGTGATTATTCTACATTTTCAGTGTCAGGAAACCATGGTCATTAAATATGTCCTTTGTTAGGCAGTGCCTCTAAGATTAGAAGTGCTAGAGGTAACCTTCCTGGTAAACATGCAGGACATGTGATTACAAAGTTCCTTTTCCTTTTACAAAGTCATTCCTTAAATGCAAACCTGTGTTGGACTAACAGTTTTTTAAAAATAATTAAATATTGGTTAGGGTTTATTTTGCTGTTAACCATCAGTAAGTGATTCATCCTGATATAAGCTTATACAAGGATAAATATTTCTTGCTACCAATATGAATAGTATTGCTTTTACTAACTAATAGATTAGTCCAGTATTAAATTATGAGGTTTATTATTTTGCTATTGATATTGAGATGAATGTGTTCTTAACCTTGAATACTTTCTTAATTGGTGGCTGCTTTTAAGCAAACTACAGCATTGTTTATGCTTATTCTCTAGAGAAACTTATATCCTGCATCTACATAAAACCTGTACCTTTTAAAAGTATATTAAATTGTATTAACAGTTTTGTTTTTAATTAATAATTAAAATTGAACTAAAATTATTTTCTGAACAACCTGTTATCATCAGACTTGTTGGGCTTATTACCTCTACTCATAAATCTTCTATTATACCATATAGATGAATTTGTTCCAGTAAACTGTTCATAAATACATCATCTGGTTTCAAGGTATTTAACTTATTTCATCTTTCCCTAATGGTACTTTATACTACTAGATTTAATTTTCTATCTTCAATATATTAACTGTTAAACAAATCTCTAATTTACTTATGATAGTTGAATATGGTAGGAAGCTGGGGCTGGCTTTAGTTCAAATTTTTCATGAAGTATGGAATCTACTGGGTGTAAACCAGGTGCTTTTCTTTCAACTACACTTTAATGCATCAAAGCACACTCTCTGGTGTGCTCACATTGTCATGAATCACCTCCTCATTAATTACTTGTACTTGCTAATGGGCTATAAAAAGTTATCACTGTTAGAGTAGAGTGATGGCATGAGTGTGCCTGCTTCATGTCCTGATTGTATTTGTCACACTTCTTAATTTACAACTATGTTCTCCTTTGGTATTTCTTAACAATTTTGTATATATTATTTTGTACTCAAGTTTTCCCTTGACTTGCCATCCAATAGTTTACACTTAGACCTGACATTTTTATATCTAATCATTATGATTATGACTGCTCCTTTTGTGGGTATACTGAAGATGCTGTTACAGAGACAAACCACCAAAAAAAAAAAACTGAAAAAATAAATGTGTTTAGAAAAGTTGTATGACAAAATATCAATACAGAAAAATCAATTCTTAAAATATACACAATATCACTAATTATCAGAGAAATGCAAACCAAAACTACAATGAGGTATCACCTCACCAGTCAGAATGGCCATCATCCAAAAATCCACAAATGACAAATGCTGGAGAGGCTGTGGAGAAATGGAACTCTCCTACACTGTTGGTGGGAATGCAGCTTGGTGAAGCCACTGTGGAAAACAGTATGGAGATTACTCAAAAGACTAGGAATAGACTTATCATATGACCCAGGAATCCCACTCCTGGGCCTCTGTCCAGAAGGAACCCTACTTCAAAAAGACACTTGTGTCCCAATGTTTACAGCAGCAATATTTACAGTAGCCAAGACATGGAAACAGCCTAAATGTCCATCAACAGATGACTGGATAAATAAGAAGTGGTATAATTATACAATTGAATACTATTCAGCCATATAAATCGACAACATAACGTCATTTGCACAACATGGATGCTCCTGGAGAATGTCATTCTAAGTGGAGTAAGCCAGAAGAAGAAAGAAAAATACCATATGAAATCACTTATATGTGGAACCTAAAACAAACAAACAAACAAACAAACAAACAGCATAAATACAAATCAGAAATAGACACATAGACATAGAATACAATCTTGTGGTTGCCAAGGGGGCAGACGGTGGGAAGGGATAGACTGGGATTTCAAAATTGTAGAATAGATAAACAAGATTATACTGTATAGCACAGGGAAATAAATACAAGATCTTATGGTAGCTCACAGAGAGAAAAATTTGACAATGAGTATATATATATATAAATATGTACATGTGTAACTGAAAAATTGTGCTCTTCACTGGAATTTGACACATTGTAAAATGATTATAAAGCAATAAAAAATGTTAAAAAAAGAAAAATGAGTTGACTTTCTATATGCTAATAAGTTCCAGAAAGATAAATTACTAAAACAAACTTATTTCACAATTGTACCAAAAAATAACCAAAATGCCTAGAAATAAATTATAAAGGATGTGAAAGGCCTGCACATGGAAACTTATAAAACAGTGATAAAGAAATTGATACAGAACACACATCCACAAAATTTGTGCTCATACATTAGAAGAACATTGGTATAACATTCATCAAGCCAAAGCAGTGTACACATTAATTGCAAACTCTATCAAATTCAAATAGCTTTTTTTTCATGGACACAAAAACCAAGAAATCCTAGCATTTGTGTAGAACAAAGAACCTGGAATAACCTAAATGATCCTAAGAAAGGAGAAAACAGCTAGAGGCATCTTTCTCACTGACTTCACAGAACATGATGAAGCTACAGTCACCTAAGCAGTGTGGTACTGGCACAAAAACAGACACATGAACCAGAGTGATAGAATAGAGAGCACAGGAATAAACCCAGTTTATGTTGTCAGTTAATTCACAACAAAAGAGCTAAGGACACATAATGGGGAAAGACATTATCCTCAATAAATGGTGCCAAGAACACTGGAAACCATATCCCCCCAAAATGACACGAGACACTGTCAACATCACACACAAAATTAAGAGTAAACTCCACAAGTTCCCATATAAAGCCCCTTCTCTGCTGGATCCTCTGAAAATGGAAACCCTTGGCTGTAACCACTTGGAGAAAGCTTCTGCCCACTTTTTCCACATCTTTTACTCTCATGATGTTGCCTCCTGTTGGTTCCTGAAGAAGTCTGGTTCCTGCCTGTATGTACTTACCTGAGCATTGTCCTGAAGTTGAAACCACAATGGGTCCTGAAGAGGCCCAGCCTCCACTAGCTCCACAAGGAGCCAAGCCCCTCAGTGAGAAACGTGCACCTCAAGGGTCAGAGAGTGGGCATGGAGCCACCTTCTGACCAGCTGGGAACTGCAGGTGCAACCACTCAGTGTTTACCAAGTGCACTCTAAATTGTCCATACAATTATAAAAATGCACATCTATAAATATTCTAAAGGAAAACATGTAAGAAAATCTACATAACCTTGTCTAAGTGATGAACTTTTTTAAAAAAATTCCCAAATCTATCCAGAAAAGTAAAATTTGTATCATGGAATTTTTAAAAAATAAAAATTTAAACATTGTTTATGATCTTATTCAGAAAACATAAAGACAAACCACACACTGAGAAAAATAAATCTACACAACACATAACTGATTAAGGATTTGGACACAATTACATCAAAAATTTTATAACAAACAACCCAAATAAAAACTGGCAAAAATCTTAACAAACACCTTTCCAAAGAAAATCATATACCATTAAGGAATTACAAACTAAAATGATGATATAGAAATGCACACATATTAGAACCACTAAACTCCAAAGAAATGACATTACCTGTGATTTATAGAGAATGAAGAAAAACAGGAACTCTCCCTCACTGCTGGAGGAATCCATGTGTTGCTACTTTGAAAGACAGTTTGGCAGTTTTTTCCAAAGCTAGTCAAAGTTCACCTGAGGACCCAACAGTGTGTCTTTAGTATTTAGACAACTGCTTTGAAAGTGTCCAAACAAAACCTAGCCTGCAATTACGCACAACTCTACTCATAATGCCTAAAATCTTTAAAATATGAGGATATCCTTCCATGCATGAATCCATGTGAAGGATGGCAAATTACACTCTAACATAGATCTCTTTAGCTTGAAGATTACAATGGACAGATTTCTTAAAAAAGAACCATGAGGTTCTCTGAAACCCAAGTCAATTTTGCCTTTTTGAGGCAATTTTATATTTATAATGGAAATCTCCATTTGAAAGGTTGTGTCCCCCTCTGTACCAGGAATAGAAAAATGACTAAATCTCAAACAACAACAACAACAACAACAACAACAACAACAACAACAAAACACTGTTATTAATGGAGAAGGCTAAGATTTAAATCTTTACAATGAACATACCCTTCGTTTCTTTTGGTTTTAGGTGAAGATGGTATTTCAAGTGATGTCTTGGGCCATTTCAGGGAATTACTCAATTTTCTTGGTATCTCCCATGCTTAAAGGTGGTACTCATGTTGCTAAGTTTGTTTATACAATTATCTATAGACAGCTAATACCACAAAAGTGTGTACTTAAAATGATTTAAATGTTATGATTTAAAATGATTTAAGTGTCATATAATGTATTTTTAATCACAATCAAAATAATCAGGAATGTAGTACTGATACAATGCATGATAGTAATACACACTAAAAAGACCCCTAGTGAAAAAAGCCATAAAGAAAAGTTCTCCCAGATGAAGTGATTATCGTGTATGCTTTAAATCCATCAAGGTTGTAAAAAGGAGAGAATCTCAGTAACAATTCTAGAAAAAGAAAAAAAAAGAAAACAAGCAGTTAGACCTACTGGTGAAAGTTGAAGTGATCCTACGGATTAAATAATAATGTGGAAAGCATATCACGTCCTCATTTGCACATTATATGGTGGTTCTTCAGGAGAGTGTCCCTGCTTTGGGGAAAGCGGACTACAGTATCTGGTGCAAAGTGCCAACTATGAGGACTTTTTATCATTAAAAAATTTATTGGAAAGTCCAATATTTTCAAAGCAACCATATCAATACCATGGCAGAAAAGTGGATAAGACAGATATCAAACGTTGATATAGAGGCCAATACTTATCCAGACCAAGGTCATCTAAAGTTGTGATGATAATTGCCCTTGTAGAAATCCACTTGCTATTAAGAGGTACTGTGGGAGGAGTATACAAGTAGCCATCAAGGTTAAACAGTATCTAAACATCCTTATTGTCTTGCATCAGAGGTGCAGATGTACTGCCATTCTGTCTAAGCATCATCCATGTGAGTTCCTGCCTGGGTCCCCAAGCCATGCATCCACATGTCTATGTAAGTAACTGTCTCACTCCCAACAACATAGCACTGTCAGTAGCTCCTAGACCAGACAAAGAGAAACAGAAAGTGATGGGATATAGTCAGTGGTAGTGGTTTGGGAAAGGCTGGCTTGGACATGTGTCATCTTCCTAGGTTTGCAGGCCTCTGTGAGTGAGCGAGGAAGCCTGATATCTGGGAACATGTCAAGGTGACCTCAGCTGGGCTGAGAGTGTGGGGCATTGGTGAAGGTTATAACAGACTTTTCAGGGGTACTTCTGCCTACACTTGTGCAACATGGTCTGTTCATCCCCAGCACAGATTAGAGAACAACACAGTTCCCACGGGTGCTGCACATGGCCAAACCTAAGGTGTAATGGCTTACTGACCCTGCCATCGTGTGGTAACTCAAAACCATCATCCATCCAGTAATGTGTGAATTTTCCTGAGAAAAGTGCTTTACAGAATTCAATATAAATTCAATGTAGATTTTATAGAAATTCAATTATAGTGAAGTAGAAATCCACATATACAAATATATCCCATGCATGCAATAATAATTTTGCCATCATATGTTTCCTAACATAAACAGCTATAATGTAGTTTCTTTAAAGGTTAATTGAAATGAAGAGAGAAGTAGTAAGATCTTAAGCTCCTATAGAGAGACAATTTCACAGCAACAGATATTTGGATGTATGTGGCTTATTTGGGAAGTGATGACAGGAATCCAGAGAGGTCTAGATGGCAAAAAAGGACAGTAAGACAGGGAAAATGGAAAAGTCAAGAAAGGCGAGTTATGGGACTGGTTCCACTTCTGGGAAATGAGGTCAATCCCAAAATGGATATTCTGAAGAACTACATAGAATGCACTTCAGAAGTATCCCTTTGAAGGGCAATGTGGAGATTTATCCAACAACTCACATTTCCCATTGATTGAGAGTTTTTGTAGATGTCTTTAAAACCCCTAAACTTTCAGGCTGTGCTTGTGCAAAATGAGCTGCCTTTCAGTTTAAAGAAAATCCTGAGACAGAATAGATGAAAGGCACTCGAGGCAGGACATAGACGTAAGCTTACTGGTACCAGGAATGCTCTGCTACAGTACGTTTGAGAACAGAGGCAAGAGGATGAGCAATGAGAATTGGAAATAACTGAAGCCTAGGAATTGCAAAATAGAGTGACGAAATCTGAATAATACTTTCAGACAAAGCCTTGTACTGAAAATAATTTAAGCTTCTGGATTAAGGAAATGTACCTTTTCAAAAGCAATAAAAATGTTAAACTAGTACTGAATGACATCATTAGGACAAATTTCAAGGGAAAGTGGGAACTCAGTGAGGTAAGTGGAGCATGGAAGCTGTTGTCAAACAAAGGAATGTGCCATCAATTTTGAAGGTGTGAGATAAGGGGACAGAGTTCAAAGCCAGAGCTCACCCAAAGAGTCTATGGGGATGCATTGTACTTGATGACCATAGTTAATAATACTGTATCATATATTTGAAAGTTGCTAAGAGAGTAGATATTAAACGTTCTCATCATAGGAAAAAATATATATAGCTATTTGTGGCAATGGATGTTAACTAGACTTATTGTGGTCATTTGTATCAAATACATAAATATGATATATATATATATAATATATCTATTTCAAATCCATGATTTTGTGTACCTGAAAGTAATATAATATTATATGCCAGTTATATCTCAATTTAAAAATAATGTAAAAATGCATGAACTAAAATATCAAAGGAGAAAAGAAGAAAAATAAAGGTAAAGGACTTAGGTTTTAATAACATGATATTAACCAATTATGAGAAATAAAAGCAATATAAAATGGGATGTATAATTCTATATTCTTGCCTCTCAAGAACACTGAAGATTAATGCAATGACAACACAGTTCCATTCAACACAAAATATGATGAAGCTTCAATGGCAAAGTGTCTTTATTAATGAAGAAATATGTTTTGCTTGAACATTAAAAATTCCAAGCTTGAAATTCCCATAGTAGAGCCCTACTAAAGAATTCTTACTGCAGTTTGTGGGGCTTAAACTTTCACTTCAAAAAATAACTTCAGATCAGAATACTCCCTAAACTATATGAGGCAAATGAATAACTGTGCATTGTTTGTTTTTTTTTCAGCTTAAAAGGAATAGATGCTATCACATCTCTCCTGAAATTTATCCATTATTTCACACCTCCTAGAGTCGTTAATTAGAATTCCAGCATTATTTGATAATAAAACTAGAATGGGTTTTATTATACATAAAACTATATGTTATATTAGAAAATATAATAACAGCAAAATATATATTAATCACTTATTGTATTCCTGGAACAGTGCTAAACTTGCTCAATGTTAATAAATTAAATGTGATAACTATACACCTTGTGTGATTCTCAATGTGATTGTGCTATTTGTCAATTCATTGACTTCCCAACTCCAAGTCTACTCTTTATTCTCTATTCTGAAAAAATAGAGCTTAACTCCTCAAGTATTTTTCCTTGGCAAAATGGCAAAGTTCAGCTTTGTCAGTAGAAGGTGTTAAGATAACAGACACGGTCTAGTGGGAGACCTCCTTTAGATATTGAAAGAATAAACTAGTTATTCTTAACATTTTCTGTACATAAACATCAACAGGGATGGTCTTAAAAATGCTCACACTTGACCTTTGGACCATCACCAGAGTGTCTGATTTAACAGAGCTGGACTTGGAGCTAAGCATGAGTGTTTTTTTAAGGCCTCCTCCCCAAGTGATTTTAATTGCAAGCCAAGGATGAAAACAACTGGAGTACACCTACAAAGAAAGTGTGAACTTGAAGGGAATCTGCCTTCCCTCACTCCCAATGCATTATATTCAATGTTGATTTGATACAGTATGGAAAGGAGAGAGGAGTAGCAAAAAAAGATTCATGGCTATCATATTTATTTGCAGCCAGGGGTTTGTTTTTAAGTGTATGTTTTGTTATTATTCAAATATGGTGAGGCCAACAGATAAGGAGATGACTGTCATGGAAAAGATGGTTTGTTATTCACAGCTCCCAAGAGGAGAGGGCATGCCATGACAATGTGGGGCAACACAAGAAAGTACCAGGGTCAGTAAGGAGCAGAGTGAGCAAGGTGAAACCTGGGCAAGAGCTTTATTGTGGCTGCTGCTGGAAGGGGAAAGGGAAGACGTGAAGCAAAGTAGTCAGGTTAAGATTGGTTAGTTTGAATAATTTCAGCAGGCTGTATGGTATGGGGGTGTCCATAGTTGACTGATATCTGATCCTCAGGTGATTAGAGCAGTTGGATAGTGGCCCAGAGTGTGAAGGCTGATAGAGGAGGTGGCTGGAATATAGCCTATTGATTGGTTGGTTTTTTACAAAAGGCACACTTGCAAGGGAGTCCTTTACTATTTCTAAGAATTGGCTAACCCCAGATTGATCAGTCTCTTCAGGGACTGCAAAGTCCCAAGATGCCAAACCATTAAATACAGAAGCTAGTAAATATAGTTACTGCAGGGTTGCATCTCTTGGATGGTCCAGGAACTCAAGCCAAAATTTTGGTTTAGGATGACTCTGGACTGGTAATATCCACAGGCACCTTAAAAAATTAAATATGAATCCTTCACAATGGAAGATAATTTTACCCTATTCATCTTACAATTCCAACAAGAAATTTTAAAAGAAATTAAATAACAATAACAATTTAAAAATTGCCAAGCTCAAACGGAAACAATGAGCAAACACCCCTCCAAAAAAAAAAAAAAAAAAAGAATAAAGTGACTAAAAAAATTTAAATGTTGAAAATTATTGAATACAGATTACAAACTCATAAGCTTTCTCTGTTTAAACAAATAAAAGACAAACTTTAAAATATTTGCAAGTAATAGAAAATTATATAGTGACAGCAAATTTCAAAAGGAATGGAAAAGTCTTTAAATGAAAAATGGAATAGCTGAAATTAAAAACCCAAAATATATTATTAAAAGCAGATTAGAGACATCTGACAAGAGAACTGCTGTTCTGGGAGACAAATCAGAATACAATATCCTGAGTGCAATACAGAAGAGGAAGTAGGAGGAGAAGGAGAAGAAGATATGGAAGAGAAGTGAGGCATCTTAGAGGATAAGGCAAGAAAATCTTAACTATATGAAATGGGTGTTCCAGAACCAAATTGAGATTAATGCAGAAGAAGTTTTAAAGAAATATCAACAACCAGAAAGAAATTAACAAAATGGCAATAATTGAATACCTATCAATAATTACTCTAAATGTAGATGGACTAAAGTCTCCAAACAGAAGACATAGAGTGACTGAACATATGAAAAACAAGATCGATATATATGTTGCCTACAAAAGCCTCACTTTGGATCAAGATACACACTGACTGAAAGTGAAGGAATGGCAAAATATATCCTATACAAAGGGAGACAAAAAGAAAGCTGGGGTAGCAATACTTACATCAGACAAAATAGATTTAAAACAGAGACTGTAAAAAGAGACAAAGAAGAGCATTACATAATAATAAAGGGATCAATTTAACAAGAGGATATAACAATTGTATGGGGGAAAGGTATAGTTCAATTGGTAGAGTTCTTGCTTAGCATGCATGAGGTCATGGGTTCAATCCCCAGTAGCTCCTCTAAAAATAGACAAACCCAATTACCTTGCCCCCAAGATTAAATAATTAAATTATACAATAATAAATAAAATATTTTTTAAAAGAGTACACAAGACTTGTAAAATCTATGCATCCAACATAGGAGTACCGAAATACACAAAGCAAATATTAACAGACACAAAGGGAGACAGTAAGATAATAATAGTAATGACAAAAATACAATAATATTTGAGGACTTTAACACCTCACTTACATCAATGGCAAGATCACAGAAAAGCAGAAAGGAAACAATGACCTAAAACAGTACTTTAGACCAGATGAACATAATAGATAAACACAGAACATTCCACCCAGAAGCAGCAGATACATATTCCTTTCGAATGCACATAAAGCATTATACAAGATAGATCACATGTGAGGCCACAAAACAAAACTCAATAAATTTAAGAAGAGTGAAATTATATTAAGCATCTTTTCTGACCAAAATGGTATAAAATTAGAAATCAATTATAATAAGAAAACTGGAAAAAAAAAAAAAGCCACAAACACATGGAGGCTAAAGATCAAGGTTCTAAAAAAGTAAATGAGTCAACAAAGAAATCAAAGAGGAAATTAAAAAATACCTTGAAACAAATTAAAATAGAAATAGAGCATTCCAAAATCTGTAGGACACTGCAAAAATCATTCTAAGACAAAAATGTATAGTTATAAAGGCCTATCTTGGGAAACAAGAAAGCAAATAAACAATCTAACCTTACACCAAAACAAACTAAAGCAAACAAACAAATAAACAAAGAAAGCCCAAAGTGAGTAGAAGGAAGGAAATACTAGAACAGTATGAGTGGAGGAGGAGAGAGAGAGAAGGGACAGAAAGTTTATTAGAAAGAAATAATGGTTGAAATCTTCCCAAATTTATGGAGGGAAATAAATATCCATATTCATACAGCATAATCCAAAGGGAATGGATTCAAAGTCGACACTGAGACACATTATAAGCAATTGTCAAATCAAAGATGAAGACAGACTTTACAAAGAGTCATTAAAAAAATAATTTGTCACATACAAGAGAACCCATAACTATGAGAGAATTTCCTTTTTTTAACGTTTTTATTAATTTATAATCACTTTACAATGTTGTGTCAAATTCTAGTGTAGAGCATAATTTTTCAGTTATACATGAACATATATAAATTCATTGTCACATATATTTTTCTGTGAGCTACCATAAGACCTTTTATTTCTTTCTCCATGCTATACAGTATAATCTTGTTTATCAGTTCTACAATTTTGAAATCCCAGTCTATCCCTTCCCACACTCCACCCCCTTGGCAACCACAAGCTTGTATACTATGTCTATAAGTCTATTTCTGTTTTGTATTTATGCTTTTTTTTTTGTTTTTTTTTTATTTTTAGATTCCACATATGAGCGAACTCATATGGTATTTTTCTTTCTCTTTCTAGCTTACTTCACTTAGAATGACATTCTCCAGGAACATCCATGTTGCTGCAAATGGCATTATGTTGTTGGTTTTTATGGCTGAATAGTATTCCATGGTATAACTATACCACTTCTTCTTTATCCAGTCATCTGTTGATGGACATTTAGGCTGTTTCCATGTCTTGGCTATTGTAAATAGTGCTGCTATGAACATTGGGGTGAAGGTGTCATCCTGAAGTAGGGCTCCTTCTCTATATATGCCCAGGAGTGGGGTTCCTGGGTCATATATTAAGTCTGTTCCTAGTCTTTTGAGAAATCTCCATACTGTTTTCCACAGTGGCTGCACCAAACTGCATTCCCACCAGAAGTGAAGGAGGGTTCCCTTTTCTCGACAGCCTCTCCAGCACTTGTCATTTGTGGATTTTTAAGTTATGGCCATTCTGACTGATGTGAGGTGAAACCTCATTGTAGTTTTGATTTGCATTTCTCTGATAATTAGTGATATTGAGCACTTTTTCATCTGCCTATTGATCATTTGTATGTCTTCCTTGGAGAATTGTTGTTTAGCTCTTCTGCCCATTTTTGGATTGGGTTTTTTCTTTTATTAAGTCATATGAGCTGCTTATATATTCCGGAGATCAAGCCTTTGTCGGTTTCATTTACAAACATTTTCTCCCATTCCATAGGTTGTCTTTCTGTTTTACTTATGGTTTCCTCTGCTGTGCAGAAGCTTGTAAGTTTCATTAGGTCCCATTTATTTATTCTTGCTTTTACTTCTATTGCTTGAGTAGACTATTCTAGGAGAACATTCTTGAGATGTATGCCAGATAATATTTTGCCTATATTTTCTTCCAGGAGGTTTATTGTATCTTGTCTTATGTTTAAGTCTTTGATCCATTTTGAGTTTATTTTTGTGTATGGTGTAAGGGAGTGTTCTAGCTTCATTGCTTTACATGTTCTGTCCAGTTTCCTCCATACCATTTGCTGAAGAGACTGTCTTTATTCCATTGTATACTCTTGCCTCCTTTGTTGAAGATGAGTTGACCAAAAGTTTGTGGGTTCACTCATACCAGTCATTCTCAAACTCTTCCAGAAGACTGAACAGGAGGGAATACTCCCAAACTCATTCTATGAAGCCATCATCATCCTGATACCAAAACCAGGCAAAGACACTACCAAAAAAGAAAATTATATGCCGGTATCACTGATGAACATACATGCCAAAGTCCTCACCAAAATATTAGCAAATAGAATCCAACAACACATAAAAAAGATTATACATCATGACCAAGTGGCATTCATCCCAGGGACACAAGGATGGTTCAACATATGCAAATCAATCAATGTAATACATCACATCAACAAGAGAAAGGACAAAAACCACATGCTCATCTCAGTAGATGTGGAAAAAGCATTTGATAAAATTCAACACCCATTTGTGATAAAAATTCTTACCAAAGTGGATATAGATGGAACATATCTCAACATAATAAAAGCTATATATGACAAACCTACAGCCAGCATAGTACTCAATGGTGAAAAACTCAGCAGCTTCCCACTAAAATCTGGGAGAAGACAAGGATGCCCAATATCACCACTCATATTCAACATCGTCTTGGAAGTCCTAGACACAGCAATCAAGCAAGAGAGAGAAAAGGGATCCAAATTGGAAGAGAAGAGGTAAAAGTGTCACTATATGCCAACGACATGTTACTATATATAGAAGACCCTAAAAGGTCCGCACAAAAACTACTAGATCTGTTTAAAGAATTCAGCAAGGTAGCAGGTCACAAGGTTAATGTTCAAAAATCAGTTGCATTCCTTTACACTAATGATGAATCAACAGAAAAAGAAAGTAAAGAAACAATCCCCTTTAAAATAGCACCCAAAATAATAAAATACCTAGGAATAAATCTAACCAAGGAGGTGAAAGAATTATACAGAAAACTATAAAACACTGCTGAAGGAAATTAAAGAAGACTTTAAAAAATGGAAAGATATCCCATGTTCTTGGATTGGAAGAATCAATATTGTTAAAATGGTCACACTACCCAAGGCAGTGTACAGATTTCATGCAATCCCTATCAAATTACCCAGGACATATTTCAGAGAACTAGAACAAATCATTATAAAATTATATGGAACCATCAAAGACCTAGAATTACCAAAGCATTACTGAAGAGAAAGAAAGAGGCTGGAGAAATAACTCTCCCAGACTTCAGACAATACTACAGAGCTACAGTCATCAAGACAGCATTGTATTGGTACAAAAACAGACATATGGACCAATGGAACATGATAGCCCAGAAATGAGAAAATTTTTCAGCATAAATCTTATAGGCTAGAAAGGAGTAAAATGATATATTCAAAATGCTGATACAAGAAAAACTGTAAAATAAGACTACTATATCCCACAAAATTGGTATTCAAAAGTGAAGGAGAGATAAAGACATTCTCAGACAAACAAAAGCTGAAGGAGTTCATCACCAAGAAATATTAAAGGGAGTTATTCAAGTTGAAAAGAAAGACACTAAATAGCAACAGGAAAGTATACCAAAGTATAAAACTCACTGATAAATATAAATATATAAACAAATATGGAATATTGTACACTGTGATAGTAGTGTGTAAATCACAGCTTATTTTGGTATAAGAGTTAAAACACAAAAGTGTTAAAAATAAACATAAGTATAAAAAGTTATGAATGGATGCACAATATAAAAATATGTAAAATGTGACAACAAATATAAAGTTGGAGAAGTAAAAGAGTAGAGTATTTGTATGTGATTGAAGTCAAGTTATTGTCAGTTTAAAAAGAGACATAACTCTAAGATATTTTATGCAAGCCTCATGGTAACCACATGACATGAAATTACCAACAGAGAAGACAGAAGAAAAACAGAAAACAATCAAAAAGTAACAAAAATCAACAAAACACAAAGGAAGACAGCAAGAAAGGAAAAGAGGAACAAAGAACTATAAGATAGACAAAGCTATAAACAGTTAATGTCCAGCAACAAATGAGAAGATTAAGAAAATGTGGTCTAATCATACAATGGAATACTACTCGGCTTTAAAAAGGTAAGGAATTCCCACCATTTAACACAACATGAATGAAACCGGAAGACGTTATATAAGCGAATTAAGTTGGTCACAGAGGACAATATTGCATGATTCTACTTACATGAGGTGCCTAAATATTGTCAAAGTCATAGATGTAGTGAATAAAATGCTGGTTGCCAGGAGCTATGAAGAGGATGAAAGGGAGATTGGTTGCTCATTAGGTTGTCAGTTGCACAAGATGTGCATGTTCCAGAGAGCTGCATTATGGTACTATGCCTACAGTTAACAATACTGCACTACACACTTAAAAACTTGTTAAGATATATAAAATAGATAAACAAGTTTATACTGTATAACACAGGAAACTATATTCAGTATCTTGTAGTAACATATAAAGAAAAAGATGAAAATGAATATATGTATGTGTTTATGACTGAAACATTATTCTGTGTATCAGAAATGGATGCAACATTGTAAACTGACTAAACTTTAATAAAAATTAAATTAAAAAGTGTGTGTGTATGTGTATACATATTATATATATATAAATATATATAATATATATATATAGCAGTTTGGCCCACTAAAATGTTTTTGAAGCAACAGTACTGCAGAAATAATGAATAAATGCAACACCCAGATTTTTGTTTTCAAATTTTTGTTCACTTAAAAAAATGTAGCAAACAATGTTCCTTAGAGAAATCACACATTGATTGCAGGTGTAGGGGAAAAACACAACATGTGGCTATGATATAGTTCGGTGCCAGAAAACAAAAGTACACTCAAAGATTAATGAGGTCATATCAAATAGGTCATATCAAATATGCCAAATGGACATATCATGGGCAAGATTGGGATAATTTTAATATCAAAAAGACTCATGACTATAAGTGATTATATTCACATAACCTAAGCCGGTATCCAGATACAACTTCAGTAATAGGAAACACAGGGAAAGTAAACCAAGATAAAACACACCATGAGAAAATAAACAGGTGGGATATTCTATATGAAAACTAGTTTCTTTTAAAATTCAATGCTGTTTTTAAAATGAATAACACATTAAAAACACAAAATGATACTTCTAGGTTTATATAAACAGATATAACAAATAAATATAGGACATGATACTTGGTTTGACCCTGATTCAAAGATATAAATAAATGATACAGCTAAAAAGGTATGTTAGACGCAATTGGGGAAATTCAAATATTGGCTATCAGGTTATATTAGAGAATTATAAATTACCATTCTTTCCCAGTTACACTAATAACAAATGTTTATTCAGGAAAAGATACTTATTCTTGGGAGATGCATGCTGAAATACTTAGGGGTATTGTGAATTGTCATGAAACAAGTTTTAAATGGTTCATCGAAAAAAGTATGTAGAGAGAGAAAGTAAACGTGACAAAATATTAACAAATTTTAAATCTTAATGAAAGGTATATGGGTGTTCATTGCACTATCTTTTCCACTTTTCTGTATGTTTAAAATGTATCAATTTAATGTTTGGAGAGAGAAAAGAACTGTCCAAGTGTAGAAAGGCATTCTTGCAATGCTGTTAAAAATATTATAACTCAGGGTACAATCTAAATGCACTGCAAAAATAAATCACTTAAACACATTTAGTACAGATGGTCCAGCCACAGAATGAATTCAGCCAATCAGTGAACAGTTACCACCCAGGCAAGTTCTTGGCATCAATACTACCCTAAGCCCTGAGGACAGAGTGATAAAGAAAATAGAGAAGGCTTCTGCTCTCAGGGGAGAGCCAAAAACAAGCCAACAAATAAATGAACAAATTCATTACCGATAGGACTGGTGCATGGCATGAAGGAAATAATAAACGACAGAGGAGTTTCCCTAGATTGAGGGAGAGGGAAGGTTACATTGGGGTGGCAGTATTGGAGCTGAGGCTTGAGTGACAACAAGGAGCTGCCACGGGGGACACCTCTTAAATCTTCCCATCCTCACAAGGGATAGCAGAGTGTAAAGGCACTGATGTGAGCATGAGGACGGCTACACAGGTGAAAAAGATGAGCATGGCTGAGGAAAATGTTTGCAATTATGTTGCTGTGTGAGAAGAGGGGTCTAGAACATCTTCTCTAATAGGATACAACTCTTCAAAGATACATGTACACACAGGATGATACAATGCAAACCACCAACAGCTTGTCACTGTGTTGACATCACAGGAGACCTTTCTCTTTCTCTCACTATCTGTTTTTCCCAAAGTACAAATGAACATGTGACTTTTATATAGATATAGATATAGATATACACATAGATATAGATATAGATATTTTAAATGCTTAGCACCCTCCTGGAGGGAAAAAAAACAGCAGAAATAGCTCAGTAACTCCCTGGCACCCAGAATGAAGTTCAATCAGGACACTTGAGAAGGACCATTCTGATCCCACCTAGTCACAATCCAGGAGCTCTTTGCAGGGAACAGCTTCATACATTTGTGAAATGCTTTGCTTTCTTCCTTGACTCTAAACCTTGGGACTAGGACAGAAATTAGGGGAAACTTCTCATAAGCTACCAACAACAGAAGACTAGCTGAGCCTAAACAAACAAACAAACAAACAAATCAATTAATTAATTTTTTAATATTTTTTATTGATGTATAATCATTTTACAATGTTTTGTCAAATTCCAGTGTTCAGCACAATTTTTCAGTCATACATGGACATACACACACTCATTGTCACATTTTTTTCTCTGTGAGCTACCATAACATTTTGTGTATATTACCCTGTGCTATACAGTATAATCTTGTTTTTCTATTGTACAATTTTGAAATCCCAGTCTATCCCTTCCCACCCTCGGCCTCCCTGGTTAATCTTTTTAAAGTGTGGCTATGACTGATTCAGCATCTTGGTTACTGCCAAGGAGGAAAGCAACCTACCAGTTGCTCGTTAGTGGGAGCCTGATGATTGGCTGCTCAGCCACAGATATCCACAAGAGGGCAGCAGAGGAGTTTGCTTGCTCAAACACAATCCCATATGCCCTATCCTCCAGGGCCTCCATTCTTCCCTCTTCACCCTCTCTTTTAGTTCCCCCCTCAAAATGATCTCCTGCTTTTCAGCTTACTGTGGAGAATAAATCTGTTGGATCTCCACCTTCTGGAAACAATGCTCAAACCACTCATGCCACCTAATCCCAACCATAAACAAACTGAGAAAGTAGCATTTAAACCTTTGTCTTCAATTAAATTGCATGGCGAGTGATTTCCCCAAGTCCCAAAAGGAAAAAGGGAAACTATGCAAAAAGTCAAGAAGCCTTGGCTGCTTACTCTCTGAGATTCCCCAAACTTATATCAACTTATAAACTTTTTTGTGGTGATACTTTTCTTTGGTTTCAGAAAGCTAAATGGACCACTATCTTGGAAGACCTGGAGGGGTCTCAAATTACTGCTGAGTTCAGTCAGAAAGTAAGAGTTAGAGAAAAAGGGTTAGAAGCCATTCCAAGATTTATCTTGTTAAAATCGTTTGGTCCTGTGTTCAAAATTGTAAACAACTGAAGGATGAAATGTGGCAAATTAACACCAGCAATTAGAAACTATTTGGAAAGATCAGTCAAGGCTTGAACTGAATTACAAAAGTAGCCTTTGCTCTAGCCACAGCTTTCTGAATGACATAAGACTTGAGCTTTATGACAGAAAAAAGTCTACTGTTAAAATGCTGAGATGCCTGAATTTCAGACATCAGCTCAGCATTGTGAGAGTAACATTTCTAAAAAATAGAAAATTCACTATCAAATCACATGGCTTTACAATTAAAACTATTACAAAAATCTGAACAAAGACAGGACCCCAAAATAAGGGCTTCCATTGAACAGAATACTTGCTGGCATTAGAAAGAAAATTTCACTGGATTTTGGACTGTCTAGACTCCAAATAGAAAGAAAAGCCCCCAAAACACACAGGAGGAATACTAACTTAGCTCTGAGGAAGCAAGCATTCTTTGACCACAGTTCCCACTAAATTCACAGGGTGAGGTTACCTTTATGAGTTGAAGGGCACCCTAACACATTTCTCTTTAATTTTGGAGTGACATATTTCACTTTTAACACTGCTTCCTTTTCTGGCAACTTCTTCAAAGTCATCAAACTGCCAGTGGTGGGTTTTGATAATTTCCCTCATAGTTTGCTTCCCAGTCCCTTAGTATATCTATAAGATCCCTTCTGTGTCAACCCAATTTTCCTCTTAGACCAACTACTCCAATAACTTCATGGATTGGGTTATTATACTTCATTGTGATACTGCAGGACTCCTTTCACAGGTCTCCTATTCATTTCTTTCACTTTTGTTACCTCTAATGGCTTTACCTGACTTCCTTAAGCTTCTCTGTCCTCTTCAACCTAGTACCAATCTTACTGTGGACTTAAGTCAATTAGTGGACAGGACTTCTCTTCTTTCTAGACAAGGTATTTAACTGAAATTGGGCATGTATGAGGTGGAGAACCCCATAATAGAATGCTATGGTAAGTAGAATTAGTTCTGTCCATGCCCACCCCCCCAAGATCCCCCAATATAATATAACACAAGAGAAACTTGATGGGTGCTAATAGTTCAAGAATTATTAGATAAGGTACTCCTGGTTCCTACTTGTATCCCATGCAACACTTTCATTCTGGCTGTTTAAAAGCCAAATGGAAAGGATACTGGCTATTCCAAGACTGGAGATACTAACATGTTCCCCTTCAAATCTAATAGAACTCTATCCTGAGGTCTATTTAAATGTTCCCATAACTATATACTTCAACCCTCAATCCACCCTTATCAGAATTTCCCCTTCCCACTCTAGCCTTAAGCTCTCTATAATCACTCAGCTTTAGGCTTCTTTTTCCCTTCTGTGGATTTTTGGAAATGTAGGGACCCTAAAAGCAACTACCACATGTGGAAAAGACTAGTTGAAAACAGAGTGGATATTTTACCAACTCAAATGAATTTGAAAAATACCCAGATAGCTGCTTGGTGTCTTCCTAGTCCCCATTCAAAAACTGAGTTTACAGTCACCTTGACACTTATCCAGATGTCAGGCTTCCTCCCACACTCACAGAGGCCTGCAGACCTGGGCAGATGTCACACACCAAACCAGACTCTTCCTCACTACCACTGAGTGTATTCCATCACGTTTTGTTTCTCTTTGGCTGATCTAGGAGTTACTGGCAGTGCTATGTTGTTGGGAGTGAGACAGTGACTGGCATAGATGTGTGGATGCATGGCTTGGGGACCAGGCAGGAACCCATGTGGATGATGCATAGACACATGGACAGTACACAGATTCCTTTTCTGCATCTCTGCTCCAAGACAATGAGGATAGTTAGACACTGTTTAACCCAAATGGCACTAGAAGCAGACACTCAGCCTGAGATTCTGGACTTGGACCATTTTACTTGGCTTGTAAGACAATGATACATATATGAGCTGATGACAACCCCTGGTATATCGTAGCACCACATTTACTTAAACCAGGATGACTTCCCATTGTCCACCTTTGTAAACAATGTCTTACTGGAACATTGTTATGCCCATTTGTTTACCTATTGCATGGATGCTTTCACTGAATAGTTGTGACAGAGACCCTATATCTCAAAAAGCCTAAAATATTTACTATCTGGCCTTTTATGAAGAAGTAACCATAGACACGGAGAATGCTGAGGAAGGTGGAGAAGAGGAGGAAGGAGAAGTACTCCCTATACCCTCACAGTCTGGCTTCCTTGGACATCTCCCTGCTGCACTTCTCATCTTTCCCTTATACGCTGCTCCATTTTCTTTCTCACAAATGTGTGCCCCCAGTCACTTTCTTATCTGACCAAATACATCCCTTTGGAACTGGTCCAATTTGCTAAATTCCTGTGGAAAGAGGGTATCTATGTTAGGAGAGGGTCCATGTGTTAGGGAAGTACAGGCATGCTGAGCAAAATGCCAATAGTGAGCATCTCCAGATAATACAATGAAGGTTGTTCATTTCCATCTTTAATCTTTATTTTCTAATTATGATAAAAGATTTTCATTTAACTAAACATATATATTAAGGAACAGATGTAAAATGTTAAAAGCCCTTTACTAACAAAAATACCCAGGAATCCCCGCCAAGAGGAAAATGCTTGAAATATACTTGTTGTATACAGCCTTGCTTACATTTGTGCCATGGATTTTCTATTTTTCTTGTTTGCTAAGGAAGCTTAAGCCGCCTTTGGCAACTTTACAGGGGGGGAGAGATGTATCAAGAAGGGGGGCTATGAAGGCCTTCCAGTGCAGGGCAGCCCACAGAAAGCGGTGGCATGTGTTAAGATGTGACTATTAAATAGCTTTTTCTAATCTCCTCTCATCATGAACTACACACCCATATTCGAAATGTAATCAGTGGATCTAGCATGACTCTGCTAACTGAAAAACAGCATGAATTACTTTTGCTTTCAGTTTCAGTTTTATTACCATCATACTAGATGGACCAAGAAAAGATGAACCTCTTCGCTCTTTTTTAGCTTTCATGAAGGAGAGTCAGACTGGTAGGAGGAGCTAGTGAGAAAGGTGTGAGAGGCACTGAGAACCGTTCTTTTATCCCCAGTGTGTGGAGCAGGTATGTCCTTGTCTTTTACATGGAGTGCAAAATTGATGTCTTTTCTGTTTTTATTGAAATAGAGTCGATTTACAATGCTGTGTTAGTTTCTTGTGTACAACATAGTGATTGATATATATATTCTTTCTCATTATAGGTTATTACAAGATGCTGAATATAGTTCAATAGGACTTTGTTGCTTATCTATTCTGTATGTAGTAGTTAGCAAGATTGATTTCAGATTCAAAGTGACACCTGAAGAAGGGCAAGTGGCCTGCTGTCTGGCATGCAGGGGTCTGTGGCTGGCTTTAGTTCAAAGGAAGCTCAGCTTCTCTGTATGTACCAGTAGCAGCTGCAAAGTGACAGCCAGACACACTGTGTCCCCCTCGATGTTCTTCTCCTTGAGAGAGTCCTCCTGGGGTCCTGCCTGTCTTCCTCTGTCAAGCTCTGTGGGCTGGCATTAGAATTCAGAGAATAAGACCGTCCCTGGCAAGGAGGTTATAGGGAACTGTCATCTATAGAAATTGTTTCTTTTTAATGTTTCTATTAGTCAATTTAAGAAAGCTCACAGTGAGAGCTCTGTAAATCTCTATGTAGAGATAAATTTAGTCCCCTCACCCCTGACCTTTATTAGTTAAACATTACGATCACATCAAAACTATCTTTCTCTTTCTGTCTCCCTGGCTCCCTGTTCCTCCCTCTTATTCTCTCTCATCCCCTGTCCCCCAACACCCGCCCCCTCATTTGTGGGTTTGTTTTTCATAAGAACATTGGAATCATTTGTAGCATGTTTTATACGTACACAACCTAGGTTTATAAATCACTCTGGGTGATTTTTTTTCTGTAGATCACATTTTGAAAACCAACCTGGAACAGGATTGAATAGCTGCAGATTGTTAATTTGATGTTAAAAATTATGTGGCTTATTCACAGCTAAGAAATCACAGGTCTGTTTCTTTAAAACATTTTTTATTGAGTTATAGTCATTTTACAATGTTGTGTCAAATTCCACTGTAAAGCACAATTTTTCAGTTATACATGAACATACATATATTCATTGTCACACATTTCACTGTGAGGTAACACAAGATCTTGTATATATTTCCCTGTGCTATACAGTATAATCTTGTTTATCTATTCTGCATATCCCTGTCAGTATCTACAAGTTTTGAATTCCCAGTCTTTCCCTCCCCCCGCCCTGTCCCCTTGGCAACCACAAGTTTGTATTGTATGTCTATGAGTCAGTTTCTGTTTTGTATTTATATACATTTTAAAATTTTTTGAGATTCCACATATGAGAGATCTCATATGGTATTTTTCTTTCTCTTTCTGGCTTACTTCACTTAGAATGACATTCTCCAGGAGCATCCATATTGCTGCAAATGGCGTTATGTTGTCAGTTTTTATGGCTGAATAGTATTCCATTGTACAAATATACCACTTCTTCTTCATCAAGTCATCTGTTGATGGACATTTAGGCTGTTGACATCTCTTGGCTATTGTAAATAGTGCTGCTATGAACATTGGGGTGCAGGTGTCTTTTTGAAGTAGATTTCCTTCTTGATATATGCCCAGGAGTGGGATCACTGGGTCATATGTTATGTCTATTCCTAGTCTTTTGAGGAATCTCCATACTGTTTTCCTCAGTGGCTGCACCAAACTGCATTCCCACCAGCAGTGTAAGAGGGTTCCCTTTTCTCCACAGCCTCTCCAGCATTTGTCATTTGTGGACATTTGAATGATGGCCATTCTGGCTGTTGTGAGGTGATACCTCACTGTAGTTTTGATTTGCATTTCTCTGATAATTAGTGATCTTGAGCATTTTTTCTTGTTCCTATTGATCATTTGTATGTCTTCCTTGGAGAATTGCTTGTTTAGATCTTCTGCCCATTTTTGAATTGGGCTGTTGGTTTTTTCTTATTATGTAGTATGAGCTACTTATATATTCTGGAGATCAAGCCTTTGTTGGTTTCATCATTTGCAAAAATTTTTTCCCATTCCTTATATTTTTGTTTTGTTTTACTTCTGGTTTCCTTTGCTGTGCAGAAGCTTGTAAGCTTAGTTAGGTCCTATTTGTTTATTCTTGCTTTTATTTATACTGCTTGTGTAGACTGCCCTAGGAGAACATTTTTGAGCTGTATGTCAGATAATGTTTTACCTATGTTTTCTTCTAGGAGGTTTATTGTATCTTGTGTTATGTTTAAACATTTGATCCATTTTGAGTTTATTTTTGTGTATGGTGTAGGGAATGTTCTAGCTTCATTGATTTACATGCTGCTGTCCAGTTTTCCCAAAATCATTTGCTGAATAGACTATCTTTATTCCATTTTATATTCTTGCCTCCTTTGTAGAAGTTTAGTTGACCAAAAGCTTGTGAGTTCATTTATGGGCTTTCTATTCTATTCCGCAGACCTGGTTTTTATAAAGTTGTTTCTCTCACATTTTCCTGCAGCTTCCTTTAAGTTTTCCATTTAAAGAGGGGGACTGGACTACTCTGGTCATTATAATGTAGCTGTTAGAGGATCCTGTTTTACCTTTGTATTCTTTTCTCCCACAATGAAGAATCAGAAAAAAGGAGATGGTACAGGAGCAGTGTTTGAATTTTCTTGCTGCTTTGCTCTGAAAAAAAAAATTATAGACCTTGTTTCTTAGTAACCTGAAGTTTGCAGATTGTGTTCAAATATGTAATCCAATTTGTTTAGTGCAATTATTGTGGATAAATCTCCATCTAGTTCAGTAAGCATGCACTGAAATCCCATTTTGTGCTGCATTCTATGCTCATATATAAGCTTTTACTTATCTGATTTTATTATGAATACATCCTCCAGACTGGACTTACCATTTTTTTCATATTACCCCTATAATTATTCTTAAAAACTTAGGTTTAGCTAGGTGAGGCTTCTTGTTTAAGGCCACACAAGTAGTAACTGATAAAGCTGGTATTTTTTAAAAATATTTTTGATAGTATTTGAGGCATCTTGAATACTTGACCTATAAATATGGAACTGAATAGTTTAGACATTTGAATATAATATCATGTTTATATAGTCTGATTATGAAATATGCATAGATATTATAGGGAACTTTCATTATAATGCCAATCAGAAATATGCCAGAAGATCCATGATATAATTGTGTTTTTAGTACTTAATTTTTAAAATCAAATTTGCTTTGGAAAACAATTACAAGGGAATCTCATATCCTTTTCACCTAGATTTACCCACTGGTGGCATTTTCCTAGATTTGCTTCCTCTCTCTAAATATATGTATAAGTCTCTCAATATAATATAAAACAATATTTGCATTTTCATTCTTATTTTCGTTTATGGGATTAAGTTGCAAAAATCCTGACCCTTCTCAGCTAAGTACCTTGGCCTAAATCTCTCAAGATTCAGGACATCCTCCTGAAACAGAAGAAGAGTGGCAAGCGAGAGAAGGAGCAATTGTGTGGGAACATTGACCTAAAATGTGCAGTCTCCTTCTCAAAAAGGGGAGGCAGGAGGGTGGGAAAAGTCTTCAGTAGTTTACCTAAGAGGATGATGTTACCTGTGCGTTTTTCCATACATAGACTTCATTATGTTCAGGTAGTTTATTTTTATTCTTAATTGTATTTTGTTTAGTTTTCACATATTTGTAGGCTTTGCAGTTTTATTCCATCTATTAATTTCCAGTTTCATTTCATTGGGTTCAGAAAAGATACTTTGTATCAGTTTAACCTTTTAAAATTTGTTGACTTGTTTTGTGGCCTAAAATATGGTCTATCCTTGGAAATATTCCATGCCCATCTGGGAAAACGTGTTTTCACTTGTTGGATGAGAGTGTTCTGTATATGTCTGTTAGGTTCAATTAATTTATCGTGTTATTCAAGTACTCTGTTTTTTCTACCTATTATTGCAAGTAAGGTATTAAACTATTGTATTATTGTTAAGTGATCTGTTGCTCAATATTGTCAATGTTTATTTCACACATTTTGGAACTCTGAGGTTCAGGTATACATATTTAGAATTGTTTATCTTCTAGATAAACTTGACTCTTTTAACATAATGTCCTTCTTTGTCTCTTTTAACAGTGCTTGAAATAACTTTTTTATCTCATATAGATATAACCACAACAGTACTCTTTTTGTTGTTATTTGAATAGAAAATCTTCCTGGGATGTACAGTAAGGTGGTAGTTGCTCAGGCTGACCTGTCTCCAACCTGTCTGGTGGCAAACAAGCACCCATTCACTCCTTCTAGTCTAGGCTTCTCCAGCCTTTCTATCTGTTTCAGTCTTTCTCCAAGTAGCCAAGGGGATTTGTCTCCTCTGTGCAGGACCCCAGGACTGGGATGCCAAGTCTGTGGATTGACCTACTCACTCCTCAGGGTTAGGGTCTATTTGCACAGTCTTCCTTTTCCTCTTAGTCCTTCCCTAGGTGCACAGGTCCCAACCTGAAGTTTTTACTCCTCCCTAATTTTGTGGAAATATCTCTTGAAATCTTGTTTGTATAGGAGTTCTGCCAGTTTTCAGTCACTTTTCTGTGAGAAGTTATTATCCCTCATCTTGACCCCCCTCCTCTGGAAACAGTATTCTTCATTGGTAGGTTCCCCCCTACCCCATCACTCAGTTTTTAGCAATTTAAACATATCATTCCACTGCCTTCTGGCCTACAAATATTTTGTTGATAAATTGACTGACAATCTTATTGGATGTGATGAGTTACTGCTTTTTGT
Source organism: Camelus bactrianus (assembly GCF_048773025.1). NCBI lineage: Eukaryota > Metazoa > Chordata > Mammalia > Artiodactyla > Camelidae > Camelus > Camelus bactrianus. The sequence goes on along the minus strand of NC_133555.1, from coordinate 59,685,340 downwards.
CGCTTTCAAGATTCTCTCTTTGTCTTTTGACAGTTTGATTATAATATGCCTCAGCATTGGTCTCTGATTATTTATCCTACTGGAGTTTGTTGAATATCTGGCATTTGTAAATTTATATATTTCATTGCATTGGGAATTTTTTAGCCATTATTTCCTCAAATAATCTCTCTGCCCTGCCTCTCCCTTCTGCTTTAGGGACTTTCATAATGTATATACCTGTCTATGTGACAGTATTCCATAAGTTTGTTAGGCTGTATTCACTTTAAAAAAATTATTTCTTCCTTCTGCTCCTGAGACTTGATAATTTCAAATGTCCTGTCTTCAAGTTTGCTGAGTCTCTTTGCCTGTGCAAGTCTAATCCCCTTTATATGTATTCAAATGCTCTTACCCTGAGCTTTACCACCAAGGCTAATTCCTTGTAGAAAATGTGTAAATTCATTCATTGTATTTTCCAGCCTCAGAATTTCAATTTGGTTCCTTTTTTAATTATTTTTATCTCCTTGTTCATTTTCTAATTTTGTTCATATATTGTTTTTCTGATTTTATTTAGTTATTTTTCTGAGTTTTCCTTTAGCTTTTTAAGCATATTTTTAAAAAGTTATTTTAAAGTCTTTGCCTAAAACATCTAATGCACATGTTTCCTCAGGGTTGTTTTTTTTTTTTTTACCACTTTATATTCTTCCTTTGGAAGGGCCATATTTTCATTTATTTTGTATGCCTTGTGATTTTTGTTGTTGTTGTTGAAAAATTGGATATTTATTTATCTATTTATTTATTTTAAATGAAGGTACTCAGTACTTAACCCAGGATTTTGGACATGTTAAGTACATGCTCTACTACTGAGTTATTACCCTCCCACCCCCTGAAAATTGAGCATTTATGAAAGCAGTCACCTTTCCCATTCTTTGCATACTGGCCTTTTGACAAGGAAGTCTTTTCCTAAGGTGGCTCTTGATTTTGAAACTTGGGATTAAACTTAAGAGAAGTTCTAAAGTCTTTTTAGGCTTTTTTGAGCATGCATCTTCCCTGGGCCTGTGTTTTGCTTTTTCAGTTTTCCCATATATGTGCTCCTTTTAAGTATATTAATTTCCCAAAGGATGCCTCCTTTGAACTTTTGATTGTCTATTGTGTGTCTCCACCCTGAAAAGAAAAAGAAAAATTCAGTTTCTCTTCTCAACTTTCTATTCTCTATACTTATATCTGGTCACCACATACGTGAGCATTTTTTCACAATAAGCAATTCTGACACTAACTTCCAAGAGTTAGTTTATACCCTACAGATTAAGGGCTCAGTCCCACAAGACTTCTCCTCAGTTCAGATGCAATTACAAATCCAGGTTGTCACCTGTGCTTCTGACTAACTGGCTGTACATTGGAGTTACCCATCTCTTCCCCAGGTTCAATGATTTGCTAGGATGGCTTAAGAACTCATGAAGGATAGTTTGCTTACTAGATTACTGGTTTATTTTAAAAAAGGATACAGCCTATAAACAGCAAAATAGGAGATGCAAAGGGAAAGATATCAAGAAAAGCATGTGGAGCTTCCATGACCCCTTTGGATGTGCCACCTTCTAACAACATCCACATATTCATCAAGCCAGAAACTCTCTGAACCATTTCAGTTAGGTTTTATTTATTTTTTAATGGAGGACTTCTTAGATAGATATGGTTGAGTAAACTATTGGTCATTGGTGATTAACTCAACTTTCAACTCTTCTCTGCTCCCCAGTGGTTGGAGCATCAGGCTAAATGTTGCAAATTTCTAATAACATTGATTCCTCTAGCAAACAACTCCATTGTAGTGATCTATGGGCTTTACAAAATCACCTCATTAACATAAAATCAGTTGTTGTTGAAAGGTGCTTGTTATAAATAACAAAAGACTCTTCTTTCATCTTTATCAGCCTGGAGCTATTTTAGGAATTGAGGACAAAAGACCAAAAGTTACAAGAAAAATAATTTCATCTCTCTCATCACATAGGGTTTTAAGAGCTATATACCAGGAATAAGGACAATGATCAAATTTGTGTTTCTTATTATACATCTCAATATCACACACCCATAATATCTTGTCATAGGTGTCTGCAGGTCATTCTCCCTGCATCTTTCCCAAGCAATGCCCACTGCTTCTCCCTGCCTAAGATCCAAATAAGGGAAAAGATAACAGTCCTTCAGGCAGCCCATGAGATGTCAGAACATTGTAAATGCAGTCTGCTCTGCTCTGTTTATTTTGAAAAAGTGAATTGGAAACTCAATTGATGCCTTAGATAGTCTATTTTATATATTCACTGGTAACCTCTTGCTCTAGGCATCTGTGGAGCTGTCTCTCCACATTTTTCCTTGAGAAATACCTGCTGCTTCTTTCCAACTGATATCCAAGTTTTACCAACACCTCCCCCTCTGCCACCCTTCCCTGAGTTTCATGTGAAGTGAAACAGAGACCTGAAGAGGCAGCCCTGACAGGTTAGAACATTATAAAATTCCCTCTCTCTGAATCAGGGGAGGGAATTGGGAAATGATTTGCCACTTCCTTAAAGACCTTACCACAATGGGGACCGAGGGCAACAGAAAAACCACAGAATTTCCTACCATTTTGAATGAGGCTGTTTCTTGATTTGGTATTTGGTTGGTTGCTTTGGACCTTTGACTGTTTTATGGAACTACTGTAAGGTTATTCTAGCTAGTATTTTGGTTGTTGTTTATATCTCCTTGGGGAAACAAGAGCTTAGAGTTTGCTAGTCTGTCATTTTGCTCAAGTATGTAGATTTTCAATCCTTTCTCAATGACATTCACTCAGCCTTTGTGAGAACCATTTACCTCATTTCCAAAGTAGTTATGTTAATTTCTAACTTTCAGTCTCTTGTGAATATCAGTTTAGCTGGATATGTAAGTTATTATCAAAGGGCTTGGTATATTGTAGGCCTTCAGTGCATCATAACAATAACTTTAATTATATTATTATTTTGAAATAACAGTTTGGAGAGTGATATTATATTATTTCACTACCAATATCATGAGAGACTTGAGGGAATGATGGGGGAAAACCTCTGCAGTATGCTAATTCTAGGTTACATTTTGTCTCATGGAAAGCACAGAACTCTTACTTACCTTATCCTATGTTGATAGATGCTTTGTATAAGTCTGAGTTAGAGAATGACTTTATAATCTGATTTCCACTAAGAAGCTCTTCTAGGTTGGCAGGTTGCCATGGCATCCAGACCCAAAATGATGGACCCCATTTGTCTGCTGGAAAGTGTCAAGGTGCTTTCAGTGAACCAAAAATCTCTGCAGATTCTTGGTGAGATTTCTTTGCCAGTGCTGGTGGTGGCCATCATAGGGCCGTATCATACAGGCAAATCCTACTTGATGAACCATCTTGCAGGTCAGAATCATGGTGAGTGTTGTACTGGGTCAAGGACCAATTGCTTGATTCTAGCTAATACCTCAGCTTCTTAATTTTTGTCCTGATCTTGTGTAGGGAGAACCAAACTTCTCTTAAGAAATCAACTTTCCACTCCTATTTCTCACTGCTAAACCACTGTCTTACTGTAATTCATTATCATATTGTATGTTTTATTCCTGTAAAGCAAAATTTCTCCTACCAATTCTCACAATCCTACCTTATTTTACATGCTTAAGCACTGGACTCTTGCAATTGTGTCTACTCGCTCTTGAAACACATTTTGCTTTTTTATGGACTATACTCATCAACATATAAATGTGTTCAAATGTCTATAATCTTAAAAATATTTCCTGTATGTCATATACTACTGTGGCTAACACCTCTCCCCACTTTTGAAAAATTTCTCTGACAAAAAATATAATCTTGATTTTTTTCCCACCTTTTTCTCTTCCCATGTCTGTCTTCAGTCCATTTCTCTCTGGCTTTGAACCTCACTGTTCTTTCAAGATACTCTTGTTATGGTTATCAGTGACTTCCATTTTGTCTGATTCATGGATTCCCCTTTGCCTCTATGTTGAGCCCTTGCTTGGTATCTTTATCACAATTAATGTTCCTTCCTCCTTGAAACAGATGACACACAAAGTAGGACATTCTTGAGGAAATGGAGAAAGCACCAACTCGTATGCTGGGATACTGACATTCCAATAGATCTGACTCTGTAGCCCCTTGGTGGTTTAGATTATCTGCTCTAACTAAATGCTGCTTTCTCCCCTCTCCTCACAGGGTTTCCTCTAGGCTCTACAGTGCAATCTGAAACCAAGGGCATCTGGATGTGGTGTGTGCCTCACCCATGCAAGCCCAATCGTACTCTGGTGGTCCTTCTGCACAATTAGAGCCTGGGGGATGTGTGAATGGTAAAGCAGAAATTCACAATTAAATCCTTTTTATTCTGGATTTTCCCCTTATCTCTCCATGGTCCTAGAAATTTTACTGCTTTAATCTGTAAAATCTAGAAATCAATTATAGTAAATAAGGCAAACTATGTTGTGTTTGAATCTCACTTCTAGGTAAGTTATCATAGTGTCTTAGATAAATTCTTTTATTTCTTGGCACTGTGTGGATGACTTGATTACATTTAGTAAGTCATTATTGAACGGCTGAGTTCCAGGCCTTTGGACTTAGGATTGTAGATATCAGTGACCAAAGTAAATGTCCTGCCCTAAAAGAGTCTTTAGTTCAATTGACAAGACATTATCTGCAGTCAGATTTAATACCATGTAATTGGGAAAGAAGCAGGCTGAAGAGAAGAAGAAATTACATTGCATTGCAATCCCCAATTTCTGGAAATTTCATGGGAGCTCATGGCTGGATTGGCTTTTTTGAGTTAGCCTGAGTTTGGGAAAGGGGTGCTGATACATTTTTGAAGAGCTGCTCCAGAAGCCTTTCTAATTAAGAGGGCTGACACCTGAAGACTGTCTTCCACCAGCACTCCCAACAGCTGGGGGAATAAGTCCTTCAGTTTTGAAAGGCAATCCAGGCAGCACCTGACTGGTTTTGAGAACTTACAGTTAAGCATAACTAAGAAAGAGAAGTATCAATCTGTGAGTGAGGAAAAATTTCTGATTCACCTTCTTAGCTACAAGGTGAAGAGTGTATTTGAGGGTTGGATTTAAGAGACGGGTTTACATTTTCTATGATGAAGTTCATCAACTACTCACAGAGTGTTCTGGAAATCTGTGAGACAACTCTGAATGTGCAAGTTGTATAAAAGAAAGTTTTTGTCCTACAAGAAACATTTTAAAATGGATTTTTGGTGTTTTAGCTTTCTGCTAATGGGTGAAATGAACTATCCCTCTTTTCCCCGTTTTGAGATTTATTTGGAAATAGTACCTACATTTTTATAGCTCTGTCTTTTTTCTCAACAGGAGTTAGAAAGTCTGCTTATTTTTAAAGCCATATATCAAACAATGATATAATCTTGCTGCTGAAATAATTGTTTGTCATAACTGCTACTTCTTCTTATCCTAATTGATTATTTTTAAAAACTGGGTTTTGGGGAAAGAAAGTAATGAATAGACTCTTATCCCCCCAAACTCCCATTTAGAATCTTCTCAACATAAACCACAGTTTTTGCATTTACACTGGGAGCAACTTTACATGTCATTTATAATTAAAAAAAAAAAAACTATTTCCAGTTTATGCCATCATTTAGACAATGCTATGATTTATACAACTTAGCCTGGGCTTTAGGGCCCTTGATTAGGCTGCATGAAACTCACCTTAACTTCTCCACTTGCCCTCTGCCCTCAAATGACTCTGTTCTAACTACAAGACCCCTGTCTTCTCCCATCTCTAATTTTGTTTCTCTGGGTTTTCCTGTCTATGGGATCAACTTCATTTCTTCAGTTCCACATTTACCAGTTCTTTAATATTCAGCTCAAGACATTGAGGAAGCTTTCAGATCACATATTCTTTCTCCAAATTTCATAGCTCTGTTCTTCCTTGATAGACTTCTAAATTTTAGTTTAGTGTTATAGCTATAGGTTTCACTGCTTATATACATTACTGAGAGTAAGCCTTTTACAGATACTTCTATCTTTCTTGCACTTACTGTTATGGATGTTTGTCCACTGCTTTGAAATAATCATGTTGAAAGAAAATTTTTATTTTTAGCATTGCTTTTTTAAAATCTAAGAACAGTGGGGGATATTTAGTAGCTTCCTGCAAGTATTTATTGATTGCATATAATTTAAATACCCAGTTATGCCAACTATGGTATATTTTATATGGACTCTGATTAATAAATATATGCAGAATGAATAAGTGCCCACACTCATCACTGAATTCCTAATTACACAACAGGTACTGTATTAGTTTTTCTGTATATGTTATTTTACTTTATCCAATTGAGGAAAAAGAAAGCACTGTGAACACTAGAATCCTTTTATATATGAAAAATTTGCAAACACAAGAAATGTCTCTGTAATTGTCAAAGTTGATATCTGCATTTACATCTGTCTTCAAGCAATTTCTTTGCATGGTGAGTATGTTAGCTGAAATAATAAATGAAATCATGATTGAAGAAGTGTACAGATGAATTTCTAATGTAGGGGTAAACTTCTAACTCTCTTGTTCTAATGTGCTTTCTAGGATGAGTCTAAGAAGGATTCATGGATCTTTGCCCTGGCTGTGGTTCTCTGCAGTAGCTTTGTCTAGAACAGCATGAGCACCATCAACCACCAGGCCCTGGAGCATCTGCAGTATCCTTCCAGGTCCTGAACCACCATGTTTCACTGAATTCATGGGGATGAGGATAGAGTCAGTCTCTCCCTTCCTGTCATTTAGTTTCTTGTGTGGAACAGAGGGGACCCATGGCAAAAGAGTGTGTTTATAATATTTTTATACTAGAGAAATGTGGGAATTGTTGGTAGTGAGTTTCTTTTCCCTAACCAAATGTTAGTTATGCGACAGAGCTTGAAAACATCAGGGCAAAGTCCTCTCAAACACCTGATAGAGTAGAAGATTCCACAGAATTTGTGAATTTCTTTCCAGACTTTATCTGGACTGTATGGGATTTCACCCTGGAGCTGCAGTTATGTGGTCAGCCTATCACAGAAGATGAGTACTTGGAGAATGCCCTGAAGCTGATTCCAGTTATCAGAGTATGGCCTGGGCAGTGTACGGTCCAATAGAGTGTGGGATCTACTAAACAATATCCCTCATCTCTGTGATTGCATTTGTATTTGAAACTAAATCAAAGTCTGTGGAAATGGTGGCTGGAAAGTGGGTTGCAAAGATCTAGGGGCTACAGTTGAAGTTTACTCAAGAAAAGTAAAGTGTAAAGTGAAATTACTCAAAACCAATTTGTTTTTTATACATCTTTAAATTTAGCATCCAGATTTACATGGGTGATGAAACATTCTAAAGACTGGACACTGTGTTTCCTTTTCCATCAATTTTTCTCTGTTGAAGTAAACAACTAATCAGCTAATTGTTAGACATGAAACTGCAGTGAAAAGCTTATCTAATGAACAAAATATAGATTTCACATATTATTCTTTTCAAAGAGGGCTAGAAAACTTCTAATCCTGTATAATTATATCATCTACAAAATGACTGTATGTTCTAAATAAACCTGAAGAAGTGACTGTCTTTACAATCTATGCCTTTTCAATAATACTGACAATTATTAGAATATTCATTTTACCTTCCACATCATAGCTTTCTCCTAATTCCCACATGTTTACCCATGAATTAATTACAAGGTAAAAAATTATTTTCATGGGTTACATTTCCAAGGATGTGTGTCTATTGAAACCTTGAGAGAAATATCAATCCCAATTTAGTCATTCTTCCTTTCACGTTTCTATTTATGATTTCTCAAAACAGCTATTAAGAAATTGGCTGGCAGGAGAGGACCAGATATAAACATTTACCTCAAAGAGTTTATAGATTAGTGGTGATACCTTAAAATTATATTTCAGGTACATTTATACTTCAGAGGTTTTTACTAATAAATACATAACACTGCATCAATTATTTTTTGCATCAAAACAGTTTTTCTTTAATAATGAGGATGTCATTCCTAATATTCCAATTACTGTCCATGATCCCTTGTTTGTAGCTCTCCTTTTTGGTTCCACAGCTCAATTCCTACATGAAGTTGAGTTGAGCAGAAAGTTTCATGTGACCTTTCATCCTTTTAGCTGCTAGTTAAGCAAACACATCATAGGGAACCACTCTACTATGTGCATGTCTGGAGAGACCAGCCATAGGTTTCCTTTACTGGATCAGATGTCTCCCTAAATTTCTCTGCAGTTATATCATTGGTATAAGTCTGATGTGCAAAGAAGTATTGAATGTCTATGTTAAAACAGTTCTATGTGTAGAAATGGCAAAGACACACAAATCCCTGCCATGAACACCTGTAACCCCCTCGCCTAAAGACTCTACACACTCTAATCCCTGTTTTTCTGTCCCTCAGGGAAGAATCCCAAAGCCCAAACATCCAATCTACCCAGAGACTGCATCAGGCATTTATTTCCAAGATGGAAGTGTTTTGTCTTTGACTGGCCAACATAGGAAAAAAAAATTCTAGCCAATATTGGGATGGTATCTGAAGACCAACTGGATCCTAAATTCCAGGAGCAAACAAAAAATTTCTGTTCTTACATCTTCACTGATGCAAGGAGCAAGACCCTCACAGAAGGAATCATAGTCACTGGGAAAGGTGAGTCTCTTTTTCCCATTTCCATGGGGACTGCTATGTGTTGAATATTTTATATAATGTGCTTTCTAGTATTTTTGTTTGATTCTATAAAGGATTCTGATTTTACAGACTTTTATACTCCATGAAGAAATCTGTATACTTTATAATTATCTCACTTTGGGGGATTTACAAATTCCTTCCCCAAATTGCAACTTTTGTCAATGATATCGGTGACTCCCACTTATCTGAAAACAACCTCCACTTAGAATATAATCACTCTCTTGGTGTAAAAACAGAATACTGCATGTTTTCAAAGAAAGTCCTATACAATAAGTGTTTTTCACAAGGAGAATTCAAAAGATATTTTGATAATTTAGAGTGGTCCAAAAATAAATATTAGCCCATAAATCTCTGAAAATCCATTCAAAGCCTCAGAATTAGGAATAAATTAAACATGGTACACTTTGCCTCATCTGTCTATCTATGTAATCTGTATTGCTTTCAATTTTTAAAATGAGAAACTGTATTTTCCAGGTAGCCCCTAGTATGTTAGATAGAAATAGATATTAACTTTTTTAGTCCTGTGGCCTGGAAAACCATAAAAATGAAGAGTCAGTAGGAAAATGAAGGTGATAATAGTAGAAGGAGTTAGGGTTGCGTGTGTGTGTTTGTGTGTGTGCATGTGTATATGACCCTAGAAGCATAGTCTCAGAATCCTGGAGCCATTGACTGATAACTTGATATTTAGCCCCTAAATTTCCTGGCTTCTTCAGGGCTGAGGACTCTGGTTGTGACATACCTGGATACTATCAATAGTGGAGCAGTACCTCGCTTGGAGAACCCAGTGACAACTCTGGCCCAGCTGGAGAACTCAGCTGCCATTCAGAAGGCAGACAACCACTACAGCGAGCAGATAGCCCAGCAAGTGAGCTTCCCCACAGACATGCTGCAGGAGCTGCTGGAGGCGCATGCTGCCTGTGAGAGGGAAGCCCCTTCAGTCTTCATGGAGCACTCCTTCAAGGAAGACAAGCAGGAGTTCCAGAGGAACCTTGTGGTAATCTGTCTTAGTATTTACTTTATGTCGCCTCCCCTTGAAGAATTAAGCCTAGAAGTGTTGTTACCGGTCCCATGGCTCATCTCTCACTCAAGGATAAAGAAGTCCATGTTCTCATGAGGGACAGAGTTTCAAAGGACTACATTTCCTTCTTTTTTGACTGCCAGAACTCAGGCAGTTTATCTGGAACTCCCTTTGACCTTCAATGAAAAATCAGTATAGATATCCTCTTGAATTAAATACTTCTGTGGATTCCAAGCCTGTCCAGAACACCCAAGACATTCTTTAGCTGGCTTCTTTTCTGTGAACACACTCCTATGGCTGGGAACCAAAATTTCTCTTTTCAGATCCACATCTCAGGCCACTTTCAGCTTAGGTTGCTCCTTGTTGTATCTATCATTGAAGACAGAATCACTGAATGTGGCAGCTTCAAGGAACCAGAGAGATTAGGTAATGCAAATCCAACAGCTCAGATGAAATACCCAAAGGAGGTTAGGGAACTTCCCCATGGTCTTCCAGAGTTTTCAGAGCTGTGAATAAATCAAATCTTGTGACTGCTGTTTTATTACATGTCCTCCAACAGAATACTTTTCTCATGAGGAACACAGTTAGACCAATTCTTCTACCAGATCCTTTGGAAATTTACTTCCTCTGTTCCTTGCTTCTGGTGACAGCCCTCTATCTTTCTTCCCTCTAGGAAATCATAAAGAATAAGAAAGATGATTTCTTGATGCAGAATGAAGAGACATCAATCAAATATTGCCAGACTAAACTTGATCAGCTTTCAAAGGCACTAATAAAAAGTATCTCAGCAGGAACTTTCTCTGTTCCTGGAGGTCATGAACTCTATAGGAAAGCAAAGGAAATTATTGAAAAGGAATATTACCAAGTGACCATGAAAGGAGTGAAGGTGAGGAATAAGGGAAACATGGGGAACCTACAGAGTACTCAAAGGGGTCTCCTGAAAATCTGAGAGTGCAGCTCCATGCATGCATAAAGAGAGTGTATGGGGCCATTCAAACAGCTGTGGCTTTTAAGGTTCACTGCATGCTATTTATTCCTGAAGAGAGTACAAATGTCAACTCCCAACCATGAGTACAGATTTCTTAAATCCACAAGAGACAGAACAGAAATTATTCATTTTTTTTTTACTCAACAACATATTGGACGTGTTGAGCACTGATAATTTACAAGTCAGTCTTTGTACACAAGGATGATCACAAGTGAGACAGGAAGTCAACTACATAGGCAAGCTATAACACTCAGGAAAGAGCTACTTAGGTGTTAGAAACAAACATAATAATAATAATAATAATTAATAATAATAATAATAATAATAATAATAATAATAATAATAAACAATAATAATGCAACTAATATTTATTGAACTGTTGTTTCCTATAGCCAAAGTGTTAAGTTCTTTCCCTAGACTCTTTAACTTAATCTTTCAAATAGCATTAAGAAGCATCTACATTATCAACATTTTAAAGATCTCAACTGAGAAGCATAGGCAGGTTAAAATAAGTTGTCTAAAGTTATAACCAGCTAGTGGCAGAGGAGAACAGCAGCACAATTTAGAGGCACTATTTCACACTGGTAAAGCAGATATGTAAAAGCACCAGAGATTTGGGGTTTGTAGAACTGAACATGATTCTGACTGGCTGGATTCTAGAGTGGGGAGAAGAAAGTAGCACTGGGCAAGAGACTGGAGAGAGACAGGTCATTCTAAGGAGCTTGGACTCATTGTAAGGAACCACTGTGGAACTTTAAACTTAAAGCAAAATTTACATGGACTTAGTTGTCTTTGCAGCACTAATTTCCCTATTGGAAAGCTAATTTCTGTGCTCCTCCTTGGTTCCTCAGGCAAATGAGTTCCTCCAGAGGTTTCTGCAGACCCAGGTGGCACTAGAGAAATCCTGCAGGCAGATAAAGCCCTCACTGATGGGGAGAAGGCCATAGCAGGTACGGGGTAGGGCTGGGCTCACAGTGGGATGCGTATGTTCTTGCAGTGCCCTCTGACAGGTGTGAGAGCAAAACCTTCCCAATATCGGAGCTTCCTTCCTTTCTGTGGAGCAACCCTGCTGCATTTGGAAACAGCAAAGGAAACTGTGATTGGATGCCAGACAGGCAGAGCCTTTTCTCTCACATTCTGAAGTGTGCTCTCGATGGTGTGGACATGGGGTGGGGGGGAGGACTTCAGAGATTTCCTACCTCTCTCTTCAATTTGGTTTGGCCTCTGAGCTCAGGAGGGTGGAGGTCAATTCTTGCCTATTTTTTCCCTCTCTAATACCTTCCTGGGGCAGAAGAGCGGACCTGGAAGGAGACAGCTGAGAAGGAACAGGAGCTGCTGAATCAGAAACTGCAGGAGCAGCAGCAGCAGGTGGAGGCTCAGAAGAGAAGTCTCCAGAAACACATAGTCCAGATGATGGAGAAGCTGGTGAGAGAAAGAGAAAACCTGCTGGGAGAGCCAAACAAGATATTGGAGCATCAGCTGAAGGTGAATCAGGCTGTGGCAGTAGTAGAGCTTGATAACTTTGCCCCGGTACCCCAGGAAGGGATGGGTGAAGGTTACAGCATGGTCATGCAGAGATTACAAGTGCATCTACTGCTTGTGATTTATTAAAACCCTGAAGCCTTTGAATCCTTCCAAAACCTTTAAATTCGGCTCTGTAAGTAGACTTTGGAGAGTTCAGGATGAGTATTCCCCCCTCTACTCCAAGCCCTCAGAGAATATAAATAGGGTTGAATAGCCATTTAGAGAATTTTAAAATGATCTCACAGGGCTTGATTGAACAGATATTCCAACTATGTGTGTTTAATATGAACAACAACTAGTACGCTCTACCAAGATTACTACCTTTTACCAGGAGACCTGCTCAGCCCAAGGCCCTGAGGTAGATCTGTGCTGACATAAAACTACCAGAAATGTCCAGATTTAAAAACACATAGAAATAATAGATTTTACACTTGCTGCATTGCCTCCAGGTGTGGACAGATCCCCAAGCTATCATGTGGCGTGCAGGGATTTCTCTCATTGTTCATCTGAACATGATTTATAAGAGATTTCTGTAATTTAGGGGCCATGTGTTTATAACAGATTTTTATAATATGGGTGACAGTGTCATCCTGAGTGGGACTGAGAATTAGTGCAGTCAGACCAAGGCTACCTCTCATTTGCATTTTTTGACTGGAAAATATTACATTTGTCCTCATGCCAGGCTTAGCCTCCTGGCAAAACCCTAAGGTATATGAATATTATTAAGGCTGTAAACTACACTTCCTCTTAATATTTAGGTCCAAACCAGGAAATATTCCTTGTTACAAGAGTCTCCTTTCATGATTAAGAGAGAACAATTTTAGGAATAAAACAAAGATAGTCTGACAAAGTTTTAAAGTTTGACAAAATGTAATCCTTGAAAAAATGGGGGATTTAAAAAGTTTTACTTACTTCCTCATTTTTTTTTTTTAGGTCTAAGAAGATCTGTGTACTGAAGGATTTAGAAAGAAATGTGAGGAGATGAGGACAGAGATAAATGATTTGGGAGAGAGAATTGTTGATACTAAAAATGATGATAGTTCCTTGCTTGCACAAGCCTTGGACAACCTTGGCAAAAGGATCGCTTCGTTATTGCCTGCCCCAGCTAACATTCTTTGTAATGTTATGAAATTAGTGAGCTCACTATTTAAAAAGAAGTAGCTCTCCTTGTAAAGAAATCAGATATATAATATAATATACATGTATGTTCTCTGGCCTATTTCTGATGTGCATGCTTTTCACTTTCATCCAGCAATGCTTTAAATATAAAAAGTGATTTCTAGAGAATACTGATGCCTGGCCCACATTAGATAGAATAAATGCATGGACACTTTGTTATAGTTTGTTCAGTTTTAGGAAATATATATGTGTGCAAAATCATATATATGTGTATGTACATATATACAAGAGTTTCACTGAGGCTTCACTTCTAATGGCAAAAGATTGGAAACCACTTAATGCTCATTTTTGTAATTTGGTAATATATATTTTGCATGCATTTATACTAGAATACTAGGTTGCTAGTAAATAGATAGTGGAGCTCTATTCGTATAAATATAGAACAATCTGGAAGATAGAATGTAGAGTGAAAAAAGAGGCACAAAACAGTTTGTATAATGTGTTCACCGTAAAAAAAAAAAGGCAATTATTTTGGGCACTCATACACATGTATGTATAGTACATTTCTGGAAGATTCATTAGAAATTGGTATCATTGGTTCTTCCTGGAAAGGGCAGCTTGGCATCAGGGATGGAAAGGACACATGCTTTTCATTTTATACTCTATATTTTCAATTTTGCAAAGTTAGCTTGTGTTATGTCTCGATTAACAAAGAAAACAAACTAAAATACTAATAATTAAAATAGTAAATGGAATGTGAATAAATGGAATTGCTCATTGCTTCCATAAATGACATTAGCCTGCTTAATGAGGGGTCTAAGACTAAGATCAGAATACTAGAAAATAACGTTTGCATCCTAATCTTGTTTTTGCTTTGGCCTTGGTTTTTAATCCCTTATATTTGCTTCAAAAATAAGGTATGAACTTTCCTGTTACCCCTTGAAATCTCAACAGCAGTAACCTTTGCTTCATAGGTTTCAATTACACTTTTACAGTGTTTAGAAACAAATTACAAAACACTAAGAATATTCACTGGTGAGAGGAATTCCCATCATCCTTAAGTTCAGTGGTGGCATCTCTGCTGTAGACAAGTACAGAAGGGGTGATGCACCACTGCAGAAGTGGATGCCTTGATAGTAATGGGGAATGAAAAACCCAGACACACAGAGGCCAGGTGTTGGCATTTAAACATCAGAATTCAAGTACACACAATAAGAGTAATGAGCATCGTGGTTTGTCTTAGCTCAGGCTGCTATAACAAATTACCATAGACTGTGTGGCTTACAAAACAAACATTTATTTCTCCCAGTCCTGGAGTCTGTAAGTCCAAAAACACTGTGCCAGCATTGTTATTTTCTTGGTAAGGGTCCTCTTACAGCTTTACAGATGACAAGGTTCTTACTGTGTCCTAGCATGGTGAAGAGAGAGAGACAGAGAGAGAGAGAGACAGAGAGAATGAATCTCATGATTCTTTGTTATACAGGCACTAATTAGATTCATGAAGGCCCCACACTCATTATCTAATCCCTCCCAAACCCCATTTCCAAGCACATTGGGACATTGGTAGTTGGGGTTTCCTCAAATAGATTTTGGAGAACACATTCAAACATTCAGTCTATAATTTGGTTTGAGTGGCAGCCAGCAGACATGACCAGAGAAAATTCTGAAGATGGCAAATAAAACAAGGTGTCTGTAGAGAAAAAAGAATGGGGAGGAAACCATTGGAATCAAGGATATTTATAGGAAGCTGAGAGGTAACATTGATAAAAGGTTATAATCCGTAGCCTTGGTCTAAACCAATTTCAGATGATGGAACTATCACCTGGAGGGGAGGGCAGGATCCCAGGAGAGAGGACCTTGCAACTCTGGGATGAGGATAAATGATAATGATTTTCACAGTGCCTCTCCAAGGGACCTCTGGAAATGTACTTGGATCCATATGCTGGGAAATGAGAATGCCCAAACACTTCAAGGACTCTCAGAATCAGGATCCAAGCTAGGAGTGATGCTCAGATCCTGAAAAGACATCACAGTCTCCCTGTTAGAGGTACATGACATCCTGGTATGAACACAGTCTTGGCCCAGGTGCAACTAACTTGGTCTAGTATTTTTTTCAAATAAAAGTATAGTTCGTCTGAAGACAGACACCATTTTATATATATATATATATGTATTTTCTTTACATCTTCATAGTGTATGTTTAGGCACAGAGGGTACTTAGTAAGAAACTTCTGTAAAAACAAAAAGCTGACACATGTGTGATTGTTTTCGATTGCCAGAATTCCATGATCACCCCAAACCTCTGAGATAATAGATTGTTTGGATTTTAGATATTAGATTAAGGTCTCTAATTTGACTTAAGGACCAGAGGAGCAGAAGAAACTCTTTCGGTACAGTTTCCCCCTCTGTGACCTTATTCACCAGTCTCAGTATCTCTGCGAGGATGTTAACTCATCTCCACTGGAGAATTTAAATGACTCCATCTAGTCGTGGCTTCAGGTGTTCAGAAGGAAGAATGAATGGCTTTGCCTTTTAAAGAAGAAACCATATAGTAATGAATATGTGACCAATGTATCATGGGGTTTAATGGAAAAGTAAACAATTCTACAGAAATATCTGTATATCTGTTCCCACTGAGAGCTTGACTTAAGCAGATGTTCTAATCCCTTGGACTAGACACACCCTGCATTGAAGAGCAAAGAGAAGCCTTGTCTTTTTTAGATTCGACATGCAAGTGATATCACACTGTACTTTTCTTTCTCTGACCTATCTCACTTAGCATAATGTGCTCAAGGTCCATTGATGTTGCAAATGGCAGGATATCCTCCTTCCTTGTGACTGAATAATATTCCCTTGTGTATATGTATATGTGCCACATCTTTTGTATCCATTCATGTGTTGGCATTTAGGTTGCTTTCATTTCTTGGCTACTGTGGTTAATGCTGCAATAAACATGAGTGCAGATATCTCTTTGAAATACTGTTTCTATTTTCTTTCAATAAAAAATAATAAAACTGACTATGGTCACTTAGAAAAATAAAAAGGCTTTAAAAAGTAGTTAACAATTTATTCACACATCTATTCTAATCCTCATTAAGGAATGCTTGGTTCTAATTATTTACATTGTTAAATTCTTATGTCCTCCCTGCCATTGTTCTGGATTATGTAAATAGAGAAAAGCAAAGATCTTGTCCTCATGCAGCTTACACTGTGTATGGGCCTTACATAATTTTATTTAGGCAGAAATATATATTGTAATTATATACATGTATATATATTTATGTGTGTGTATATAGATGTGTGTGTGTATATAGATATGTGTATGTGTATGTATGTGTATGTGTGTGTGTATATATATAAATATTTTATGTGTAGTGAAAAAGAATCTAAGTAGCAACCAAATAGTCATTTTTTAAGTTTGGTTTCAACCTAGTGCATCTTGCCTGGAGATATAATTGGGTATTATAGAGCCCTAAGGACCAAATATGGTAACTTTAAAGTAAGGTAAAACCTAGAGTGCATGGTGATTGAAACAATGAATAAATAGATTAATGGTTGGATGTATGAATAAGTGTGACATTTGTTTATTATTTCGAAGGGTAATAAATATCCCTCATTACCTATAGGCCAAAAAGTAAAGGCTTTGATGAAGAATTTTGTGTTCTTTGATCTCTATTCCTTTATCACCTGTACAAATTTATTGTGTTTAAACAAACTAAAGTGGATTCTGTTTCTATGACTGTACTAGGACTGATATGACAACTCTGGAATATTCTTCCTTGTGTCTCTTTTTCCATGGAAGTGTGGTTGTGCCACTCAACAGTGTTATTTGGATGGAATTCCTTTTACTTCAGATAATGTGATCTTATTTCCTGACCACTATTTTGTGGACAGTGGTCCCAGGCTGCATTGAATATGGTGCTCACTCTTAGCCCAGGAAACAGTCCCTGATAAAACATGAGTAATGAATTCCTCCCCTGATATATTTGGTCTAAGGCCCCAATCTCTCTCTGCCCCTGCTGACTGTCCATTAATATAGACAATGCAGACAATCAAGTTCTATTTCCCTCCCACTTAAAGTACCTAATTATTTTATTTTGATGAAATATGCACAACTATTTACTATTTTAACTATTTAAAGTGTACAATATGGTGGAATTAAGTATATTCACATAGATGTTACAATCATCATCACTATCTACCTCCAACCCATTGCATCATGCTCAGCTGAAACTCTGTATTCAATAAACAAGTCTCCATTTCCCTCTCCCCAAGCTCCTGGTAAGTGTGAGTAAACTTTCTGTTTCTATGAATTTAACTACCCTGGATACCTCATAAAAATGACATCATATAGTATTTTTCTTTTTGTGACTGTCTTATTTCAGTTAGCATAATGTCCTCAGGTTTATTTAGACTGTAAATTGTGTTAGAATATCCTTCTTTTTAAGGCTGAATAACATTCCATGGTAAGAATGTACAACACTCTATTTTATTTTTTTAATTTTTAATTATTATAGAACTTTCACATTTCCACTTAATTTGCAATTATTACAAAATACTGGCTATGTTCCCTTTGTTGTGCAGTACATCTTTGTAGCCTGTCTTATACTCAATAGTGTGTTATTCCCACTCCTCCCACTCCTCCATACCTTAATTTCCCGCCCCACTTCCCACTGGTAACCACTGGTTTGTTCTCTATATCTGTGAGCCTGCTTCCTTTTTTGTTGTTGTTTTTGTTATATTCAATAGTTTGTTGTATTTTATACATTCTACATATAAGTGATATCATATAGTATTTGTCTTTCTCTGTCTGACTTATTTCACTTAGCATAATGCCATCCAAGTCCATCCATGTTGCTGTTAATGGCAAAATTTCATTTTTTATGGCTGAGTAGTATTCCATTGTGTGTGTGTGTGTGTGTGTGTGTGTGTGTGTGTGTGTGTGTGTAGTATACAATAAATATCTATACATACTATATCTATCTATATCTATCTATCTCTCTGTGTGTGTATATCATATCTTCTTTATCCATTCACCTGTTCATGGACACTTAGGTTGCTTCCATACCTTGGCAATTGTAGATAATGATGCTATGAACATTGACATGCATGTATATTTTCAAATTAGTGTTTTTGGTTTTGGTTTTGGTTTTGCTTTTATATACCCAGGGGTGGAATCTGGGTCATATAGTAATTATATTTTGAGATTTTTGGAGAAATCTCCATACTATTTTCCACAGTGGCTGCATGAATTTACTTTCCCACCAAGAGCCCACCAAGGGTTTCTTCTCTCCACATCATTGCCAATATTTGTTGCTTGTGTTCTTTTGATGACAGCCATTCTGACCAGCAAATACACTACAATTTATTTACCCATTCATATGTTAGTGGATAACTAGATTGTTTCCATTTTTTTGTATTGTTTTGAATAATGCTATTATAAACATTGGTGTACAACTATATATTTGAGTTCTTACTTTCAGTTCTTTTGAGATATATAACTAGAAGTTGAACTGTTGAATCAAATGGTAATTTTATGTTTAATTTTCTGAGGAATAGTTATACTGTTTCCTACATTAGCTGTTCAATTTGTTCCTACCAATGATGTACAGGATTCTCAATTTCTCTACATCCTTACCAAAATTTGTTTTCTGTTTCTAAAGAAATGGCAACCATATTAATGTGTGTGAAATGTATCTCATTTCCTTAATGAATAATGATGATGAGCACCTTTTCAGGTACTTATTGGCCATTTATCTTTGTTATTTGGGGAAGGTGTCTTCAAGTCCTTGACTATATTTGAAATGAGCTCTTTGTTTTTGTTTTTGTTGTTGCTGAGTTAAAGGGTTCTTTATATATTCTGTATATTAATTTCTTATCAAATGTATGATTTGTAAACATTTTCTCCCATCCTGTGAGTTACCCTTTATTCTTTTGATATTGTACTTTGATATGCACAAAAGTTTTAAATTTTTGTAAAAACCAATTTATCTATTTTTTCATTTGTTATCTACAAACACCTTTGGTGTATATCCAAGAAATCATTGCCAAACCCAATAGAATGAAGAGATTCCTCTACGTTTTCTTCTAAGAGATTTTGTTTAGCTTTTACATTTAGATCTTTGTTCTATTTTGAGTAAATTTTTGAATATGGAGGAAGGTAAGGGTATAACTTCATTCTTTTGCATGTGAATATCGAATTTCCTCTGTATCACTTGTTGAAAATATTGTGCTTTTCCCACTGAATGGTCTTGACACCTTTACCAAATCATTTGACCGCATATGAGAAGATTTATTTACTGTATTCGTCTATATGTCTATTTGGATTACAATAGTTTGTACTAAGTTTTGAAATCAGGAAGTATGATATCTCCCACTTTGTTATTCTGTTTCAAGATTTTTTATTTGTTTATTTGGGATCTCTTGAAATTCCCTATGAATTTTAGAACTTTTTATTTTCTGGAAAAAATATTGGAATGTTGATAAGAATTGCATGAGATCTGTAGAATCTGTTGAGTAGTACTGACAGTTTAACAATATTAAAACTTCCCACCTATGAACATGGATGTCTATTTCTTTATGTCTTATTTAATGTCTTTTGGCAATGTTTTCAGTATGCAAATCTTTCTTCTTCTAGGCTAAATTTATTTTTAATTAATCACTTTGATCCTATTTTAAATGGGATTGCTTTCTTAATTTTTTGAATTGTCATGTTAGTGTATAGAAATGCAACTGATTTTTAATTGTTGATTTTGTATCCTCCAAATTTGCTGAATTCGTTTATTTTTTCTATTTTTTGGTGAAATCTTTGATATTTCCATATTTAATATCTTGTCGTGTGTTGAGAGAATTTATTTCTTCATTTCCAATTTTAAATCCCTTTATTTCTTTCCCTTGTTTTATTACACTGGCTAGTACCTCTAATACTACGTTAAATAGAGGAGGGAAAAATGGGCATTACTGTCTTTTTTGTTATCTTAGGGGAGAAGATTTCAGTCTTTCATCATTGAGTAGGATGTAGCTGTGGATTTTTCATGCATGGTTTTTATCATGTTGAGGAAGTTTTCTTCTATTCCTAATTTTTTAGTATTTTTTTAACAGAAAAATTATTAAATTTGATCAAAGGATTTTTGTGAATCAATTGGATGACCATTTTTTTTCTTTGCTCTCTTAATGTGGTATATTATATTGATTGATTTTTCTATTTGGAATCTACAGGATGTAATCAACATTTATAGAATACCAAAAACATCAGAATACATACTTTCCTCAAGCTAACATGAAACATTCACCAAGCTAGACCTCATTATGTATCATTAAACACACCTTAAATTTGAAAGGAACAGAAATGTTATAATGTATGTCTCAGACTAGAGTGAAATTAAACTAGAAATCAACAATGGAAAGATAGCTGGAAAGTCCTAAAATACCTGGATAGTAAACAACACACTTCTACATTATACATAGGTCAAATAAGTCTCAAGAGGGATTTTAAAATGTATTCAATGAAATAAAAATAAAAATACAACTCATCAAAATTTGCAAAATGCAGTGAAAGTTGAAGGAGACTTGTAAGATACTTTTGTCATGATATATAATCTTATGGAGACCATAAACTCAATTTTGGGAAGGGGAATAGGAAGACACAAAGCAGCAGTTCCCAGGAAGGGAAATGATCCTAAAATTAAATTCATAAATGGTTCCAAGCAAAGAACAAATCCAGGGTGTTGCCAGAAAAGAAAAGAAAAAAGATGGAGGGGTCAAATATGAAATGAAGGACATGACTGAAGATTATTTTCCTTAAACCTCAGAATCATTACAGTTGCATCCTTGGAGTATGACATAATGAGAAAAAGACTCTCTGAGGAGATACAGTATGTATCATAGATGCTCTCAAACAATTGGGCTTCTGGAAAGTTTAAGGGAGTTTTTCCTCAGACTTCTCAGCAAAAACCCAACGTAGAAATAGGGCTACATTGAAAGGATTTGTGGGTTCAGCATTGTTGAGCCTTGATGAAGTTTGCCTCAGAAGTCTTAGACCAAATTGGAGGGTATTTGTGCTAATGAAGAGCTACAGGGGAACCTGTTGATCCTGCCCTGGCACTCCCATGCATGACTATACTTTCATACATTTTTCCTTACCACTTTATTCTCTTATCTATTTTTACCCTTTGTTTTTCTTTCTTTTCTCATTTCTTCACCCCTTTTTGGACAGTTTTGTGTAAGTAATGGACAGAGGACAGGCCTTGGAGTCAGAGAGCTTGCATCTGAGACTAAGCTCTAGAACCAAGCTAAGTGACCTAGAAGATGTTAAGTCTAATCTCTTCACTTGCATAAATGTAGGAATAATATCTAATTTACTGTGTGATCATGAGGATTAGAGATAGTAAGTGTACTTCCTTAAAGGTAGAAAGTGTCCAATAAGAGTGGCTGTTATATTGTTTTTTTTACTGTTGCTACAATTTTGTTTATGTGGTTGATTTGGGTTCTTGGAGCAGCTGTTAGTAAACTCTACACTGAGTTTCTTTACTCTACATAATCTTTAATATGATTATTTTTATGAGGTTGATTTTGATAGCTGATATTGAACTCTCTTAGTCTCTTTACAGCAGAGTATCCATCCCAAGATGCTTTGAGTGCTGGCTTCTAGAAATGCTTACATGATCTCCCTTGAGAAATGCCTGGGAACTTGCATCCTCCTATGTCTCCACTTCTCTAAATATTTCTTCTCAGAGGATTCAAGCAACAAATCATCTACAGGAATTGCCATCTTAGGCTTTGCTTCTAACATACTAACATTAGAAAATTATTTTTTAATTTTTATTTTTAATACTACAAATATATCTTAGGCCTTCCACTATCAACCAAAGATACAGCAAGCCCTCAGTTAAAGAGAATGCTAATCTATACTGTATCAGTTTCCCCTTCCTGGCTCCACTTCTGGCACGATGGTGTGCAACTCAGAATCACTCCTCAAAAAAACTGATGAAAACTATTTTTAAAACACATTTAAAAATAGTTGGCCTTATGAGCATACACAAATGGAAATGCCGCTACACATATACAGCAAATGAGGACACATTTACTCAAGAATATTTACTAAAGCTCCATAAAATGATGAGTCTTTAGTATTTGAAGATCCGCACTTTTCCCCTCTCGACTCATTGAGCTGGGAACTCCACCCAGACTTGTACAACCAAGAACACAATTTTTTGACTCCCCCCAGGTCCTGGTTGGAGGGTTGTCTTCCTGGGAAAGACATGACATTAGCAATTCTCATACTGCCCCTAGATACTTGTTGCTGAGGCAAAGTTCTGTACTACTGCAGCCAACAGGTGGGGGCCCCATTCTTCCACCACGTTTCCTCTCATGAGACAAAGGTTCTACCTTGGGCATGGTAGGACATTGAGGTCCCAATTGCTATTGACTCAGCTCATAGGACATGGGCTTGTGCCAAGGGAGACAAGCCAAGGACACCTGGGGCTCTTGCCCATATATCCACTGAGCATTTACTTCTTCAAACTGGGCTGTCACTTAGAATTGACCTATTGTTCCTTACTCCAGCACCAGAGTTGTGGCTCAGAGATTTTCCCTTGGAGGAAAGGCAGACCATAGAACAGAGAGTTCAAATTATCTCCCCAAAGGAGCCAACTTTATTTGCAACAGCATATGAAGTTCAAATCTAAGTGTGCTTTCAAAAAGAATAGAAGTGTTGGTGAGAGGCAATGGGGAGGAGACTGATAAATTCATTGAAGATACAGGCTAAATGATAAGCCAACTAGTTCCTGGAGAAAAATAAGAAACCAGCTGCAAGAACTAGAGTCTGAATAAATTTCAAACTTTGACCATCAGGAACTGTCCCTTCATAGCAGCCTGAATTTGACTGGATTAGGGTGTAAATAATTTATTCTCCAGGGCATTGTTATGAACAGTAGAGCTTTTAACCAGCACTTAGTGGAGTTTCATAGGTTAGTGTGGTCAGGTAACTAGACAAACACTGCCTAAGTCCTGCTAAAACCTTGTTATCCCAAAGTGGCTGGGCATGTCCAAGGATGAATCCCTGAGGAAAAACATCAGAGGCTTTACCCTGTGTCTGTTTAGGGGATAGAGGAGGAAGAGAAGGGAATGGACAACACTAAAATAATCCAGTTAGTCTTTAAACAAGTAAACAAGCTAACAACAATGACAAGCACTGAAAGAGGGGAGAGATGAAGCCAGTACCCAAAGTTGCTGCAATATCTAAAATGTTCATTTTCCAAAAAATATGAGACATGCAAAATAAGCAGGAAATTATGGCCTAGATACCAGAAGAATAGCAGGCAATAAAGCCACCTGCAGGAGAGAACAGATGTGAGAAAAGAAGCCATTATAAATATGTTCAAAGAAACAAAGGAAACCATGATTTTAGAAGTAAAGCATGATGACAGTGTCACATCACATAGAGAACATTAATAAAGAGACAGAAATTATTAAAAATAACCAAATGGAAATTTTGGAACTGAAAGGAGCAAAAACTGAAATTTAAAAATTCACTAGATGGAATCAATAATACACTTAAACAGGCAGAAAGTAAAAGTACTTAAGAATAGATCAATAGAAATTATGCAATCCAAGAACAGAGTGAAAAATGAATGAAGAAAAAATGAGCAAAGTCTCAGAGAAATGTGGGACACTAATGTATACCAACAGACATGTAAAAGCAGCACCAGAAGAACAGAGAAGGAAAGGAGCAGAAAAATATTTGAAAAATTAGTGGCTAAAAAATTCCCATTTCCTAAAAAATTTAAATCTACATATCCAGGAAGTTCAACAAACTGCAAGTAGGATAAACTCAGAAAGACCCATGAATAGACACATAGTAAAAATGCCAAAGAATATCTTGAAGGCAGCAAGAGGAAAATGACATCTTGCTTAAGGAAACTCCTATAAGATTAACAGTTGACTTATCATCAGAAACAGTAGAGGGCTGAAGGCAATAGGATAACCTATTCTCAGCCCTCAAATTTTAAAAGTTCTTAATCAAGAATCATATATCCAGCAAAATTATCATTTAAAAATGAAGATGAAATAAAAAGACATTTGGAAAACAAAATCTGAAGGAATCTGCTGCCAGTAGACCTACCTTACAAGACATACTAAAGTTAGTTCTTCAGGCTGAAAGCAAGTGACCCAAGACAGTAATTTGAATACACACACACACAAAACAAAGAACACTGATAAAGGTAATTATGCAATTATAAAGGAGTATAATTGCCTATTTCTTATCCTTTCTTATCTTGTTTAAAAATCATAAAGCAGTATACATTTAATTGTATTTGTGGGCATATAACATACAGAAATGTAATATATTTTCCAATAGCAGGGCAAAGAGGTTGGTGAGAACAAACCAACATTGGGTTAAGAATTGACTCCAGATGTTTCACTTGAATCCAAAGGAACCAATGCATAGAACCTGAAATGGAAAGAAGGCTAATATGAGAAAAATTATACATATAACATAAAAATTGTGTTCTACACTGGAAACTGACACAACACTGGAAACTGACTATAACTCAATTAAAAAAAAAGAAAAAAGTTATACGTATAAACTTGCTCTCTTTTCTCCTCTCAGCTTCTTTAAAAGACATAAAATTACATAAAGGAATAATAATTATAATGATGTACTTTTGGGCTTATAACATGCATAGAGATAATACCTATGACAAGAAT
The DNA here is from genome assembly GCF_048773025.1 of Camelus bactrianus. Taxonomy (NCBI): domain Eukaryota; kingdom Metazoa; phylum Chordata; class Mammalia; order Artiodactyla; family Camelidae; genus Camelus; species Camelus bactrianus. The sequence goes on along the minus strand of NC_133555.1, from coordinate 59,660,310 downwards.
ACCACAGTAAGAAAGAAAAGAGAGTAGAGCTATATGGGAATGCTGTTTCTAAATTCTCTGAAATTGCTGGTGTAATTGTGAAACTGTTATTGATAAGACATATATGGTAAGGCCTAAAGCAATCACTAAGTAAATAACTAAAAATATATAGCAAGAAATTCATTAAAGAAGTTAAAAATTAATATTAGAAAATATTCAATTAATGAAAAAGAAAACAGTAATGACAAAAAAAAAAAAAAGACTTGAGGTGTAGAGAAAATAATAACTTAAATGAGAAATGTAAATCCTATTGTTTTGCTTAGTTTTGTTTTTATGAACTCTGGATACAAGTCCCTTATCAGATATATTATTTGTGAATATTTTCTACCATTTTGTGGGTTGTCTTTTCATTTTCTTAACATTACTTTTTCAATTAATGCTATGTCTCTCTCTCTTTTATTTTTTTTACTTAAAATGAATCAGAGCAAACACAACATGTGTACAAATCTATAGATAAAGCTGCTCTGGAAAAAATGCATAAATACATGGCAAAGAAATGAGACTTGGCATTTTAATGCTGATCATGCCATCCTCAGTGCCATAACACCAAATCTGTGCTTGCAACACAGTAAACTATGTGTATCTGCTATACCCTACTTCTCAAATCCAGGACTTATGAACTCAAATCAGAATTTGCCATCAAAAACTCAAACTTGAATTCCTGTACTAGGAATGTCTCCAGTAGAGAGCACTAATGTTTTTTGAATATTCGGTGTAAGTAGCTTTAATTGAGATAAGGCCTAGGAAGGAGTTACAACCATTTCCCATTCCCATATATCTGGGTACACAAGACATAGGCATTTATTCCATATCTATTAACAGTTTACAGAGCACCCACTGTCCCCAGGCACCACATTAGGCCTTGGGATCCTGAGGAGGAAAAGATACACTCTTACCCTCAAGGAATTTGGCCTAGTGAAGAAGACAGTCTCAATCCCCTAATAACATCTCCTTGCATCAATCAAGGAAAGCATTTACTAATCATGCACTTTCCTATCACAAACTACATACATATATGTAGAAAAGCACATGGACTATAAGCATTTGCAAACAGTAGGTTCAGGAGGGCCTTAGAGAAAATCTAGTCAAAATCTCTCATTTTATACCTGGAAACTTTAAACCCAGATTGGATAAGTGACTTACCTATGATCACGACAAGAGCTAAGATTAATATGGCACTTCCTATATGCCTAGAACTGCTCTAACAGTATTGTTTATTTAATCCTCAACACAACTCATTTTTGAAATACAAACCTAAGGCACAGAGAAATTAATTAACAACAAAAATCAAACAGCTCACAAGGGCAAAGTCAGGATTTGAATCTAAGTAGTCTTGCTCCAGAATCCATACTTTTAGTCACCATGCTATATTTAAGTAGCTATGTCTAAAGGCAGTCATGATTTTCTGACTCATGTTTTTACACTGTCTTGTTATTTTATACTGTCAGGGTTTCCAGCATCTCTAGAACCCATTGGTCAAAAATTATCAAAGAAATCTCAAGATATTATGGTACTTCAAAGTCACAAGATCCTCGATTTGGGGAAAATGGCTCAATTCAACGTGGATGTATATGTTACCAGAAGGTGAAGATGAAGACATGAACAGACATGAGAAATATAATAAGTAATCTTGTAATAAGTATTCTTTTATCTTACTTTGACAAATGTTGCCACTTGTGTCTCATTTCCTTGTCTTCCTGAATCACTTCCATGTACTCCTTCTCACTTCCAAATCCCAGTCTTTAAGTGTGTTGATTCTTCAATCAAATAAGAACATGTTAATGTAGACAGAGCTAGGGATTAAATCTTGAGAGGACCCTGCACTATACAAGATAGAGAAAATGTGCATTTCAGAAGCCTCAGACTTCACTTCACCCATTCATTTATTATCTAACAAATATTTATTGGGTGCCTGCCATATGCACAACAATGCACTGGGTTCTGGGGATGTACTAGTCTATGTGATGGATGTGACCTTTACCCTCCTGAGGTCCACAGTCTTACAGCATTCCTCCAGAGTAAGTTAGGGATCCATAGTTAAGCACTTGTCAATTCTCAACCTGTTGGGCCTCTGAATGATGCCTGAGCTACAGGAGGATGAACCGAATGACTCAGCAAGACTGGGGACTGCTAAGAGATGCTGTCACTCTCAGGTGTGCAGACTACAGAGGAGAGAGCATGTTATTTTGAAATGACAGTAATACACTGTTTGAGTGATATGCATGAACTATAAAATAGTTTATAAATAGAAATTATTTGCATTATGATTATGTTTTGTCAGAATGCACACATATTTTTTGTGTGTTTGTGTCCTTGAGGACCCTGAAGAACAAAATTTTGTATCTGATTATTGAATTGGTTAAGTAAATTAAGCAAATCCAGGCATTTTATTTGATAATCAAGTTCACTCGAAGATGAAGGTAAAATTATAAAATTTACACCCACTTACATATTTGTTTCATCCTTTAGTATGCTTCCCCCCTCATTTTTACTTGTAATCAATCTGTCTGTAACTCCCCCAGTTACACAGAGGCCTTTACCAGACACAAAAATCTATTCTGCTCACAAAAACAACAGGCTTCCTTAAGCCTTAAGTTTTTTTTTTTTTTAATTTGCCCTTTAGGTCTCAATTTCTCTGAGAAATCTGGGAAGTCCTCTCCACTTTAGCCCACTCTTTCATATACCAATGTAAGACCCAACTACTTTTGCCCTTCAATTTTGTAATGAGATAAAGGACGCCTGATTTATTATCATACTGCTCTTTTTCATAAGGTGACCTGGTTATATTCAGCTATTATAAAGCATATTTGAGTCATAGGCTCTGAACCATGTCAATATCCTGTACTAGGAGATTTTACTCAGCCCTGAATTTGCTCATATATCCAGCTACATATTTGCCTCTATTTTTTTTTAAAACTATAAGTTTCTTGAGGGCACATGTTTATTTGTTTTTAAATCCTCCAAAAACAATTTGGTGGAGAGACTGAATTGGAGATAAAGAAGTTAGCAGAGATAAATTAGTAGAATAAGTGGATAATTGGAAGGTGTTCCTGCATTTGGATACATAGGATTCAGGAGACAAAGACAAAGAGAACTCTGGTGTGGGGACACACTGGGGTTTGGTTAGTTAGTCCCCACTGATTTATCATGTCCAGCCTAACGGTCCCTGGAGGAATGCTTGGAGACTTGTGGACCCCAGGAGGGCAAAGGCCAGATCCATCAAATGGACCAATGTATCCTCAGAAACCAGTCCAGTGTTTTGCACACAGTAGGCATAGAATAAACATTTGTTGGATGATAAATGAGTGGTAAGATGAAACGTAGTCTGAGATATCTGGAACATGAAATATTCCTATCTTCTTTTCTGATATAGTCCAGGATAGTTACATTAAACACATAGAAAACAGAAACTCCTGCCTGGACTGTTAGTGGCTTACGCCAGATCTCACTGCCAGAAGAGCCACCAGCAGAAGCCAAGATACCAATTCTCATACACTTTCTGACTCATATCTCTTTTCCTCTATTTCTAAAATGTTCTGAATCTTGTTCTTTTACAATTTATATTGATTCTTAAAAATTCTTAACAAACTATATATATGTGTGTATATATACATACATACACACACACATACACATACATATGCATACATATTATGTCCTAGTCTTAGAGAATCAGTTAAGATTAGAATTGAAGTTCAGTATTAAATGTGTATTACAATTAACAGATATCCTAATATTAGGCCAAGAAACACATATGCACAAATACATACACACACAGTCATTGAGGAAAAAAAGATGGGAGGGGCATGGAATCAAGGCCTAGCTGGTATTAGACCTGGGTTACTTCAAATCAAAGAAATGAAAAAGTTGACTATGAGGAACCTCAGAAACCAGCTGTTTTCACAGTATCAGGAAAACTTTTGCCCAGATTTCAACATGGTCCAGGGAACACAGATTGAATTCTTACAGGGATCCCAGCAAGCACTGTCTCAGTCACTAGCAGAACCCACCAGGCCTTTTTTTATATCACTTCACAGGAGCTAAGGAGCACTAACTCTGCTTTAATTCTAAGCTTTCAGCCTGGCTTCACTTGCAAATATTTTCTTAGAAGTCTTCATTTTATGGATGGGAAAGAGACAATAGTCAATAACTGGCTGGCTCCTGTGTGGCAGATTCCAATATGGGACCCAGATGACAGTACATATTCTTTAAATGGGATGCATGGGAAACTTTCAAAGAAATATTTGGACATCTTCCCAGAAGACAGATTAGCTGGAGATGGCGGGCATCCTGCTGCAGGAAATCGTGTTTTTCCCTTGAAGGAGAGCCTGGAAGATCACCTTCCTAACACTTGTCATAAAAGGAAGGGATGCCATATAGTTAAGGCAGAGGGTCAATCAGCATAGTGGGATGAGAACACAGAGTAATTGGTCGTGAATATTTAAGACTGGGACCATGATAAGGGATCAGTTCACACTGTAGTGCACAGCTGGCCTTGCACAATTACAGTTTCTAGTCAACCTACCTTATTCCAAAAACACTTGCAATGTCGAACTCATCCTGTCCTTGGACTTCTCACCACTGAGCTCATTCTCAGGGGTCATTCTCAGAATTTCTCCCAGGCCCGAGGAGAGCTCACGTTAAAACTCTGCAACAAGGAGATTGAAAAGGTCAGAAAAATATGGTGAAGTCTTTGATCAAAAATAAATAAAAATTCTTCATCAATGACAATATGCTCAATCATACAGAGTTGAACCAGCAGGAAGACTTTCTGAGAATGCAAAGCCATGAATGCCTTCTCACTTTTGTTCTTTTCTTCTGACTTGATGTCTCAGTAGGACTAACAAACTTGAACCCTGGTGTTGAGAAAATATTGCAAAGTAGTATTTCAATTGAGCACTGTAAAGCTAGCCAAACTTTCCCAGACCCATGTTCCTATGCTCCTCCTTCAACCCTGCGTGGCCCACCAACCTCTCCTCCCCTTTCAGGTGCTGCATGCTTCCCCTGTAGATTACATACCTCTCAGAAAAGGAATAATGATTCCTGTTTACCTTCGTATTCTGCCTCACCTCTCCAGAACTCCAGTGCTTTCTTTTATACACTGTAGAATTTCAATGTTTTAATTAATTGAAAGAAATAGAGAATTTTCCATTATCAGAAATAATTTTATAATACAGAATTGGAAAATAACTGTTAATACTGGATAATATTCTGTCTTCCATTAATCATAAAAATTTTCTCATGACACAGAGAAATCTGAACTCTTATCAAGGCAGCCACATGGAGCAGAGATGAAGACACTCAGAGTCTCTCTTTTTTTAATTTTTTTTTTTTATTTTTTGGTTTGGTTTGGGTTTTATTGTTTTGTTTTGTTTTTCAGGGAATCAACTCAGAAAGGCCCTGCCAAACCTAGGAGTGAGTTGATTGCTCCATGTAGGTCATGCAGTTCAATAACACAATTTGTAGTGATCCTTTCATTTCTGTTATTTGTGACTCTGCTTGTGCCATTGGGCAGAGGAAACGGCCACATTGCTGCTCACAGTCATCTCCTTTATCATATGAATGTGAGGAGCCTACCACTAGATATTTCCCCAAACCAATGGGATGCTGTAGAAAACAGAGTATTTCTATGTCTTTTTCTTCTGGATTTTCTCAGGTTACCAGAAAGAGATTGACTGAGCCCTGAGGGTGGATTGGTCATTTTAAGACAATATTTGGGGCAGATAAGGCAAACATATAGAATTTAGGTCTTTCTAAATTTTACTTCTCTTTCATGAGTCTCTTTCTGATTATTAACACCTGCACTGATCCATCTCTTCATGTAAGTAGTACTTGGTTGTTTTCTATGTGTTCACCTAAGTTCTCAGCTGCTTGAGGTCAGAAACCAATATTGATGCTTTTTGATATTGTTCTTGATATCTAGCATACTGATGGGCACAGAATGAGTGCTTAATAATTATGATGAGACTTCTAAACACAATTTTACACTTTGACAAATTTGGCTGTGGAAATAGTGACTGAGTCTTTTAGAATTTTCTATGAACAGAATAATAAATGTATATAGGAAATTTATAAAATATAGATGGGAAATAAAATACAGCAGCATCTTTCAGAGACACAGCTTCTCTTTCCTTTCTCTTTCCAGATCCATGGAGCTGACAGATCTTTCTCTGTCCACCTCTGATGGAGACTATATTCTTTACTGTCCAGTAGCATATTCCCTTTGATTGTCTCTTAGGTATGCAGAATTGCGAGCATATTCGAACTTTCCTTCTTTCCTTCTGTCAAATTCTTGTCAGCAGTTTTACACACACACACACTCTTCCCCCACCACCAATCTTTTGCAGATTATAATCAGGAGTTCTTCAGGCTTCTGCCTAAGAGGGTGGACTTTGCAGACTGGTGGGCCTGGGTTTGAACCTTACATGATCACTTTGGATAAGTTTCTGGATTAGTTAAAATTAGCTGCCAGTTACAGAGACTGCAAAGAACAGTGGCATAAACAAAGTGATGTTTGTTTCTCTTTCACATTAAAAAAATTTCTAGAGAGACAATCCAGAACTGGTATTATGATTTCACAAATCTCCTGAGGCTTAGGCTGGTTCCACTTTTTAGGTTTGCTAAACATCAGATGAGGTCCTCAATCTCATAGCCCTAGATGGAGCTTTATCCATCACATGCAATGTAGAAAGGAGGAAGGAAGGAAGGGAAGGAGACAGAGGAAGGCAAGCATCTATGATCTCTTAAGGAAATTTCCCAGAGGCTGTCATACACTTCCTGTTACATTTCATTGACCAGAATTTAGTATTGTGACCTCACTAAGCTGGAATAGAGACTGGGGAATGTTGTCCTTATTCCAGACAATACTCAGCTGAAATGTGGGTGGTTCACATCGTTAGAAAGAAAGGGGGAAAGGAGCATTGGAGTAGCCAAATACCAGTTACTCTATACCACTTTTTTCTTGACTGTTATTACCCATCTCACAGGAGTCTTAGGATTAAAATAAATGTTACTATGAAAGCATCTAATACAGTATCTAGCATAAAACAAGCTTTCGGTTAATGTTAGTTAATATCCCTCCTTATTCCTTTTTTGTGAATTTTCTCATTTCCCTGATACCCCATCATTGGCATCCAAATTCTATTTTAAATACTTGCCCCAGTTGATGGTACTAAGCTGTAGTCTTGTACCTTTTCATAAGAGGGAGCAACAAATACATTATTATTCAATGTCAGCATTAATTTTTTAGCTTAAAGTTTGGCTTAGATTTAAGACAAAGCTCTTGGAATCAAATAGACCTAGATGTGAATCCTGGTTCTGCCACTTAGTCACTGTCTAACCCCAGCCTCTTGCTCCCTCCATTTCCTCATCTGTGACCTGGGGTAAGATTCAGATATGAGGATTAAATGAAAATAATAGAGAGAGAGCGCCTGACAAAGTAAGTGGTAGTTTTTCTTATCTTTTTAAATTTGGCCTAATCTGGGTGAACCTTTTTGATAATGAACTCTTATTCCATTAAAAAAAAAAGTTTTAAAATTGGTCATCTCCATACATATACAAATGAGTGTTGTTAAATTGTTAGTCAAACCTTTTGATAATTGTCTCCAAAATCAGTTTAAACCCAAATAGCAGCAAAGTCTTTCTTGTATTTTTTTTTAAAGAAAAAAACAGCATAGCTGAGCCTTAACCTTATTTAGCCTTGATTTGAATGATTTTTGGCAGATCCACTCTTAGAAGCAGAAACATTTCCACCAATAAGTATATTTCATAGCATCTTTCCCCCAGTGGCTAGTTGTTAAGCCCCTACTGTATCTCAGAAGCTGTGCTAGTTTCTGGGGACATATTGGTAAGCAGAAATGCACATGGTCCCTGCTGCTGTGGAAGTCGCAGTTACTGAGGGAGACAGGTGAATCAATCACTGAAAATAAATGAAAAATTGCCATTATTAAAGTTGTTAGGAAGGAGACATACCGGTGCTGTGAAAGTATGTGTGAACATCTTATGATCCAAGGTTGAATGGTGATTTTAGGAACAAAAAATTGACCAGTCAGTTGAAGTAAAGAGATGTTAAGAGCATATGGTTTGAAATGAGCTCAGACACAAGGTGAGCCTGCCCTTGGCATGGACCAAAACATGCCACAGTCTCCAGCACCACTCCAAAGAATGCATTTCATGGTTTGGGGCTGTATTTAAAATAAGTGCCCGTGATATATAACTTCTCAATGTGATACTCTGAAAGGGGCTACATAACTTAGGAATAATCTAATTATTTCATAATGTATTCATGCTATATTGATAAATATTAAATTCACATACTTTTTTTTTGATACACCAAGCAGAGATATCTGAGAAAATTGGCTGTAAAGTAGGATCTTTTCAGAGAGGGTCAGAGTGTTGATCTGCATTACCTGTAGTGAGAATTTGAATTTGAAGCCATTTGGCTGAATGAGGTGGCATAAGAAACACTGTTGGCAGAAGAATAGGTAGCCCACAAAGTAGCAGTGGAGGATGACCACAGGATGAGAGGTGTGAACAGTGTGTTCCAGAGAGCAGGCAGGACTGTGCTTGTGATGGCCCATCTCAGAGCCAGCAGGCAGCCCCAATGTCCCATCTCTCCAAGGCATTCCAGGTTCACATAGACAAGAACCCAGCTTGGCACCTTGGCAGTGGGGTACCATTTCTCCTTGTCCTGTCCAGCTGAGCTAACGGGGCATCCTTTGGGGAAAATGTTGCCTCTCTGGTCTCTTTTAGGGGTTTGGAAGTTGGCTGGGAGGCTCTGTTCCCATGTAACATGTTAGGGCATGACTGATCCTCGGGGGTAGAGCTGCCTGCCATCAGACTGTAGGTGGTTTCTTGTTCTGAGCTGATAAATTTAAGATGAATTCCATTCATCTAAAGATTTTTAAGTTCATCTCTGTAGGCAAACCTAAATGAGTTTTAGTTAAATGAGGTATCAAAATAGGCAACTGAGCAAGGGCTTGTCTTCCAAAAGCATTTGTGAGTCATGATGCAGTTTCTAGAGGCATAGTGTTGTGCACGGTGGGCAGGTTCCCATCCCTCCCCAAGAGTATTTGTGCTAGGTATTTACCCTAAGGCGTCACAAGACTTTCACTTTCACCTTCCCAGGAATGCCATTGGAACTAGGACTTTCCCCAGCTCTTCAATTGCTCTGTAATTGGAATTCCTCCCTCAGGGTGCAGCAAACTTGTTTCGACCTCAGGGACTTCTCAATTGCTGTTCTCTGCCTAGAAAATTCTTCCCCTAAGAATCTGAATGACTGCTTCCTTCTCAATGGAAGGTCAGCTCCAGAGTGACCTCAGGGATACTTTCCCTAATATCTAGATAAAGTACCACTGCCTGCTACCATCATAGTCCTGCAGACCTGGGTTCATTGCTTGCTGACTTGTTCATATTCTGTTCCCCCCAACACAAACACAAGAATATAAGTTCTGTGAAAGCATGGTTCTTGTCTCCCTTGTTTACCTGTTCTTAAGCCTGGTAGAGAGTAAACTTCCCAACCTGCTGCATGTGATAGTAGGCAAAAAGTTTACCCCTTTGGACATAAAATATTGATAACATCACCTGTGCTTCCTGCCTCATAGAAAAACTGAGGACCTGGAGTTAGGGTCCCGAAGATAATTTCTCTCCCAGAAACTTGTGACTAATTTTTTGATTCCATATATATATATATATATATATATTGCAAATATCAATACCATTTACCCAATTACATAACCCCAAAAGTCTTAGAACACATTTTGTGCTTGTCTTTGCTTTGCTCCCCACTAAACTACTCCTTAAACAATAGTAATCAGTTTGTCCAGAGGCCATATCCTTAAGGTCCCTCCCTTCAGCACCCTTCCTTCACAGCTTCTTGATTGCCTTGAGTCTTTCCAGGACCACTGATAATTGTCTTCCAACCAGCAGTTCAGTTTGTATTCTTTCCCCTCTTCCACCTCCCAAATTTGTCATCCACACTGCAGGAAAATAATTGTTGTGGAAGGCAAATTCCACACCAATACTGCTTAGTTTAATAATCATGTAATGACTTGCTTTGCCACAGGATCATGTCCAAATACCTTGAAGAACCATGTAAGGCAGTCTTCCTCTGTGTGCTTCTGCAACTCTCCAGCTTCACCACTTGCCCTTCTGTCATTTCTAAATCATCAGTGCACACAACATGGACAGAATGTGCACAGTCACGTGCCATATGCACTAACCATCCAAACTGTTTGCAGTGCAGAGAGGAAGGATTCCAGGTGGCTTCACTCCCCTCTATCTGTGGTGTTCACATTGCCTTGTCAAACACCTGCTCATCTTTTAAGAGTCAGTTCAAGTGTACCTATTCTTAAAGAACATTCCAAACACTTGCCCTCTGCCCACCACTTCCAAGAGCTCCTCATTTCTTCCTCTGCACTGCCTCTGAGCCTTGTAGTATGCCTATAAGAATACCCATGCCAGAGATCATCTCTGCCTCCTCCTCAGTTCTCCTTCATGGTCAAGTTATTTGATTCATCTCCTGAGCTTCCTGGGCCAGGCATTATACTTGGCATGTTAATCAGTATCTGGAAAAGAACAAAACAACCAAATTCAGTGTACTTATTATCTAGTAGAGGGCTTCATTCAATAACATACTTTTGACTGATATTTGAAAAATTGAAAGATCTCCTTGAAGGTTAGAGTTAGGAAGAAGGGATATTGTATTTATGCTGTTAATAGATATCAGTTGAATGGCCAAAATATTTTGTCAATGAGCTAGTGTTAACTGAACATTTACTGTGTTCAGAGTTCTGGATGTGGCCAATTGCAGGGGATGCTTGAAATAGCTTTTGGACATTTCTGAAATGACTCTGGCTTTATCATTTCACTGGGTCAAAATGTTAAATGGTCAGCACAGGTTCTAAGCTTCCAGGCAGTTTAGAACATAGTGCCTGAATGTTTTTTCATCCACTACCCTCTTAAAGGATTTTGAAACACTGTGTCCTTTCCTCATCCATTTAAAAAGATAATATGTAAAAATTTTATCTTGACTTTAAATCATTATAAAAGATGGTGCTTCTTACATTATAAATATTGATTTACAAAAACCACTCTTTTTAATGTACACAATGGAAGCTAAATTAAATACCAAAGTGATTTTGTATCTACCATGTCATCCATATAAAAAAAAAACACACATTATAAACAAACTGTTCTAGAAAAGCCAGGAATTTTACATAGTTGTTTCCCTTGCAGAACTCATTTCATTCCTCTTCTCCTATAAAACTTAATCCCCATATAACATTCTTGTGTTTGATATATTTTCTTGATTACAAGTGCATTCTTAGCTCACTCTCATCCATGTACACCCACCCCTTGGCTCAGGACACCTGCTGGACATTGGTTGAACATCAATTTCAACTTTTCTGTCTCTTACTTCAAGAGACAGAAAAGGTCCTCACAAAATTGGGAAGGAGGAAAAAGAAAAGTAGAAAAGGAAATCAGTGCAGGACCTGACTTTTGGTGAGGGAGCCAAAAAGGGGAAAACACTCTTTTACTGGGACACACACAGAGAGATCAGTTGGGATTGAAGGAGATCCAATGAGGGTGAGAGGAGTGCACAGCAGATGCCTGGCTGACAGAACTGAAAGAAACCAGCACAAAATATCCCTGTAATCAATCCCCAGACCTTGACTTGAGCTGTTGATGCTGAGCTAGGAATGTCTGCTGAAGCTGAGGGAGAGAGCTGAGGCTGATGGCACAGACTGAGTCTCATGGGGTTGGAGTGTGTTGTTTTCTGTGATTGGTAGTGTCTATGGAACAGAACTGCCTGGGACCTGAATTCAAAAAGCAACATTGCTGATGCACATGGTGTGGATTATCTAGTTATCTCATGGACATATTCACTATCTCTGCAGGTCCAGGGCCCAATTTGGCATTTTTGCAATAGAAGAGAAGCACGGTTCTATCAGAATCATCATAATTTTGGTCTGAGAGACCCAGGGGAAGTTCGGGTTGAAATCAGAATCCATGGCCAAAGAACCTGCATATTTCATTGGCACAACTGTGATTTTTATTGGGTCCAAGGCAGAGGGTGTGGATATGCTCTGTGGTTGTCTTGGTGGTCCCATGCCACAAGGAAGAGAGAGCCAAGAGCAGAGATCTGGGTGCACAGAAGGGGAAGTTGAAGCCTTTCCATCAGCCTTGTCTACTACATGAAAATGTGACAATAGGGATGGCAGTGACCTGATACTGCACTGAGGACCCAGCTGGGGGACTGAAGGATCATTACAGGAGGCCCTAGTGCATGACATCTTTAGATTTGTTTCCACTGGTGTTTCTGTGTAGAATTTGGACATTCCCATGGCAATAGAAAGGGCAAAGGAACTGTTATGAGTGTGTATTGGAAACATTCCAACACCACATACCACAGCCTGCACCCCAGAAATGGTTTGGAAGTCTCAATTCCAATAAAAGGAGAAACCCTAGCCACTCTCCAATCTGTGATAAACACCTAATCAAAATGAGGCTCTGTTAAACAACAAAAGTACATTGTGTTCACCACAACAAAAACCACATTGACAATCATAGAAATAACAGGCAATGCACTCACAAGAATGACATGGCACCACACCATACCAAAAACAGATCTCATAGCAATATCATGGAAATGTGCACAGCCAACATAGGAAATCTTCCACTTAAAAAAAGCCCTTCAAGTCTACAACAGATAACTGACAATCTTTAACCCATAAAGATAGAGAGCTATAATAAAATGAAAAAGAAGAACCATTCCCAGACCCAACCTCCAACACACTTGGAAACTGAACAAAAAATAAATTAAAAAAAGGCAGCATGTGAACATCCTTATCTACAGAACAGACTGAAATAAAAATTAGATTATGATTACTTCTTAAAAAAAAGTTTTAGTTTTCTAAAATGTCTGAATTTTCAAAGCCACATTTTATATTCTCCACCACCTTTTTCTTGTCAATGAGCCTGAGTAAGGTGTTCACTCAGTGACCAAGAAGATCTCAGGTGTTGTCAGCAGGACCTAAAGCAAGCCTCCTTCTACTTGCTTCATCAAAAGAAAATCGACCTATAGTTCCTGCCACTGAGCCAAGAAAACAGGCAGTGAAAACACATTCAGTGTTGTTAATCATCAGAGAAATGCAAATTAAAACCACAGTGAGATATTACCTCGTGTCTACCAGGATGTCTATCATCAAAAAGACCACAAAACCACAAACATTCAGCAACAATGTGGAGAAAATTGAACCCATGTACACTGTAGGTGTATAGTTTATACAGAGACTAGTGTGTGAGAGCTGAGTCCTGGAGGCCTGTGATTTATCCAGGAGGTCAAGTCATTGCAGGCAGCATATGCTGCTTGAAGCCAGCTTTCAGCCCTGGCTGTCCATGCGCATCAGTCTCCTCAGGAGCTGAGTCCCCCAAAATCACAAACTCCCACCCAGAGATTCTGATATAATTGGCCCAGGCATCCTGATTTGAAAAGCTTCCCACTTGATTCAATGTGTAGTCACATTGAGAGACACTGTGAGCAACTAGTTCACTCTGGGTTTAGTCAGTATAATTTATACACCCAAACTAGGAAAAGAAGGAACAATAGAAATGCAAACTATTACAACCACAATGGAAAACAGGATGGTGGCTTCTCAAAAAACTAAAAATAGAACTAATATATGATCTAGCAATTCCACTTCTGGGTATTCATCCAACGAAAATGAAAACATTAACCTAAAAATATATATGAACCCCAATGTTCATGGTAACCTTATTTACAATTGCCAAGATATGGAAGCAAACTAAGTGTCCATCAACAGATGACTGGATAAAGAAGTTGTGGTATATATAAAATGGAATATTACTGAGCCATAAAAAAGAATGAAATGTTGCCATCTGCAACAATATAGATGGACTTGGGGAGTATTATGCTGAGTGAAATAAGTCAGACAGAAAAAACAAATACTGTAGAATATCACTTATATATGAACTCTGAAAAAGAAAACTAGTGAACATAACAACAACAACAACAACAACAAAAAACAGACCCACAGGTATGGAGAACAAACTAATGGGTATCCATGGAGACAGGGAAGAGGGGAGGGCAAGACTGGGATAGGGAATTAAGAGGTACAAACTACTACTTATACAATAAATAAGCTACAAGGATATGTTATACAGCACAGGGAATATAGCTGATATCTTATAATAACTATAAATGGAGTATAACCTATAAAAACTGCAACCTGGAACTTATATAATATTGTACATCAACCCTACCTCAATTAGAAAAACGTCGAAGACCAGTTTGCCCCATGTGACCGAGGTCCCTCCAGTTTTGCCTCCTTTTCCTATCTGTAGGGCTCAGTGTCATCATCTGTTAAATAAGGTACTCAGGCTAGAAGGCCAGCTCTACTTCAAGAATCCTGTAAATCTATTGAAAGCAAACTAAATGATCAAATGAGAAAACTCAATCCCAGCATGAGCAATCCTTACTGCTGGCAGAAGTTCCATCTCCACCATGATGAAATGAGGACTAGATAGTGCACACTTGTTCCTTGCTTTCATAGGCAGGAAGACAGAGCTGATGTTATGTGAGATTTAAGAAGTAGGGAGAACAAGCCACATACTGCACTATACTTAATACTCTCATCTGCCTTTGCTTTCCCTTCTTTGCACACTTACTGGAGGTGAGATGTGTTTAAGGTTATATACCAATAAAAACCAAATTATTATTTGCTTTTACCCATCAAATTTGTCTATATAGAAAATGTTTTCAAATAATAAAAATCACATTTATTAACCATAAAATTTCAAATAATTTAAAAAAAAAGAGTAGAAAGTAAGAGTTATCCATCTCTTGCCCAGATATATTTTATTTCCTTTAAGGAGTTTAACACATATCATTCAATACCTTTTCTTATATATATATATACATAAAGTATATTTTAAATAAAATGTATTAATACTATGTGTAAATTTTACAACTTGCTTTTTCATTTGACAATATATACTGTAGACATCTTTTCATTTGAATTTACATTGCTTTACCTCATTCTTTTTAAAGGCTGAATAGTATTCTACTGTCCAGATGAAATAAACTTTATTAAGCCCTCCCTACTGAGCCTGGTCCTCTCCCCCATAAGGTGCAGGCCCCTGCATCTGTGAAGGGGAGATGTGGTCTTGGGGGAAGAGCAGGATGTGCAGACAGAGGTGAGCAGGCAGGGAAGCAGGGCCAGCTGACTGCCACTTTCTGCCCCTCCCCTCTGGCTTTCAGCAACACTTCCTTCATCCTACAGTTACATGAACTGCCTTTTTCTCCTTTCAAGTTTCAAAATTCCCTGCACTCAAAGAATTTTGGAGAAACATTACATGAACATTTTCTGATTGTTCATTTCAGATTCCTCCTTCTCTCTGACAATAACACATCTGGCACTAATCTAAATACTCATGAAGCAAGACCAGCAAACTCACAGAAAGCAAGAGGGGAAGGACCCCCTTGATCTTTCAGTCAACATGGAGGGTTAAAATTGTCCAATTTAAAAATACAGCTGGGCAGATAAGAATAAGAGATACTAGAATATTTAAATCAAATACTTCTGGCTAACTGAGTTATATTGCCAAGCATTTAAGTCACCCTCACTCCAAGAAAAATATTTTACCAGGAATCAGGCCCTTAACAAATCCTATAAAACAGAAGTCAAATAGGACTATCTGCAGACTGATGGTAAGGGTCTATTATTCTCAGAATGCTGGGCCTTTAATTTCAGAATGAAATCCAAGCATGTTACCCAAGCAGCTTATACCTTATATAGCAGATGGTGGACATCAATGGGACAGTTCTGTGTTACTTTGTCAACAACATCTGAGATGGATTGCATAAAATCCAGGTTGGTGAACAGAATTTTGTACAGATATAAAAGAAACAATACACATTTCTCTCAACAACTTTTTTAAAATGTAACTTTAACAAATACAGAATTCACTATGCCTTTTAAACCATCACATTGGAATGAATGTGTCAAATTAATCCAAGTGACTCTGTGCATGGAGTGATGGTGACATGTCCCTTCAAGAGATGAAATGTGTGGGTTTAGAGAGGGAAAAGAAATCAAACAGTAACAAAGACAGACCAGCCCTGCGTTAGGATACACAGTGACTCAAACTTTATATGAGATTGTAAAAAGCAAGTGCTCAGTGTATGTGGCATGTAATGAAAAATATTGTAGATAATGAGCATGTGATGTATAGACACTAATGTCATGAAAAAGTTAGCCAGGATATAAGAAAAAACCTAGTCAGTGACTCACACTGTAAATCTGAGCTAGAAGACTGGGAATGGGGGATGGTGGTGGCTTCTAGGTGAAACAATCAATATGGTAATAACCATGTTATTAACTAAAAAGTCTTACATTCAATTCCATAAGTGAAATAAGCTAAAGTATAAGTAATTCAATTACAAAATTCTTAAAAATGCTTTAAAAATCATGAAAAGTGTCAATGTGCTCGAGGGAAGAAGAAGGCGCCATGCAGCTGTTCACTGGACTTTGCTGGTTTATGTCTATTTTAACTGAAGACTAACACGAGCGAATGAGTGCCGTGATATCAGGTACTGTCAGACATACATTGTGTGCCATTTCCCTGAACAGTCATACACATCGAAGAACAGGCAGTGGTTTGTATTTACCTATTAAATGTAAACTGAATGAGGCAGAAAAATATACCAAAATACAAATAAAGTCCATTTTACTTAAACCTTAAAATATTGCCTCTTAGTTACTGCTTTTACAAACGCAGTAATAATTCTTTGTGACTACTTGCTAAACTGATGATATCTTTAATTCTTCTTTCCAAGGCTGTCCTCAGACAGAAGCTTTATCTAACTTGCAGCAGGGAACACAGCAGGACCAGCTGTACTGGGTTAAATCTTGGACTGCGGATGGATCGTCATGTGTGATGGGAAGATTATATGTACGCTATCGTACTCTTATACAGAGGCAAATTCCAATCAATCCTCGAGATTAACTAGTTTTCATATCAGTAGGAGATGAATTTCAAATCCATTCTCTTCTATTGCTCTTAAAGCTTCTTCCTAACCACTATTGGTTTAACCAACCATTAACTGTTTAACAGATAGCCAGACCCAAAGAGGAGCATGATGAAACACACAGTCAAGTGCGTGGACCATGCAGGAGCCAGAGCAGCCACTGAAGCTGCAGCCTACACTCCCAAGGTTCTCCCTGAAAGGTGGCCACCTCACTTGGGAGCCCAACGGGGAGCCACTCTTGCACACACGAGGTGACAGCATTGCTCCACACACGTCATTCTCTGCACACTCAGAAAGCAAACGTCTTACCTCTGGGTGAAAGAAAATTTCAGGGCCTGGGAAACTTTCCTAGCCAACATCGATAATGAATTTCTTCTGGCTTATGGCATTGTTCCCTGTTTGCTGTTTGATCCACTTCCGCTGATCCACGTCATACTTGGCAAACTTCTTGACTATATTGGGGCAAATGTGACAGTACTTCTCCTGCAGACACACACACAGAGATGTCACCAGGCATTAGCGGCCACCCAGTCTGCCCTCCGGCAAACACCCAGTAACTCCAGCACCACAAACCCCCGACATCAGTCCTGCCCAATGCCACAGCTCCAAGGGACATTTACTGGGCTCAGTGATCTCTAACAGCTATGCTCTGGCCACGTACTCTGCTTTCTTTCCAGCTCTGCTATTAGTCCCAGCCTCACTGTGTCACATGTTGCTGCCTACTATCTGAGATGACGTCTGACGGTGCCTATCAAGTCCCTAGTCTCCATCTCCTCTCTTCTTACTCCTTGTATGCCCCCACGTGGCACCTGCCCAGGCACTCGCTGCCACCTACTGGGACAAGCAGACCCGCATCGCAGCCCAACCCAGATCTGAAGGCAGCAGATCTGGCCCTGTGGTCACCACATCCGATTGGCAGGTGGTTAACCTGCTCTGCGGTCTGACACAGCACACTCAGTGGCTCCATGACAGAGAGTTAGTGAGTGCCTAGGCACGTGGGATGCACAAGTGAATAAAACACACACAGACCCCTGCCCACTGGCCCATACACTGGCTGAGAGTCAGAGTAACAAGTGACAGTGATAAATAAGTAAATGGCAGAGCACTTTATAAGGTGCTGGGACCATGAACCAAAGGAAAGCCCGACTTTGACAGGATGGAGCTGCCACACATTGGGGCATGAGAACCCGCTCAGTGCCAGCCCCAGCCTGTGCTGTGCAAAGTGTTTCCTCAGCTGGTGATGCCTGACTGGGGGTCTCTGGGTTGATCATCTGTCCTTAGAGCTAGCCTCACAAGAACAGCAGTTGGCCCCTGGGTACCGGATTCTGAAAGTCAGCTTCCTGTGGGCCAGGTGGGCTTTGTTCAATGCCTGCACTTTGTCAGGCCCAAAGCTGGTGCTCAGGAGGACCTCTGAAGGCATTTTCATGATACTAAGTTCAAAATTTCTTAGAATCCCTGAAATGAAACCTAATACCATCCTTGGTATACTCTGCACAACTGTAAGACTGATGGGCCAGACTTGCTACACACCCCTGTTCTCACTGATAACTGAGTGAGTGGGTCACCCCATACAACTTCAAATCTACCAGGCTGAGGGCAGAAACAGTAAGTTGTCCTAAGACACCAGGTCAATGTCTCGCAGCAACTCAGAGGCTTAACTGAAGGCAGGAAGTGCCTCCACAGTGTTGATGGTGTGCAGTGTGTCAGCCCCAAGTCCTGGACCACCACTGTCCCCACCAACAGAATCCACGCATCCACAGGCCCACTCCTGCCCACAGGGGCAACAAGACACAGGGTAACTCTGACCCACTCCCACAGAGGGAAGTGGGGCAAGAACTAACTGACAGCAGGGATGGGGTGGCTGACCTGCAGGGAACACAAGGAGCTCTTCCACTGCCTACCTTCATGGCTGAGTGATACATTGTCACTGCCCAAATGGGCCAAACCTGGTTCAGGGTCAGAGATGGACCCCAGAGAGCCAGTGAGGAAGGTAAAGCCCACCACGAGGACTAGGAGAGCAGCCTCTGTCACAGTCAGCATACTCAGGGCCCTTCTCACCTGCATGGCCACCCCGACAGTCAGGAGCCAGAGGCTGTGAGACATATTGGTAACAGGAATGGGGAGGTGAGGGAACTTGGGTCAACTATCCAAATTTATTTCCTTGAAGAAACACAAGGAAAGGACTAGGGGAAGTTCTAGGAAATATTTTAACATAAAAAGAAAGTCATGCTACTTCTGTAAACCTTCCTCCAGGGGGAAAGGATTGACTCCCATGGGCTGCCCAGGACCACACACCCAAGCTGTGAAGTGACCCATCCCTGGAAACTCTAGTCCTGGGCACACCCGGGCACCCAGCCACCCTACTCACATGGGCTCTGACTCGCACCTGTGCACCCTGTCCTAAAAATACCTCTCCGTCCACCAAGAGTGTCATGCAAAATGTGGGACTCCCCCAGGCACTAACTTTCCTTCAACCAGCTTGTTACTGGGTGCAAAAGTGGGAGGGAAGGGAGGAGGCTAACCTCCCTTAAACTCCCCTGCAGCTCAGAAACTGTGTGTTCAAGGTCACATGTCACTTCCATGCTTAAATTTTTCTCCAAAAACAAAATCTTTGCTCTTTATATAATAATTATCCTTGTATTACTAAGAATCTCTTCATTTTGACTAAAACAAAACAAAAACAAAACAGTAATTTGTCCTGATTTTGCAACCTGAAGAGAAAATTGCTTTGAAAGGGGTCTGTCAACTGCTACCTACAGAGTGACACAAAGACCAAACCGATGGATCAGTCAAGTGGGCATTTTAAATAAGGACCAATGAGCCATTTTCCTCCGAATCTTACTGATTTAATTTTAGAGCTTCCTGTAACTCCTCCAGCATGGTAACAGAGTCTAGAAAACACAGGTGGACTCTGTTCAATGATTCACCCTAGAACAGCATCACTCTGAATGGTAATTCTCAGGGTACAGAACCACACACAGCAAGAGCTGGAAATGAGTTTGAATTCTGGCTGACTGCACAGGATTCCTCACAGTCACTGCTGCTGCTGTCTGCTCCTTACTCGGGAAATGAAGCCTGGAGGGAGAGGTGCAAGACACATTGGCTAATTGAAGGTTCTGTCTAATCAGGCTCCAATTAAATGACATCGTACTAGGCAGGATGCTCAATACCAGTTATCAAGCTGCTCTCATTTACAGCTGGAGAACTCCACAAGCATCCATGTTCAGAGAAGAGGCTAAGTTTTCAGCCCCTTAATTCAAGTGGTAAACAGATGGAGACCCACATTCATGGGGAGGGGAGGGAAGGCACAGTGGGAGCAGGGGTGGTGGCCACAAGGGGAAGTGTGCAAACACTATTTCTCTCTCACCACCAAACTGGCCCATTTCCCATCTGTTTTTACCTTAATGGCCTTTGTGGTCTCCAGTGGTTGCTCAGGAGGGATTCCCACCTCCCTCTCCCTTGGCAGCTGTTGAATGAAATACATATCTCTATCTGCAATAGGGATGTGTTTGATGCAGCTTCCAATTACCTAACCTTCCACCTGGGGAGACAGAGAGGCAAAACACCATGTGAGTAACTCCAGGAGGAAAGCCCTCCCTGGACTGTAAGTTAGACTCCTGCCCCCACCTGCCCTGGCAATGCAAGCATTTACTGAATCTCCACTCTGTGCAAAGCTCAGGACTGGGGGAGGGGGAATAAAATGACCATGCATGCAATTCCATTAGGAGAACCTGAGATGCTCTGTAAGCAAAGTGGCCTTTCCATTAGGAATGTGAAGAGAAAACCACAGAAGGCAGTTAATTTCCAAAATGCTGCTGTCTGTCCGAACAATGGGTCATTTTATTGTTCCTCTAACAAAAAGGAAAATGTTTTAACTATTAATTTTATAAACATTTTTATTGAGTTATAGGCATTTTACAATGTTTTGTCAAATTCCAGTGTAGAGCACAATTTTTCAGTTATACATGAACATATATATATTCATTGTCACATTTTTTTTTTTTGCTGTTTAACTATTAATTTTTAAACCAACTACAAATTGGCTTGCACTTAAAAGTCAACCACCTGGTTAGCATGCAGGACTTAGAGTGTGACAACCTGGACTCAGATCCTGGTTCCACATCTGTGGGCAGAGTAACCATGGCCACATCTGTTAACACATATGTTTCAGCCTTGGCACCTTCACCCATCATATGCGGTGAGTGGGTGCACAGAAGAGACCCAGTGACAGACAGCGGGTCAAGTACACAGCATGGTTTAGGCATGCATTAAAGACTCAATAACCGATCTGCTCACTCTAGTAAGAGCTGCACTTGGTAGGAAGGACAGTCTGGCAGGTACCCCTCAACCCTATGCTATGTGAGATCCATGCTGGGGGGAGTTTGGATCCACTCACCCAGCTGCCCTCCCGGACCAGTGACCAGGCTGTCAGCCATCACCAGCAGGAGAGGGCCAGGAGCTGCTGTGTGGTCCCAGGTCCTCACCAGCCCCCTGGGGTGCCACTCAACATGCAGGCCACAGGCTGGGAAGGTCCAGCTCATGCTGGTGGGAGTAGCTGTGCAGAGTGGACAATGTCCCCACCTGCACCAGGTAGAGGAGGCACTCTGAGCTCCCTGATGTCACTGGCTGCTTGTCACACACTCATGGAGACAGAAGGCTGGAGCAAATCCTCATCCATCTGACAGATGGATCAGTTCCACTATGTACAAGCACAGTTACCACTGAAGTTGCAAGAACAGGTGACTGAATTCCTCTTATGTCTTCTGAGGTGCCCAACTTCTAGAAGTGAGAGAGTGTGTAGCCTTTCTCAGGAGCCCAAGCCAATTGTAAAATATTTAAGATCAAGATAAAAGATATGTACACATTATTAAAATAAAAAAATCATAAGAACAGTAGCTCTCACAAACAGAAACTATTCACAATTTCTATACTCAATACATTACATATAACATTTTCTAAAATTAATTCAACCCATGTTGAGTATCAGCTTCATCACAGATTAAATATATTAAAACAAACCACAGCCAATGGTAGGAAAACAAGTAAGTGAGTTGTGCTACACCCACATGATGGGCTGTCAGGTAGTTACTAAATATCTTTCCACAGAGTATTTAACCATAAAGATACATCAGGGATAAGCCAATATGCAAAATACAACCTCAGGAGCACATTGTACAATTAGCACATGAAATCAGATGGAGGGTATCCCAACTGTGCTTAAAATGTGTGTTGTTTGTCTAAGAAAAAGAGCTCAGTAGACTATACCAAAAAAGTGTGGCACAGTCCTCTGGGCAGGTTTGTGGGTCATTCTATTTTCTTCTTTACATTTCTCCATTTTACCTAAATTTTGTACAGTAAATGTAATTTTTATAAATAGGGGGAAAAAACTGCATTAAGAAACAGAGAAAAATTTGAACAACAACTTTCTCTGTGGGCCTGCACGTAGTGTGAAACTTGTTTCAGATGCACAGGGGAGGCCAGGAAGCAGACCCACAGGCACAGGCCCTGACCTTGGCCTGCACTGACCTCTGAGGACATGACCTCAGAGAGGAGCCAGGCAGGACCACACAGCAAGTGGCACCTAAACACCTCACACCCAGGAGGGGGCAGTGTTCCGAGACTCGATGAAGCGGCTGCGAGCACAGAGCATGCTCTGCAGGCCTCCTGCCTCTCCTCAACCCCGGGCAAAGGGGACACTGGCAGGGTGCAATGACAGAGGGGAAAGATTTGGCTTTTTCCTCCTGACTGTAGACACATCAGCCTCCCCCTGCAGTGATTTCTGAACTTTGAGGTATTAAAGCACCAGCATATTAGTACATCATCTCTGCAATGTCCTGAAATAAAACAGTGACTATTTTTAAATGAAATAAATGAATTGTTTTTTAAAAAAAAACTAGTTTGCATTTTTTAAATTTGTCTTAGTTGATTTACAAAATTCTGTTAGTTTCCAGTGTATAGCATAGTGATTCATTTATTGCATTTTTAAAAGGAGCTTAGCACATAAACACACAAACCTATATTTGCACAAAAGATACTTGTAATACACAAAATAACAAACATTAGTATCAGGGGTTGCCTCCAAGAAGGGACGTGGAGAAGGAAAGGCAGGTCTGAATTCCCAATGTAACCCCCTCCAGATAGCTTCAATTTATTAAAAAAAAAAAACTTTAAATAATTCATTTAACTAGTCCATTGTACCAAATGTGTATATATATATATATATATATATATATATATATATATATAGTCTCTTGAAGCCTGAATTAGAAATCACTTCTGTTATATTTTGAAAATTAAAACCAAAAAGTGACATTGCAGAGCATCCTACAAGTCAAGGTGAACAATCTCTCCTTCTTGGCTCTTAAAAAATTTTTAAAAAGCAAGAAACAAATCCTCTCCAGAGGATTGTCACAGAACACAAAATCATCCTCCAAATGTTCATGTGCCGCACCCACTGATATCCAGATTACAGTTCAGAATGAAAGTCAGGAAAGCCCTCTGGCAAAGTGACACCGGGGCCAAGCAGAGCCCCGGGACATCAGACGACTGCTGACACCAGACTGCACAAATCTGCTACTGCAAATTTCCAACTGCCAGTGCCACAGACACTAGGCATCTTCCACTTTCTCACACAACTGTGTTTAAAGGCTCTTGTTACCTTTGCTAAGTACAGGTATGTCTTCAAAAGTGGTGCTTTAATTAACAGAAGGGTTTTTCCTTTCACTGCTTCCTTCACCTCAAATCAGGTTAGGCCCACAGACAGAGCAGAACTCAGTGCCCTGCTGACCATTGGGATAGTGTGAGTGACCCCATCCCTGCTGTCAATGATGATTCCTGTTAATGTGTGTTCACCAACTTGTCATGATGTCCACTACACAGCTAAGGCCAGCACTGCCTTCACAAATACCACAGAGACCATCAGCATGGGGACTTTCTCAAGTGTTCCACAAGCCTATCTTCAGGTTGGAGCAATAAGCCCTTTCTTTCTTACTGAGACTGAATGACCTTTCCCTTTCCCTACCTTCCATCTTCCTCCCAAATCCAAATTCCAAAGTGGACAACTAACATGTAAATTCTGTGCACTTAATCTGGAGGAGTCAACTTCTCAGTAAGATAAATCAAAGCTTTGCAAAGAAAAGCCAGAGAGAAAGGAATTTTATTGTGGAATCAGGAGGTTTTAATTTCTAATCCACTGGTTCCCAGTGTGGGTCCACAGATGGATTGCAATAAGACTACTTGTGGGGACTTTAGAAAGACAAAATACTGGGCCTGGCACCCAGAAATTCTCATCTGGCAGAACCAGGATAGTGGTTCTCAACCAGGGGCAATTTTGCCCCCAAGGAGCACCTGGCAATACCTGGTGCCATTTCTCGCTGTCACACTTGAGGGAGGGGAGGCTGGTGGTGGTGCTTCCCCTGGTGGGTCAAGACCAGAGATGCTGCTAGACATCCAACACACAGCTCAGTACCCTCCCCTCCCCTGAGGACTGCCCGATCCAAAATTTTGAGGCTGGAAACCCGTGGTCTGATATAAATTCTGAGAATGTGTATTTTGAAAAAAACACTTTTGAGGAGACCTTGCTGCATAGATCACTTTGAGAACCACTGGGCCAGTGTTTCCTGAAGTGTCTCCTACTCCATGGAACAGAAACAGCTTAGGGGTGGGGGAATATTTCTGGTTAAATTTGGAAGTGGTGGAATAAACAGAGTTTCCTAATGTAGGCATTTTCAGAGCCTTTAAGACATCACTGTCTACTGAGAATCACCACACAGAGGACACAGCATGTGGAATCTTCCAAGTTAATCATCTATGCAACTCCTCCTCTTTTTTCCTACAAGTAAGGGAATAGAATATGCAGGAAGCATTTTGGAAAACAATTTTATCATTTATTCCCCCAAATTTCAGTCAATTCCCTTATATAGAGGCAGATACATTACACCTAAAAACAACAAACCCCCCCACGAAGAACAAGCAGCTCCAGGGGAAGTTCTGTAAACTCATGGAACCACAGGAGCTCAGATCCACAAAGGGAAACCCTTGAAAGACATTTATTTTGTTTCATTTTGTTTTGTTTTAACAGATTCTATAGTATATTTTCTTTTTTATGATCACAAGTAAAAATAGCCAAAGAACCACACCTACATCTTGATCTTGTCTTCCTGAGGATACCTTAGATTTTAATGAATGTAAACAGACAAAAGCTGGACAAACTCTACACCAGCAGTAAAAACATAAATCACAGAAATTGCTCTGTACAGTGTTTGAGCTCAGACCTGAATGGGATGAGTTCATGTGCACTTGAGTGCATGGGAAAGGAAACCACATCACACAATGTTACAGAGGCCTCTAGAATCACCATTTCTTCCACATTAGACAACTAAGGTCACTTGGGAATCATGAAAGTCACTTGTCCTTACCTGAACTGCAATGTAGAGTCCCGGTACATTAAATAATTTGAACATAATTTCTGCAAGATATTCTTTATTTTCTGGTGTATTCAGAGGAGGTTCTGTCTGTAAGGAAATATTCACTATATTTAGTGTTCACCCAAATTTCATGTAATTACATCAGAACAGCAAAATGTTAATCTAAAAGCATGTTCATTAAGATGCTGTACAACTCCTTAATTTGGCAGACAGAGTACACCCAGAGTGATTGATTAAACATATTTTGGCTGTGAGGTTTAAAATCTTTGAGAGAGTAAAGCCTCTCTAAACACTTCTGCTCTTACTAATCCACCCCAAAACAAGAACAAGCTACAGAAAAGGAAACTCCACCTCGGATAACAGAACACCCAAACACCGTGAATCTGAAGAGACATGCACTGAGCTGCCAAGGGCAATAACAGCCCCACTGAGACCAGATGAGTGAGGACATGGAAAGAGAACACCAGTGACTTCAGATACCAGGCAATATCCAGTTCTCCAGAGAAGAGCAAAAGCAGAGACCCCTTGCTTGGAACAGTCTGAGCAGCACAGCTGCAGGAGCCTCGCTCCCCAGGTCGCTCCACTCAGAGCACAGGCAGCAAGGTGAGAAGTTACACCTCCACCATCAGCTGTGAGAAAGACAAGCCTGGGACAGAAGCTGCTTCACCCAGACACTGCCCATCACCCAGCCTAAACCCGACACACAGCCAGTTCAGAAAGAGATCCCCTCACTCAAAGATGAGGAAAGAACACAAAGAGACTAGCCAAACACCATATAAAAACACTCAAAGAAGAAGAGAAGGGAGAGAGAAAATAGGAAAAAACAAATGGCAGATAAAAAACATGTACCCAGAAAAATATAAAAATAAAGCAGATGAATATCATGACATAGATATCCGAGTTTTTTAAAATGTCTATTTAAAATAATAACTATTATCTAATAGGAGGAAATTAACAGGATTACAGAAAGATAAAAATAAATAAAACTGCTTTTTGTCATTCAGCAATATGTTGAACATTTTTCCATGTTAATAAATATGGATTTACATCACATATTTAAGCTAGGGAAAAAAAGAGAGAGAAAAGGAGAAAAAAAAAAAAACAAAGAAAGGAAAAAAAATCTAGGCCTTTTGGCAAAAAAATAAATAAATAAAAATCCACATTACCCTTTGTTATATACTGAGCTGTGTGTCCCAAAACTCTTATGCTGAAGCTGCAACCCTCAGTTGACTGTGTTTGGAGATGAAGCCCCTAGAGGGGTAATCCAGGATCAGTGAGGTCACAGGACAGCACTAACATCTCTGCAGGATAAGGCAGAGGGATCAGGGAGCTCTCTCTCACTCACACACAGAGGAAGAGCCACACAAGGACCTGGTGAGAAGGAGGCCATCTGCAAGCCAGGAAGAGAGATCTGATCATAAACCAACCATGATGGCACCTTGATCTCAGACCTAAAGCCCCCATAGCTGTGAGAAAACAACTGTCTGTTGTTGAAGCCACTCAGCCTATGGTGTTTTTTTAGGCTTATTGAGCAGAGCAACATACTCTTAAAGCAGGAAAAGGGCAGCCTGTCTTGGCCATTGGCACAGCTGCATGCAGGACACTGGGACACACAGGGCCACATTTACAGACTTTTCTGGCAGGAAAATATGACCCCAGAATTCTATATCTGGCCACACTGCCAATCAAGTCTGTTGCAAAAACAAAATATATTTAAACATACAACAACTTGAGAGAATTTGGTTTCTATGAACCCTTCATGAATTAACCATCAGACAATAAGCTTTAGCCAAATAATAAGAATGCATAAAGTACAGCCAAAGACTTACAGTGAGCAAGTAGTCCATTTAAGATGTAGGGATAAATGCTTTTCTTTTCTGGGAGAATCTATAGCTATAGAAGAGAATGTAAATATTATAAATTAAAACAACAGGAGTAGTATCAAGTTGACAGGCACAGATGGAAAGGAGGAAAATATAAAGACACTGATGCCCTTGTGTCATGGAATCAAAAGATATTGTTTTCTTGGTAGAGCAGCAGAGACACCAGTAAACATAAAGTCACAAACATAAATATCAGAGTAAGTTCACTAACATAAACAATCAAAAGCAGGTGATAGAAGAAAGGAGGAGGAGGTAAGAAATGTGGCCATGTACCAACGTGGTCACTAAGCACAGTAGGAAGTAATCATCCCTAAACAAATACAGGTAAATATCTTATACAAAAGTACAGTTATGTTAAAATATGTTTTACCAATTATCAGAACGAATATGCACCCAATAGAAACCAAAGAGAAAGCCAAGCCTGAGTTTTAAAATATCCATACATAAATAAAACACACTAAAACCAGAAAGCACAGCACCAGAAAAGCAGCTGTGACCACACACACCTGCCATACAGCCCAGGCCATTTCAGCACGGGCAACGGGAGAGCTCCAACTCCA
Source organism: Camelus bactrianus (assembly GCF_048773025.1). Classification (NCBI taxonomy): domain Eukaryota; kingdom Metazoa; phylum Chordata; class Mammalia; order Artiodactyla; family Camelidae; genus Camelus; species Camelus bactrianus. The sequence goes on along the minus strand of NC_133555.1, from coordinate 59,632,352 downwards.
ATCAGCCCAGCTACACCCCACCTTCGATTTTACCAAGTTTGGAAAGTGATTTCCTCTCTCCATGCATAATTAGCACTGACTTCACAGGAGTCTAAACAAAGTGCTCATGGCAGCACCTGGCATGGGGAACGTACTCAGTGAAAGTGCATTATTATCACTAAAATCATCAGCATGTACCAGTGAAAAACTCACCTACTGAAGAGAAAGTCTCTGAACAAAGACTATGAGACAAAATCAAATTCCATTGTCAAGCCAAGGGACATCTAAAACAAGGTGCCTCAGAGAGGTGCACAGTTGTCACAGCTTCCAAGATCAGAAAAACATAACTGCACATAACAAGGAACTGATTACACAGATTAGGTCACATCCATAAAATGTAACACTTTGCAGCAATTAAAAAGGATGGGCAGTGTGTCTGCAGATATGAAACAATATCTACTATAAATTTGCTACATGAAAAGAGGCCTCTCCTTACATACACATTCTTAAATATACTTCTGTATCTACAACATTTTTTTAAAAAAGCAAGGTGTATGAGGGAGAGAAATGAGGAGCTGTTTATGGGCACAAAGTTTTGATCTTGCAAGATGGAAAAGTTCTAGAGTTCTGTTACATCACAATATCAATGTAGGTAACGTTACCAAATGATACATTTAAAACTGTGTTAAGTGGGTAAATTTCATATATTTCAAATTATAATTTCTAAAATTTTTAAAGTAAAAATCAAAATGTACCATAGTATGTCAATTTTGTTACCATTTTATGAATCAAGTTTATGTATAATCCATGTGCCTGCACATAATTATTGCTGGTTAAGCACCAGTAAAGTTGGTTTCCTCCAGGAAGGGGATCTGGAAGGCAACACAGAAGTGGGAAAGAGACACTCTTGCACTGGAAATCGTACTGCACCTTTTGAATTCTGTGCTGTGTGTATGCTAACTCTTCAAGCAAATAATCAAATCTGGCTATCAACTAGCTGGGGGCTTTAGTTTATACTCCTGTCTGATACAAAGCTCAAACATCATGCCCCAAGTAAGTTTTAATTACTCTGATTAGAATCAATACACTCCCTGAATGGGAGAGAGAAAGCAATCTTAAGACATAGACAAGAAATAATAAAGTCATCAAAAGCAGATTGTAAGTAAATGATCTAAACGTTATTCAACAACACATTACTTATTTTAATGTGCCTACCTCAAGGGGCTGAGATCAAATTAGTTAATACCTTAATGTTCCCAGTACACATTTAGAACTGTGTTAGTGTTTACTATATCAGATTTTTTTTTTTTTAGTTTTCTTTCATTTAAAGCACATGAAGAATAGCTGTGGATTCCAATATTTAGGTTACAATATATCTCCTTATGGCACCTCCTATCCAACCTGAAAAACAGGCCTAATAACTACCTACCACACAATTGTCTGTGGGATTAAATAAGTGAGTTAATTCATGCAAATGCTTGGTGGGGAGAGGGCTGGGCCTTTAGCAAGTGCTGAATATATCAACAATCAACTGTAATATCAAGAATATATCTCAGGCCAGAAGAAATTGAATGTATTAACTCCAGAGACCTAGAGTCTTCTCTTACCTTGAAGAGGAATCCAAGCACCTTAATAAGTTAATTTTATAAACATAACATTTAAACTGATTAGAGGGGGGAATAGGATGAAGAGAGGAAGGCTAGAAAGGTATGCAAAGTGGGAGCATAGTCATGCAATGTTTCCTTCCTGCCTGGTTTAAAAAAAAATGTGAGCCTATAGAAGGCATTCCAACAAGAAGTAGATTAACCCTGGCTCTGGATTCTTCCTGGGTTTAATTTCAGTGTCAAGTGATGTTCCAAATAAATCCCAGATGAATGAAAAATATATATAAACATCAAAGGAAAGTAGGTTTACTTACATAAAAATTTACAATTATAGATGTTCAAAAACATAACCTACAAAAAATCAAGTGAGGAAAAGTATCTGCTTATGACAAAAAATTCTTATCTGTTATATGAAAGAGTTCACACCATAAACAGATTGTGGCCATACATACAACAGAATATTATTCAGCCCTAAAAAAGGAAGGAAATTCTGACACATGCTACAATGTGGCTGAACCCTGAAGACCTTATACCAAGTGAAATAAGCCAGTCATGAAAGGACTAATACTGGATGATTCCACTTATATGAGGACCCAGAATACTTACAGTCATAGAGACAGAGGGGGGATGGTGGGGGCTAGGGCTGGGAGAGGGGGAAAGAGAGTTATTCTTTAATGTGGACAGAGTTTCAGTTTGGAAGATGAAGAAGTTCCTGAGATGGATGGTGGTGATGGTTGCACAACAATGTCAATGTACGCAACTCACCAAACTGTACATTCAGAAATGGTTAAAATGATAAATTTTATGGTATGTGCATTTTATCACAAAAGAAAAATTTAAGTAGAATAAAGTTCAAAGAAATCATAGCAACAATAAAAGCAATAAAACACTGATATGTACAAAACCCAGGACATGAATAGGCAATTCACAAAGGAGAAAATACAACTAATAAATACATGAAAAACTGTTTAAGATCAAAGGTATTCAAACTGCAAATTAAAAAGTCAAATAATCAAAAATGATATTAATCAATCCTAAGAGTTCAAATAATGTGGCTTCTTGTACATTGAAGATTTCAGTGTGAAATGGTATACCAGAGATTCAAAATTATTAACACATCTGGACCTTAAAATTATATATATATATATAATTTTTATATTCTTAATATAAAAATGCTCTAAATATAGAAAAAAATGTGCAAATATTAATTTATGTTATGTCTTACAAAACCAAGAAACTGGAAACAAAAGTAAACATCTAAAAATAGTGGGGCTGCTAAACAGACAGGAAACAACCACTGGATACATGATTGCATGACCATTAAAGCGAGGATTATGAAAACCGTGCAAGAAAATGGGGGAGAGGGATGGAGGACACAATATTGAATGCAAAATCATATAAAAACATGAGTGAAAAGATTAAGTATAGCTATACTAAATGTTAATATTTATGATAATGGGATAGGAGTGTGAAAAGCCCCACAAGAATCTTCCAAATTTTCTAAATCGCACTTATAGTTCTATAATAAGAAAAAAAAATTCATTACAAGAGTTGTGAAGCCCTGAGTTACAGCCTGTGTGTGAAGGCCACAGAAACTCCCAATACAACTTCCTGGTTTATTTCTCCACAGGCAGAGAAGCTAACAGAAGAAAGACTTCACCCCAGGGCAGAAGCCACAGCACATCCTGGTGTGGCTTTTCCCTAGCCTGTTGGCTCTGTAACGTGGAAAACACTTTCCATATCCAACCACAGTTGTGAAGACAGCTGAATTCTTGATCTGCCAGTCTTCATACCTGTAGTCACATCTTATGGCAGGCACTGCAATTTCCCTACCCAGTATCTATTCTGCCTTCTGCCTTAATGACAGACCACTGATCAATCACAGGCCCAGAAAACAGCATTTCCCAGACTTCCTGGTGTACAGGGATGGCTAAGTAAGTTCTGGCCAATAAGAAGCAAAAGTTATTGGATGTGTCTTCTGGGAAAGCTCCTTACAAGGTTGAAGGTAGACTCATGTAGTAGGCCCACTTCTGCTCTTAACTCCTTCTTTCCTGGAATATGGAGGTGATGACTGGAGCTGCAGCAGCTAACTTGTGATCTAAGGCAATCTTAGAATGGAAGCCATATGCTAAATATACTAGAGCACACAGAACCCTAATGACACCAGAAACCTGACATACCAGCACTGCCCTCCCTGCTACAAATGACTTTAAGAAAAATAAAACCTTTAACTTGCTTAAATCACTGATTTTTACACTTTAGTACTTGCTGCCAAACAATTCACCATCTGTGAAGAACTAACATTAAAATCTATACACTTCCATTAAGAGAAAGTTTACAATAAAATTAGGTTCTCCTGGCTCCTGAATCAAATTCAGCATTATTAAAGACACATTCTTCTGGGTTCTCAGAACCATAATCATAAATCTATGTTTTCCTCAATCCTCCTTTTCTCCTATGTTTACCACCAGTAATTGTTCCTTTAGAGGACTAATTTAAATAAAACCTTCCAAAAACCATTATTTATACATAACGAGATCTAAATTGGAGATATCAAGTTTTTCTTATTTTTTAAATACTGAAGTATATGATTAAAACTTCACATGAATGCAAGTTACATAAGCATTTTATTCATAATAATGGTAAAATATCATCAAGTATTAATTCAAAAATGAATAATTAGTCAGTACTATAAAAATCAATCCATATTTCTGGATAAAGAAAGCAAGCTGAACACATGCAACTAATATTGCTCCAGTCCCAAACCTCTCCATAACTGCAGTAAAGAAACATTTTTAAAAACATAAATCCTCAAGGAAGGGCAAGTAGGAGTGGAGATGACAATATACTGAAAATGGGAAGAACACGGGCCAGCAGTAACAGACTCAGCAGCGCCAAGGATGTCCAGCTCCACACCGGCCAGTGCTAGTGTACAGGACAGAGCAGGTCTGAGCCACCCTCATGAACCAGGAAGGGAGTTATTGCGGTAAGCCAGGACAAGCCACATGTCATGGTGATTATTATGTGTCAGCTTGACTGGGCTAAGTGGTACCCCGAGAGCTGGTAAACCATTCTTTCTGGGGTGTGTCTGAGAGGGTGTCTCTGGAAGAGCTTAGCATGCAGCAGACTGAGTAAGGAGACCTGCCCTTGCCAATGTGGGTGGGCAGCACACAGGCTACTGAGGACTTGATTGGAACAAAAGGATGAAGGAAGGATGATCCTCCATCCCTGAGCTGGGACACACATCTTTCCTGCTCTCAGGTGGATGGCAGAGCTCCTGGTTCCCAGCATCCTTGGGCAGCACTGCTGCTTGCTCTTCCTCCCCTGATTCATATTCAAAAAGGTTTGCAAATCTCCTCTACAGTTACAATTCAATTTCCCTTCAAGAGCACTGCAGTTCTTTAGAATATATGATTCTGTCTTGAACTCTGGGCAATTCAGTATTAGAGAAAAGAGTGTGGTTCCCATTTGCTATCTGTTTAGTCCACGTGACCAACATGAGTTGAGTCTCTGAAACTTCTTGAAAAACATGAGCCCTACTGAGCTCATTCCCACCATGGATGTGCAGATGTCTGTCATGGCAGTCAGAAGGGACAATTTCATAGGCTACTGAGGGAACTTTAATTTAAAACTTTTAGACTCTTTTACACCAAGAAGCCATTAGCTGATGTAGTGGTTCAGTAAATGTCTTCAATGAATTTCTGGACATGGCCACAAATCCCTGTACCTGCTTCACTCCCCTTCAATTATCCCATTAACTGATGAGGAAGGACATAAGCCTGAGATAAAACCACCATTCTCATAACTTCCTCTGTCACATCATGCAGCAAACACACCTCCTAACTTCAAAGTACAATAAATGTAACACAATATTTTCTTATGTTTAATGTAATAAACAATTATTTTTGAAAATTCTCTTCAGATACTCATTTTTGGCAAAGGACTTAAGCTTTTCCATATTCATACCAAACACCACCAGTTCGTTCCCAGCAATTGGTTTTATTGTACTGCGGTGTATATGCCAGCTAGAGCAGAAAAATTCCTGGTAGGAAAAATTTCCTGTGGGCTGTGTCCTGGTGATTGCATTTGCTCCACAGGCCTAAGACTCAGACTCCCTCTGAGCAGAGCGGGATGGGGCAGGCAGGGAGAGGAAGCTGGGCCCCAGGCCCATGCCTGGAGTCCTATCAACAGGTAGTTATGTGACGTATGAGAGAAGGGAACATGCCAAGCATGGCAGGTGGGAGTCTGTAATTTGTTTTGGCTGTAAAGACAAAGCCACTCAGACATACTGTCAGTTTCCTGGCTCCATGTATTTTACATAAACCATCGTAGATACACAGGAGAGAAAATACACAGTGGCCTGTAAAACACATTACTTGGACGTGGCAATTCCTAGTTGTAAAGATACAGCCAGGAAAAAGCTTAGAGCACTTTCAAGGACTTGATTTAATAGACACAAAATATATAGATTCCACTAACTACCATAACAGCCTTGTACTTAACATATTTTAAGCCAGATAATTCTAAAGAATATTCCATATTTAACATTAGGAAGAATTATATAATTGGATCAGGGACCATTTGACAATGCACTAGCATGGAAAAAATGCAAAGCTAAATTATGTAGGTTTTAATGTGCAGCTTATGTTACATGCAATTGCTCTCCTTAAAGTAAGTGTTTTATACATGTAATTAATTTTAACTTAAAAAGAACATAAAACAATGAAAACAGGCTCCACAACCAAGAGACACTTCTCTTCATTTCTCTGTATTATTTTATTTCATCTGAACAAGATCAATTACATCCACAATATCAGGGCCTGTAACTCAGCTCAGTGTTACTGTGAGATTTAACCTTGGCAAAACAGCACCTTGACTCAGCTCCCTCTGCTGTAAGAAGCAAAGGTCAGAGCCAACCAGTTATTTCAGGAGGACACCTAACTACACAGGTGGTTTCCTACCCAAACCCATTCCTCCCTCCTCATTCCTTGCTGCTGGAGGCCGGTTTAGGTACTTACCTCTTGGGGCCAGGTGATGAGATGTGGTCCCCTCACCAGCAACAGGAGAGAATCTTGACTCATCAAAATGTACCAAAGTAATTTTGTTCCCCTCTAGGGCCCACACTGGGCACGGACAGACAGGGCAAATCTGCTAGGAAGGTTTCTGAGGATGAGAGTCTTAATTCTAAAACTCTGAAAGTAAATACACCAAAAGTCAGTACAGGAACTAGGGCAGCCACCCTGGGGCCTGAGGGGAACCAGCACAAGAGGCCAAACAGGTGAATTAGGCTGGGTTCTCACCTCCATCTCTGAGCTGCTCAAGTAACCAGTCCTGAGTGGCCTGACACTGGCATCCTGTTTTGTGGGATAATAAGCCCTCTTTGGTTTTGGACATTTTGGTTGAGCCTTCTGTTATTTGCCCCAAAAGCACTCCAACTCATACAAAGAGCTTTAGTGGGAATTAAAAACTCCCCAGGGAAGAATATCCTGGGTTTAAAATCTAAGCAACCAAGAATCCACAGGGCTCTTCTCTCAGTCCCAGTTACTCACCATCAAAAAGTGATGGCCCTCAGGTTCAGCTCAGGGAAAATTAAAAATAACTTGTTCCATGAACCTCTCCATTAGATCTCAGTCTTCAATTATTCCATGTCTTATTGGCCACTAAAGCAAGAGAAATCAAACTATGTCAAGCTTCAGTCCATGTCAGTAAGAGCAACAGTTTTAAAAGCACTGGCCCAGAAGAGACTGAGTTATTAGAGAAAACAGGCCCTTTGCACTGGGTGAATGTTAATTTATGTAAAGAAATAACAGGCACTTTACCAGAAATATTAAGTTATATTATCATTTATATTCTACTTCACATCTCTAAGTACAAAGTATCATCTTAACAGTGGAGTAATAGATGCAAAAGTACAGCTAATCCGCCATACCATTCCATTTGGAGTTTGGAGGTTTTTAGAACAAATACCTAGTTAAACAATTTTAGTGCTTCTTTTTAATTAATCAGTCTACAGCTCTTCTACATCTGACAGGTCAGTGAGTCAACCTGCAATTTTCCACAGAAGCAGATCTTGCTCTCACATGAAGCCCAGCATTCCCAGAGTCAATCCTGCATTCTGGGGTTTCTTAAATTCACTTGATTCCTCACATGAAAAATACCTTGTTCAACTAACACAACACTGTAAATCAACTATACTTCAATTTTGAAAAATACCCCATTCAAAACCAACAACAACAAAACCTCTTTTCCAACACAAGAATAAAATACACAGCTCACAAGTACAATTGCTATGAAATCTACCATTTTGCATGATTCATCCTACTCTCTGTTCTTGGTGATACACTTACAGAAGCAAATCCCGGTGGGGAGTTTACCTTTGTGGCATACGTGGGTTTATCTATGGCTTCATCCCCTATGAAAAAGTCCAGGTCATCAACTCCCCTCAGCACCCTCCTTTTGGCTTGGTCAACCACTTTTGCTGACTCTCTGATGGCAATACCTTAGGGAGAACAACGCAAAGATTTCTGTCTGCATCCATACTCATTTCAAGGGTCAAGGAAGCATAATATAACCCCTGTGTATGTACAAGTAAATTTTCAATGTCAGGGTCTTATTTGGAATTGAGAGTGTTCACAGAAAAGACGCTATCACAGAGCACATAAAGTAATACAGAAACCTTTCTTATGTTCTGGTATTATTTTTAGTGCGGCACAAAGGAGCCTAGCTGGTCTGCTTTTAATACTGACAAAAGATGAATTACTAAATTTTTCAGTTTCATTTGAAAAAACATCCCTCATGATAGTGAAGTGAAAAGCACATATCAATCGGTTCCAAATTTTAGAATACAATGTAGAAGGACACAAAATTAAAAATATAATGTGAAAGAAGAAAATAAACTGAAAAATGCTCATACACTCTCAAGTCATTTTAATAAAACTGTGTCACACAGATTTAAAATATATTTTTATTCTTGTTACAAAATCACTAAAAGGAAAAACTGAGGTTGCTGACTAATATCTCACAAGAAAAATTCAATAATCAAACAACTGTATTATGTAAAAATATTAATGGCTTTATGATATATTATTTTAATAAAAGTTTAACCACGATATTTAGGAATATACTTATAGTTAATAATCATATGAAACTTCACTGTAGAATTTAACATCTAATGAAATGTGGAAAGCTTCATGAAGATTCAATTTTCCACTTAAATTCCTAACCCCTGGTCACACTTTGCTTTCCCATAAACTCATCTTCATCAAATTTATTCCAAAACAAATGAGTAAACATATACAACCATTTTTAAAAGTAGAGTATTTGTAGTTCCCAATTTATTAGAAATGAAGAATAACAGCAAAGCTAAGGGAGTGAATTTTAAACCTTGCCCTCAGAAAGGCATCTTGAAATAATAGCTTGAAAAGGTAGGGAAAAAAAAGGAGGTACAGGACAGAAATCACTTTGCTCACCTCCTCTTCTGACTCCATCTCACTGCCGCACTTGGTCCAGAAGCTTTCAACTTACAGAAGGTGGCACAAATCCAAAGCGCAGGATTTCTGCAGGACTAAGGCAGCAGGCGTGACGTGGACGTGTTGGGGACGGAGCCCAGAGGAAGCATCCGGGGCAGAAGCAGCGGGCATGCCAGGACCACGAGGCCGAGAGTGGGGCTGGGGAGGTCTGGAGGGCCGGGACGAACTGCGGCAACTGCAGCCACAAACACACCCGTCCCCGAACACAGACCCCGCCACGGGCGGCGCACTGACGGGCACCGCGCAGCCACCTGTGCACACGCAGCACGTCAGAGGGCCCTGGCGGGACGGCCCGCAGCCGACACCAAACGCCTCGCGCGGCCGCGGCGCTGCTGCCGGGCCGGCGGGAGCCCCCGCAGCCGTCTCCCCGCACCTCGCGCCCCGCTCCGCCCTGGGCGGCGGCGGCAGCGGCGGGAACCGGGGAAAGCCGCAGATGCCCGGGCGGAGGCCGCGCTCCCTCCGCGGTGCCCGGGCTGCAGGGACCGGCGCTCGCGCCCCGCCCTGCGTCGGAGCGGCCGCCGGCTCCGGGACTGACCGGCCGCGTCGCCCTGGGCCCCGACTCGCCCTCGCCCCCGCGCCCCGGCGGGGTGGCGGCCTCCGCAGGGGCCGCGGCAGCGAGAGCCCGCCTCTGCGATGAGGTCCAAGCCCCCCTAGGCCGCGGACCTAGGACCGCGAGGGCTTCAAGAAGCGGGAGGCGTCCCTGTGCTTCCGGAGCGAGCAGGAGGATGAGGTGCTGCAGGTGGGCAGGCTTCTGTCCCGGACCAGTGGACTGGCCCAGGAGGAGGACTGGAGCCCCAGGAGGAGCCTGCCGGTGCTGCCGTGAGGGAGGCTTACCAAGAGGCTGGAGTCAAAGGAAAGTCAGGCAGACTCCTGGGCATATTTGAGAACCAAGACAAAAAGCACAGGGCATATGTCTATGTCCTTACTGTCACTGAAATATTAGAAGACTGGGAAGATTCTGTTAATACAGGAAGGAAGACAGAGTGGTTCAAAGTAAAGGATGCCATCAAAGTTCTCCAGTGTCATAAGCCTGTACATGCAGAGTATCTGGAAAAATTAAAGCTGGGTTGCTCGCCAACCAGTGGAAATTCCACAGTCCCTTCCCTTCCAGAGAGTAACACCTTGTTTGTAGCTGCTGCACAGCGAACCTCTGGGCTGCCATCCAGCATAAGATAGACAGGGTTGGAAGGACCTCTTCCACCATGTGCAATCTCATGGGCAGAGGCTTCTTTATTTTCCTTGACAAATATCTGAATGACGCTTACAAACTGAATTTGCCATGCGGGATTTTTTTAACAGTCTGCTTGATTTGTAGGTGCTTTCAAATCTTCTTTAAAAAGAAAAAAAGATAGTGTAAAATATTTTAATAAGCCAAAGCCATGTGGAATTTTTTTTTTAGATGCCTTAAATGTGCTCTCCCACCCAGCCCACCCAGCTTGTTATTTTGGTTGGCATTTTCACTTTTTCCCCAGTATTTTTTTATCCATTTGATGTCAGTCTGTGGTTTTTGTCAGATCAACATACATGTGAGTATATTATCCTGGTGAATTGTCTTCTCATTCACAATATTAACATATTCAATGAATCCATTTGTCAACTCATTTATCTCAATTTTCACAACTGGTACTATGTCACTAGCTACCTGATATGGCCAATTCCCCTGTAACTCAATAGTCCTTTAATACAGAGTTTAACTCTATATGGCTGGTGAGTTTTAGGCAGTTACTGTAAGCAAAATGCATGTAGTAGATATCTTATCATGGAACCTGTATTCATGGAATTGAATTAGGGTGCTCAGTTGCCAATTCCCTTTATTCATAATCTCTCTTTACACAGAACACACAAGAACCATATTTCCCTCAATGTAAATTGCTGCTTTTAAATATATATTTTCAGTTTGAATTTAGTGACATCTCTTCAGTTAAACTTGCTGGTTACCAGTAAACACCTTAAATAGCAGTCAGTGGTGACTGCATCAGAATTGAGTAAAATGGCCTTCTTGTTCACCTGTTACAGACCTAGGTTTTTAGGGTGCCTCGGAATGTCTCATCTTTTATAGGTGGTCAGCAAGTAGGTACTATTTATCATGTAACTAATTACTGGGACACTGGAATGTACCTAAGAATTATTTTGTCTTATTTTTATTTTCACATAAATCCAAGAATCCCATCCAAAACACATAAATACCTAATCTGAAATGCCTGTACTTCCTCAACCAAGTCAGAGATAAGATGGGGCAAGTAAAAGGTGGTTCTCTATGTAGATATTAGCTTTTTGTAAAGATCATAACTGTTGAGAATAAAGTAGGAAGAAGCATAGTTAGACATTTGTTGTACAAATTGTTAACCTTTAAAAATATAATTGCTGCTGAAAATAGTGCTGTTATAAGGAAAATCAGTGCCACCATTTTGAAACTGGGCTCTTGTGCCATAAAAGCAGCTGAGCTAAATATGAGTATTAGTTCACAAATTAAGGCTGCCAAAGGAATAAGACAGAAAAACTTTAAACCACTGACATTTCATTCTAAATTATGTAGTGTGATCAGACATGATCTTCCAGAATTTTTATATTTTTCTTTGTACAGAGGTTATGTTTTCTGGGTGATTTTTTTTTTTAAAGGAAATACTTAAAAATCCCACAGATTGACACTTGTTATCAATCTTCAGTGGACTAAGTTTTTCCTCAGTAATCGCTGAAGTTTCTTTAAATTATATACTTAACACAGAAGATAAATTGATTGTTTTTGTACATAACACTGTGTCCACCTGAAATGTCACAAGTACTGGGGGGCCTGGGTATGTTGTACATTGATATTCTTAAAGGTAATAATGCATTAATTTCTTTTATAAACTCTTGGACTATGTATTTGATGTGTAAAATATGTACAGTATTAATGTCAACCATTTCTTAAAGGTGAGCCTATAAATATTGTTGTATCATTTTCTTTGGTCAGTAACATTTGGACCAAGTAGTGCCACTTGGGTCAGGATTTTCTTCAGTGCCATTTAGCAAAACATCTGTCTTTGGTCTATGCAACTAGCAAAATTTTGTATAATGCATCAGAATACTTCAGAGTTGTCACACTTTAAATTTCACATGAGGGGTTCTTCACTATTCTTGAACTCAGCCCACTGAAGCTAGAGGAAAGGCCCTGAGGATATTTATTTCTGTTAAGAGAAAAAAGCCTACATTTGCAGGCTCAACAATTGAATCTACTACAGATAAAAAATAGTGTCTACTCTCTCAGTCCCTCAAAGTTTACAGAGTGTTGGGACTTTCATTTGTGCTGCTTTCTGTTGGGTAGTTGGATAAAACTGGGCAGCTAAAATTTTCAGTCCCAAGTGCCTACTAAATTAAAAAAAAAAGTTTGTAAATTGACTTGCAGACACAAAGTAGCAAGTATCCTACATGTTTGATTTTGAGTTTTCTTAATTTCTTCCTTTTTTTTTTTTTGTAAACAGGTGAAATTTTCCAACTAGGCACATGCCATTCAATTTTCTGTCTAACCCATAGTTGTATAAAGTAGCAAAACTGAAGGGGGAATGATTGTTGTATACACTTTAAAATTGCTTTGTATGGTCTCATTTGAGATAACTGGTGTAAGAATCTTGATGTTTTATATATTTGGAAATATCAAATTAAAAAATTGAAATTAAAAAAAAATCCTCAGTCTGTCAATGCAAGTTCCAGTCTATCAGTGCAAGTTCCAGACTCCATCCTCTGTGCAAGATCAAACTTAATTATGCATGGATTTAGCATTAAACTGCCAAGAGAACATGAAAGACTATCAAGAGACAAAGGCAAAAAGGTTCTTCAATTCATGACTTTACTCAAGTTCACCAAGAATTTGAGGGCAATATTTCTACTCAAAAGAAAAAAATCACCACCCTAAAGAAAAAGTGCTAATTTAGTGAGAATGAAACTACCATGCTCAAAAATTTAAATGATAACAAAATCAATCTCATCTTTCCCAAAAGGTAGATACAAGTACTCTGACCCCAAATCATAGTAGACCTGTGTTTTCATGCCCCTTAGAAATAACAACAACAAAGCGCATACATTCTGTTAACTGTTATGTGGAAGCACCTAAACCCATGAAAGTGAATAAGGGTATATAGAGCTTATACCCATAATCTTTTGTTGACACCTATGAAAAGCAAGCTGTGGACCAAAGAGCCCTTGTGAACATGATGGAGAACCAAGTCTAGGAAAGCAGCTGTAATGAGTATCTCCAAATACTTACGGAGTATACATATGACTTATCATAAAATGAAGACTTCAGTCACAAGCACCTCTCTCCAACACACTTCAGCTTACACAGGACCCTGACTCAGGTGTACACAGAAAACACAAGAAATGTGCAGAAGACACTAAGAGGGAAGGGAAAATAAATATATCAGGTAACAGGACCAACACCTAAACAGTGCAAGTGGTTACATACACATGGCATCTCCATGCACTGGAACAGCATGAGGCCATGAAAAATGATAAAGAAGTTCTTCTTGTATGAATCCAGAAGGTTCACTAAATTGCAGTGTTATGAGAAAAAAAACAGGATACAGTGTATGCAGTATGCCACCACCTGGGTAACAACGCATCTGTGTATGTCTGCTGGTATCTGTAAAGTTACCTCAGAAGTAAGCACAGTAACCAGAAGCACTGTTGCCATCTAAGAGGGGAAGTGGGTGGGAGAAAGTTAATTTCACTGTAACTTCTTTTTATATCACTCAACTTGTATGTCACATGAATGTATTACCCATTCAAAGTTAATTAAATTTGGACTTCTGCTTCTGGAAAGATGGATAAACATACTTTTCCCTGCTCTTCCCACTAAGCATAGCTAGACTCCCTAGGCTTTATATTTGAAAGAAACAAAAACATGCTGAGAGGTGAAGAGAATGTGGCAGACTGTCCAGGGATCAGGACCTGAGGAACTACACAGTGGTGACTTCCTGAGTTTTCTTTTTGTCTCATGCATCCCACACTAGGTGCCAGGGAAGCCAACAACCCAGAAACGCCAATGGAAGCAAATAAAAAATGTCCCCAGAAAGCCTGCTCTCTCCAGCCAAAGGAGATGAAGGGACAGTGGAAACACAGAAAACTTACACAGTTACTGCCTGACTCCAGCCAAACATTACAGGAAGACAAGCCCCCACCTGCAATGTAGACACCACATGTGGAACGAGGACCTCCATCCCCCTCACTGCCTCCATGTTTGGGTTATGACAGGAGGCCCAGTGGAACATCAGGAATTCCACCAATGACAGTAGGGCACCCCTTGCCATCCCAGAAAGAAGGTACCTGCAGAGGCCTTGGGGGGAAGCCCGAACTCTGGTCCACAATCGGCAGTAACATGGAGCCCCTCCCCAGATGAGTGTCAGCAAAGGCCAAGATTAAAATCTGAGCTTCAAATCCTAACTGGCATTATCCCCTTCTCCCTGCTGGAGCATTAACAGAAATGACTTACTAAAACATAATATTTAAATAAGATCTGGAACCTCATAATATAATACCCAAAATGTCCAGCACTGAATAACAAAAATTCTCTCAACATAGCAAGAACCAGGAACATCTCAAGTGAAAGGAGAAAAGATAATCAATAGATAAGAACACTGGCATGACACAGGTAACAGTTACCAAACAAGACTTTAAAAGCCATCACAGAATGCTTCAGTGAGCAACTACAAACACACCTGAAACAAATGAAAGACAAACAAACAAAAAAGTCAGCAAAGAAACACAAAATCACAGCAAAGGTAAAAGGCCACATGGAAATTTAGAACCAAATAACCTAATACCTGAAATAAAAATCCCAATACATGGACTCAACAGCAGAAAAGAACAGATGAATCACTGAACTTGAAAACACGACAATAGAAATTACCCAAACTGAAAAACAAAGAGAAAATAGACTGAAAAATGAACAGGGCCTCAGGGACAGATGGGCGCAATATCAATGAATATGACATTTATGCATTCTGAGTGCCAGATAGGATAAAGCAGTAGGGCTAGAAAAGTATTCAAAGAAATAATGGCTAAAATTTTGCCAAATTTGTCATGAATGAATGAATGAATAAATAAATAAATATAAATAAATAAACAAACCTAAATATTTAAGACTGAACAAATTCCAAACAGGATCTTAACCCAAAGAAATCCACTCTGACATATTATAGTTAAACACCTAAAAACTAAAGACCAAAGAAAAAATTCTGAATGCCTCCAGCAAATTTCTCATCAGAAATCAGGGAGCCCAAAAGGAAGTTACATATTTTTCAAGTGTTGAGAGAACTGCCCACTCAGAATTCTGTATTCTGCAAAAATAACCTTCAAAAATGAAGAGCAAATCAACTAACTATTATCTATAAAATAGATAAACAACAAGGTCCTCCTGTACAGCATGGGAATTCAGTACCTCATAATGGCCTATATATATAAAGTTGAATCACTCTGTGGTACACCAGAAAGTAACAACATTGTAGATGGACTGTACTTCAAAAAAAGAAAATGTTTTTACTTTAAGTATGTATTTTTAACTGAAGTATAGTCAGCTTACAATGTTGTGTCAATAAAAAAAAACTTTTTAAATAGCAAAATAAGGCATTCTCAGATGAACAAAACTAACAGAATTTGTCAACCAAAATATCTACTCTAAAAGAATGAACAAAACAAAGAGAAAATGAAAAAAGAAGGAATCCTGGAACATCAGGAAGGAAGAAAGAACAATAAAAATAGTACAAATATGGACAATTACACTTTCTTACTCCTTTGTGTTTGCTAAATTTTGTTTGGTAGTTGAAGCAAAAATTATAATGCTGATGCACTTCTCAGTGTGTGAAGAGGAAACATACAAGACTATCATAACAAACTGGTAAGTGTTGACACCAGCAGACTAAGAAAAGTTATGTGTATATGATGTAATGGTTACAGTAACCACTTAAAAAGATACACAAATAGCTGTAGCACAGGGAACTATATTCAATATCTTGTAGTAGCCTATAATGAAAAAGAATATGAAAATGAATAAATCTGTATGACTGAACTACTATGCTGTTCACCAGAAACTGACACAACATTGTAAACTGACTCAACTTCAATTTAAAAAAAAAAAATGATACACAAAGAGAAGCACTCAAAAACACCACAGATAAGTCAAAATTAAGTTCTAAAACATTTTCAGGTAATCCACAAGAAGTCACGTAAAGCAAAACAGAGAAGTGAAAAGCAGAACAAACAGAAAAAGGACCAATCAATAACCACAATAAATCTAAGTGGTCTAAACACACCAGTTAAATAACAGTCAATTTAAAAAAAAAATGACTGAGCTCTATGTTGTCTATAAGAAACACTTCAATTTAACAGTATAGAAACATACTTGTTTTACTACACTTCAGTTTATTGAGTTTTACAAATTGAAGGTTTGTGGCAATTCAGAATCAAGCAAGTCTATCAGCATCACTTTTCCAAAAGCATTTGCTCACTTTGTGTCTCTGGGTCACCATTTGGTAATTCTCACACCACTTCAAACTGCTTTATTATTATTAATTTGTTTATGGAGATCTGTGATCAGAGATCTTTGATGTAACTACCACGACTCACTGAAGGCTCAGGTGATGGTTAGCATTTTTTAGCAATAAAATATTTTTAAACTAAGGTACATACATTGTTGTTTTAGACATAATGCTATTGCACACTTAACAGACTACAGCACAGTATACACATAACTTTTAAATGGACTGGGAAAACAAAATTTCATATGACTGGCTTTCTTGTGATATTTGCTTTATTACAGTGGTCTGGAACCAAAACCACCACATCTCCAAGGTATGCCTATATGTAGGTTAAAACTAGACAGATGAAAAAAGATATTCCACCTAAACATTAATCAAAGAAAGTATGAGTGGACACATTGCTATCAGAAAAAGTAAAATTTATAGCAAAGAAAATTACCACTAACAGACAGGGATACTAAATAATGATCAAAAGTCAATCCATCAAGAAGACATAGCAATTCTAAATGTGCATGTACCAAAGAAGAGTGCTGCACGATACATGAAGCAAAAACCGAAAGGAGAAGTAGAAGAGTGCACAGTTACAGCTGCAGACTTCAATCCCTTCTCTCAGCAACTGATGGCACAAGTAGACGGGAACTCAGCAAGGATACAGGACTCAACAATACTATCAACCTGCAGGGTCTAACCAACACGAAGAGAGTACTCCGCCCAGCAGGAGCAGAATGCACATTGTTTTCAAGTGCACAGGGGACCAAAGTAAACTCAATACTGATCATAATACAAACCTCAAAACTTTAAAATAACTGAAACCATACAGACAATGCTTTCTGACTACAAGGGAATTAACCCAGAAATCAGCAAGAGATGGGTAACGAGATAATACCCCCAAACACTTGGAAACTAAACAACATGGTTCTAAATAATCTATGGATCAAAGAGGAAGGCTCAGGGAAACTAAAAACTATATGAACAGGATGAAAATAGAAAATACAAAATATTAAAATTCGTGGAACATAACTAAAGCAGTGCCAAAAGGAAAAATTTTAGAAAAGAGGAAAAGTCTCAAATCAATAATCTATGTTCTCACCTTAATAACCTAGAAGAAGATAAAAGTAAACCCAAAGCAAGCAAATGAAAGGAAATAAAAAGAGGAAATTAATGAAATGCAAAACAAAAAATAGAGAAAAATCAATGAATCAAGAAGACAATTCATCAAAAGTTAAAACTTTTGCTCAGCAAATGACCCTGGGAAGAAGGTGAAAAGGCAAGCTATGTGATAGGAGAAATTACACACATCTGACAAAGGACTCATATCTAGTATATACCAATAATCCTCAAAATAACAAAATTAGAGAGATGGAAACAGATGAGTGGTTGTCAGAGGTCAGGAATGGTGGAGGGGAGGGGGAGTGTGTAATTATAAAGAAATAGCGTAGGAAAGATCTTTGCGATTATGAGACAGTTCTGTATCTTGACTGTGGTGGTGATTACAGAAATCCACACACGGGATGAAATAACAGAGAACTGCACTTACATTGTACCAATGTCAAACCTCTGGTTATGATGTTGTACTATAGTTGTGTAAGATGTAACCTTTGGAGGAAACAGAAAGAAGAGTAAATAGAACTTTCTAAACTCTCTTTACAACTCCCTGTGGCTCTAAAATTGTTTCAAAATAAAATATTTTAAAGACAAAAAATAGCTTTAAATGATTTAAACAAATTAAAAATTAAAACACCTCAGTTAGCTGTAATGATGAATCAAAACTAATGAGATTAAACTCAATAAAGAACAATGTAAACATTTTGAAGATTTTTTTTTAAAAAATAGAATGTGTGTAACCAGAAAAGACATGCTATTCTCCAAGTGCTAAAAAGTCATCTGAGGGCAATCTAAAGAAGATTATTAGGGACCATATATCTAAGGAAGATTTCATCTAAAGATTTAGATATAAATTCTGGATCTTAAGAACACCTGCTACAGCAGTTGACAATAGTAATTTTTAAAATAAAAATATCCAATATGTTTCCCGAAAGAATGTCATATATTTTACTAAACCTTTACAGAATAAATAATTCCTATCTTATATAAACTGTTTCAAAGAATAGAAAAAGAAAGCTAAAAAATTAATTTTACAAAGCCAGTAAAATTCTGATATACAAACTGGATTAAACTAGTACAAGAAAGGAAAATTATCTCACTTTTGAATATTGATACAAAAATGCCAAATATATGCAAATACAATTTAGCATGTACTTGATATTTCATAACCAATTAGGGTTTACCTCAAGAATGAAATAAAAGACTGTTCAATATTTGAAAATGTATCAATGTAATTCACCATGTTAGGAGCTTAATTATAAAAGCTATATAATCATCTTTGCAGATATACAAAAAGCCTTAAATGTCAACATCTATTCATAATAAATTTTTTTTTAAAAAAAACCTCTTGGTAAACTAGGAATGCAAAGGCACTGTATTAACCTGAAAAAGCATTTCTACAAAAACCTATAGTAATCACCAGTGAAACACTAAAATCATTATTTTTTAAGTCAGAAATACAAAAGGGCCTGCTACTCCCAAGTTCTAGCAAGTGCCGCCAGGCAAAAAAAAAAAAAAAAGTATTGGCATGAAAAGAGACACGATAACCATTATCTGCAGTACATCTTGGATGATTTTAATAGATATTGTTCAAAAAAAATTTACAGAGAGCACATAAAAAATAAGTACAGTAAAAAATGTCCAGCCTCATTAGTCATTAGGGAAATGAAAATAAAAATCACTATGAGATACAACTTCACACCTGCTAGGATGGCTGAAATGAAAAAAAAAGGACAATAACAACTTTTGGAAGGATGTGGAAAAGTTGGAGCCTTCAGCTTTGCTGGTGTGAATATGAAATGGTGTACCCACTCTAAATAACAGTTTGACAGTTCCTCAAAATTTAAACAAAGTGTTATTCTTTGTGTAACAATTGCATTCCTAGGCATATATCCAAAAGAATAAAAACATATGTCTACACACACACTATACACGAATGTTTATAGTAACCAAAAGTGAAAACAACTCAAAAAGCTATCAGTTGATGAATGGGCAAAAGCAAAATTGAATACCTATATACAATAGAATTTTTTTTTACCAATTAAAAGGAATAGAGTACTGATATATACTACAATATAAATGAATCTTGAAAACATTATGATAATGAAAATAGCCTCCAATTGTAGGGGTCAGTTTATATGAAAACGTCCAGAATGGCCTAATCTATTGAGACAGAAAATATGTTAGTCTTACCAGGAGCTGAGGGGGTGGGTTGCTAGAAATAACCACTAATAGCTATGGAATCCTATTATTCATGACTGAATAATGCTGGGAATATACTAGGAACCACTAAATTGCACATTTATGGGGGTTAATTTTATCATATGAGAATTATATTTCAATAAAGTTGTTATTAAAAATAAGTTATGTATGGAGTACATAAAAATGAAAAATTAAGTTTATTAAAATAAAGCCATATATCACTTTGGCTAATGGAATCTTTATGAATTTTAAAAAATTAGAAATCTAGAAAGAATGATCAATATGTTTCTCTAAAGAAGAAACACTGAATTACAAAACACTGTAAGCTTGAAATATAATAACCCAAACTATGTATGCAAAATGAAAAAACAGATCATCAGTGCATTTGAATCCTACTTACATAGCAGCTATTATATGCCAGATACTTAATCTAAGTAATCCATACATATTGACATATTTGATCTTATAACAAACCAATGACAAGAGACTACTACAAACCTCCCACTTTAGAGCGGGGGATACTGAGAAGTCAAGTTATCTTCTTAGTTTCACTTGGCCCCTAGTTAGCAGAGCTAGGCTCAGACACCAGTAAGTTTCCTCCAGAGGCCGGGCTTTTAAGCCCCTACACACACTGCTGACCTTGTCAGTCATGAACTGAAATAGGAATAAAGACAGGAAAGGAGAACAAAGAAGCAAGCAGAGAGAAAAATGCCCAAATCAAAGGAGGTCAAATATCCTGATAGGGCTGAAGACGAGAGGCTAGAAATACAGTGGAAATGCATGGGTAAAGGGAAGAAAAGTTGACAGATCTCCTGAGGTCAGGAAACAACAACCTGTAAACTAGAGTCAAAAGTGGTGTCTTCACTGTCTCAGCAGCAGAGAATGAGGATGACCAGGAGGGGATGATGCACCTGTCTTCTTAAGCTGTGATTTGCACATTTTCAGAATCTCTTACTATAGGTGTTATTTAAAGGTTTTTGTTCATATATTTGTTAATGATTAGGATGTACCCTCTAAGAATTCTTTATTATCTTTTCCAGTTTTTCAGTATTGAGTTTACTATTTTTCATGTTTGTTCTTCAATTTTACTTTTAATGTATTACTCATCTTTTAATTTTTGTGTAGAACATTTTTGATTGGGATTTTTTTCATTCTTTATGTCAACTTTATGATTAGAAAACCCTTTTTCATTCTAATTTAATACATTTCCCAATACATTTCACTCATTCCCTTATTGTTGTAACAATTCCATCAAACCCTTTAACATTTCCTTTCAAATTTTTTTTAAGGAAGTAAGTATCCATCTTTACTTCTTTTTCTAAACTGTAACTAATTGTGTCAGCATCATTTGTTTAAGAAAACTTTCCCTCATCTGTTATTTTTTATCCCTGTATCTTTAAAATATTGTAGTATTCAGGGACTTAGCAATATCCACAAAACATGGCTCCAAAAATCTTCTCTATTGTGTTTCTGAATTTACCTGTATTCACAACATGTGCATTTCTGTTAAAAATGGCTTCCCTCCAACTGATAGACACAGATTGATGGCAATCAAGGAAAAAAATTATTATGGGGCTGTTGAATCTAGGTCTCGAATGATGAAAATATTCTCTCCGTCAAGAAAGTCAAAGAGAGGGTGAAGAGGAGGAGGGGCTGAAGAGAAAGGGAAACATCCTGTGTGTTCTGGCTTCCGTATTATTTAGCTCAAGAAGAATACATTCTTAATAACTATCAAACAAAATAAAATTTCTCAATGTCATATTATAGAAGATTATGCATATCATGTTTCTGCAGCTCCCAGGGGGAGCTTTTGTGGACTTACAGGAAAAGCCTCATGACCTGGACAATGGGAGAAGATCTGGGGCTTAGACCCTAACAAAGACATCGCCGTGTAACACTACTGTGTGATAACACCCCCAACACCACCGTAGGCTATCATGAAAAACAGGGTTCCTGGGCGAGCACTTAGGCAGTAGAACAGAGATTCCAAACAGAAAGGCCAGAGCCATCCCTCCAGTTAACACCAAGACAGGTAGTGGACACATGGCTGGGTATCATAAGGAAGAGGTCAAACTTCTGCAGATACTAATTCAGGATGATACAAGTTAAAAATATTTTGAAAAATCTCACAAGCCAAAAAGAATTCTCGATGACCTGAAGTGTAACAGTAAGATAACCAGTGTGTAAGATAGACAAGCACACAGGAATGCAAGTATGAGAAAGCTTTTTCACAAGCAGAACAGCTCAGGGGACCACATCAGAACAAAGATGAGCCCCTTTGCTGGATGAGAATAACTGGAAACGATCATCCAAACACAAAGTATATCTGATATTTGTAATTACATTTATATATTCTTTTATCCCAAACTGCATACATGTTTTTAAAGTCTATTTTCAAATAATCTTTTAAAAATAACCCTTAAAACCTGAAATAAACAAGTTTTCCACCGTTTTCCTATATGGCTATCTAGAAAGCACAGCCCATCGCTATCTGCTATAATCAAGATCCCTTCACCCAGTGAAATGAAAATTATCCAAGAATATAACCTTGAGAATGTTTACTAAAGTATCTTAATTTGCTATCTGTGTCATTCTGCAACAGGAAATCCCTTTAATTTAGATATTGTCTCAATCAGAATATTGTGTGATCACTTCTAACTTATATATCTTTCCATGTTTTTTCCTCTTTCTTCTAAGTGGAAGCAGAAACTTCCAGACTCAACTTTACAATCACCATTCCAGACAGCATTTCTGAATAAGTCATATTTTAATATTGCCTCCCCACTTTGAATAAAGCATGGATCTTTTCACTACACTTAAAGTAAAACTCGATAAATATTTATTGATCACTTAAATATGTCAGGCACTGTGATTAAGAAGTTAAATAAATAAACTTCATCCTTTAAACTATCTTTTTAAAATGCACTACTACTAGCCCCATGTTATATACAAGAAAACTGAAATATACTGATGTTAAATTAAGTTTGGGGGTCATCGACCGCTATGGGCTGAATGTGTGCCCCACCCCACAGTTCATCCGTTGTAATCTTGGTGCCTGTGGGAGGTGATTAGGTTGTGAGGTTGAAGCCCCCAGGAATGGGTCAGTGCCCTTAGAAAAGAGACCCCACAGAGATCTGTCACCCATTCCATCATTTGAGAACACAGGAGAAGACTGGCTATGAGCCATAAGGTGAGGCCCTCACCCAGGACATTAACGTGCTCATACCTTGATCTTGGACTTAGCCTCAGATCTGTGAGAAAGACATTTTTGTTGTTTATGTCACTAATGTGGTAGGATTTTGTCACAGCAGCCCAGCAGAATAAGACATACGTCAAAGCAATGGTCTAAGATTGGCATCCAACCAGTCAGACTCTAGAACTGACCTGCTCTTGTGATATTACAATTACTAACCCATCTTCCTCTTTCCCAATTCTCCACTACTTTAGCGAAACATCAAAATCATCTGTTGAGTTTTTCTTTAACACAGATACATCAGTTCTACTCTTTACCTCCATCCTGATTCAGCATTTCTGATCTTTTACTCTTTGATTTTCTCAGCATTCTCCCAATCTTAAACAGATGAAGTCAAATGTGTGATTGTGATGTTTAGTCACCAGGGAGAGCTACGGCCTTAGAACCGACACTTCTTATATTCAGGGACAAAATCTTGACTTATTCAGAACCCTTATTACGTCTCTATAGTCTTGCTGCTAATAGACACTCCATAAATATTTTCTCAGTGATTAAATCTTTATAGGCCTCAACACTATTAAACAGTTGCCTCAGGGTGCTAATATCTGGAAATTCAATAGGAAATACCTAAAATAATGTATTATACTGAGTTGATTGCTAATTTTATTTTCAAGACAGCACAGAAGGGAACTGGTGGGGGGGGAAGAAAATTTGTAGTACATTTCTAAAATTTTGAAAATTGTATGGCTAGTGCTAATTGACTGTAATATATTGTGTGAGAATAATAATCACAAGGTTTGACAACCTGTAGGTGATGAGCACTTTTCAGTCAGAATGTACAAGGCAGTGAACATCAGGTGTGATTACACCGGACTCCAGCAGCTGAATTTCAGACATGTATTTAACCATAGGCGTTTGTTACGATGTAAAAGATAAATTCTGTCTGTTACAATGTGGTCAATTGTAAATTTAAGTTTATTTTCCTATTTCATATTAGGTTTGTACTCATGGTTCTAAATTACATGGTCTCCACATATTAGTACACTTTAAATGCAGTTTTCTATGTAACATGCATTGCTTTCATATACAGTGACATTAAAGTCGTTTCCTTTCTAAGTTTGATTATGTCAGTATGCTTTTTACTTTGTAATGTGAAAACTATTTTCCTAGCTTTTAATGTGCACACAATATATGTTTATAAAATAGCAATAAAAGTAATTTAGGCAAGCTTCTAATTATTGAAGGTCACAGAAATACTATTATCTAAAAATTTATGTGATTTTCTAAAAATTATGGCAATTTCTTACTGGCCTATTTACTTAGATATTTAATCTTTCATCAATAAATAGCACAGTGAAATATAAATTAAATATATAAATTGAATTTGATAGATACATTACTCTTAACAACTTTCTTTCCTAAAGTAAAAAATTTCATGTATCAATTCAAAGAAACACAGCAGAAAACGAAATGTACAGGAATTAAAATTCTTATTTCAAATTGGTAGCAAACAAAAAGTGAAGCAACTGCGTTATCTGGTAGAAAAGCTACCACCAGGCGGCGCAGCTGAGCCCCCAGCCAGGAGTGGCGGCGCGCTCCCGCTCGCGCGCGCCACGCTGGGTGACTGGGAGCCGGACCGCTGCCCTTTGCGCCTGGGCTGGCCGTCGTGGGGCGCCAGCTACCGGCTGGGGTGGGGGCTGGTTTTCTCGCCGGCCATCGGGGAAGGCCGCTGGAGAGAGGGGAGGGAGGACAGGGGGTGGGAGCCGCGGGAGGGCAGCCGGAGAGCAGGGCGAGGAGGCGGTAAGGGGAGGGGAGGGGCCGCGCGAAGCTGGGGCCAGGCCGGGAGGGGTGCGGGGAGGGTTGGGACCGAGAGAGAAAGTAACTCCAGGACGAGACTGGAGCGTCTCGCGCCGCGGGCACAGGCGGCGTGGCTGCGCCCGAGACCGCTCCGCCGCTCCCGCTCCAACGTAAGCCCGGCGCGGGCGCCACCGTTCATCGATGCGCACCCCTGTCCCTAACGTGGCTGCGACGCCCAGAAAGTTGCCCAGCCGGGATTCGGACCTGGGCAGGGGCGGCGGGACACGCGGAGCGGGGACATCCAGCGTCAAGGCCTGGTGTGGAAGAGGGGACTGCCCACGTGGCCGGCCCTGGCCCCGGGTAGAACCTCTCCAGGCAGGTTGGGGGCTCAGGTCCTGGCACGCTGGCCTCAGTGCAGGGCTGGCGAGTATGCGGTGTCAAAGCCGGGCTCCCGAAGCTGGGGCTTTGGGCTGACTGGGCCCAGCTTGGTGTCCAAGTCAGAGAGAGAAAAGGTCTCCAGCGGGACAGATGTGCGTCCTCTGCCGCCCACCCGCGAGTCCGAATTGGAGCGGGAGGGGCTGGCGCGCTGCTGGTCGTGCCAAGCGCGTGGGATCTAGAGCCCCAGGGGGGCACCTGGGAGACGTGATCGCCCCTCGGGAACCCCGCTGCCCGCGGGCATCCCCGGATCTGGACCGCGCACCGCATACACTCGCAAACAGCCCCCTCCCCCGGAGCTGGAGCGTGCTTCCCTCCCTCGTCCCCAACCCCTGACTGCAGAAAGATAAGCTTCAAATTTTCACTCCGTGTCTCATATGTGCCTGAAGGTATTTAACTGCACGAGTGAATAACAGCATTAGTTTCAATTTCTTTTTAATCCCTGCAACAATAAACTTTGAGAACAACAACAAAAGAAAACTAAAACCAAAAGTATGAAAATTCTATGTGACAATATTATTTGATGGTACATTTAATTAGTTAGATTAATTTTATTTCACTTAAGGAAACAATACTGTAAAAAATTTCTATTAACATGCATTATAAAAATACATAAAAATATCATTCACTTTTACAGAACTATTATTCAGTGTTTTACATATGCGGAGTCAGACTTGCCATGAAGCTGATGGAATTTATTTCCGAGCACCTCATTTGTACAAACCTTTCCAGGGACCTGAAAACAGTCCTAGAATGTGTTTATATGGTCAGTTATTTTTGTTACATTTAGAAATATATTTATAATTGTGATTTTTTTCTTATTGTAATTAATATTTTATTTTGTGACTGATAGTTATTTATAATTTGTCTTCTATTTCTTAAATAGAGCCGCTTCAAAATGGAGGGGCTTTAAAAGTTAAAGGGTCATATAGCCTTGAGCTGTATTAGTTAGCTATATGAATCGACTGCATTAATTTGTTTAATTAATATGACAATATGTTTTACACACAAAGAAACAGGACAGGAAAATTAAGGAACTTCTATATGAAGGCTGTTAAGTTAATGATATAATATTCAAAACAAGGCCTTCTGGCTCTTGAGTCCCTGTTCTGAAAGTCCACACTTATAGACATAGATATTAACACAGATGGAACTCCAGACTCTGTCATACATGTATGAGGTATAGCTCAATTTATGTAAAATTCCAAACAGGCAAAAATAAATGGCATGTTTTACAGATACATACATTTACAGTAAAAATACAAAGACTAGCAAAGAACTGGTTAACATAGGACTCATGGTAGGAGTTACCTCTAGAGAAAAAGGAGAATTTAGTGGGGAGGAGCCTCCAAGGGCTTCAAGTGCCTTTGCCATTGTATAGTTTTAAATGATTATTAATTCTACAGTTATCAGAGTATTATTTTACTTTAAGTCGTATGTAGCTTATAGATACCCTCATGTGTGCAATACGTATAAAAAATTCAATAAAAATTGTCACATATTTCAAAGTACATAGGTTCCCCTAAGTATACATAGAAAATCCCACATCTCTTTCTTATTGCTTTAAATAGACAGGAACTGTATTTTTTAATTTAATGGAATAAAAATAAAACATTAGATTTTAAGCTATATTTTGGCATATTTCAAAGGAGAACACATCTTTATTTTGGTTTCATCATGAAATATTAATAACATAATAACCAAAAATACCTGGAATCTTGGTAACCATGAATAATTAGTGATTTAATCACATGTATTACAGAGACCTGGTTCCATCTAAGGATAGACACATGGAAAGAGTGTCATACTTATCAAACCATAAGAAGAAGCTGGGAAATCTGCAAAATCACACTGCTGCTGAACCCATCAGAGTGCTGATTTTGAATGGTTACCATCAGGGTAAAATTTGAGGAATGCTGGCATGAGCCTCCAGACAGACAAGACACTGGCAATCCCTCACCTGTCCCAGAGCACTGAAAGTGTTAGGTAGTTAGATAAGTGGGGGCACCAGGCAGACAGGTGGAGGAGAGACAGGATGGTCTGGATGATGGTGGCATGCCTGCCTCCAGCATAAAGGGGCTTTACTTCTTCTAAGTGAGTGCCAGCAAGAAACCAGTTAGAACTAAAAGGCTGGAACTTCATGGTAGTGACAAGGACCTAACCGGACATGACACAGTGCTCATTGTAATATAATTAGCATTGAGGTTCTGGCCCCTCCATGGGTTTTTCTGTGTTCATCATGGATAAGGGCATTCACAAAAGGGGACAAACATGACTGAGCACTCCAGGGGCAAGAGCCATCAATCAATCAAAAGACCACCTCTAAGTGAGGGTACAAGAGGAAGGAGCAAAGACCATTGCTGTCTGCACTTGGATCAGCCTGCCTCCTGTTCTTGGAGGGGTACTTCACCTTTCCTAATAAAATCTTTCACTGCACAATGCTTTCATCTCCCATGTGAATTCTTATCTTTTGAGTAAGTCAAGAACTGGGGCCTTTTCCTTCCCCCTTTTAGGGTAACAGAAGGAGACAAGGTGGGGATGCAAACAGATACAAAAGTATCAACTAACTCCTTAATGAACTGCTCAAAGCTGAGCACTCCCAGTTGGGAGAGTATGGAGTCCTGGGATCACAGATGGTCGCAGCCCCTTCTCCATGGACCTCACTGTTTGCTTGTGAAAAAGCCTGGGGGCAGGAAAGAGTGGAGAAAGCCTCCCACAGTTGGTGTGTTCCTGTTGCCCTGGGATGGCACTGCTGAGGGAGAAATCAATTCTTACCTGGATGCTTTCCCCAGTGGAATAATGTCTTAAGATGCTGAAAATAAAGGGCAGTAAATCCTGTCAATTTCAGGGGGGTTGAAAACTCAGAGTTTGGTTAATGGAGACAGGCAGACATCCTCCTAGTTTCATAAAATTAAAGATTTCTTTTTACCATGGAGGGCAGGGCAGGATCACCAAGGAAACTTGGCTCCAATGACTCAGAGACACGTGAGCTACCTAAGACTGATGCTAAATGAGGAAAATGTGGAAAGCCTCTTTGTTTCTCACCACCTGGAGTAACCAGGACCAAGAAACAAGCAACAGCAGACCAACCCCCAGCAGAGGGATAAGAGCACACAGGGACCAAGATGCAGGGTCACAGAGAACATCTACAACTGAAGGTGGACCAAGCACATTCCAGAATAAAACTCAGATAGTCTATCAGTCTAGCTCCCGCCCTAACCACAAGGTGACACTGAAGGAACCTGAGGTTGGCCATGCATGGCAGGTAATTGAAACTACCAGCAAAACAGAAACACAGCTCAGTTCCTCAATGAAAGCCTAGCAGGAAAAGAGGTGTGCCTATTTCCAGCCTTAAACATTATTTACTTAGGCTTCTGACCCCCTACATGGAATATGTAGATTTCAACTAAAAGTTATGAGACCTATGTAATGGAAAGAAAAAAGAATCCACTGTTGAAAGATAAAACAAATAATAGAAGTGAAAATCAGACAGGGAATATAAAATCACTATGATTAATACATCACACGCTCCAGTGAAAAGACATGAAGACATTCATGAATAGATGGGTCATTTCAGCAGAGAAATGGAAACAATAAGAAAATGTCAAAAAGCAGGCTAGGAATAAGTTTAAACACATGCCCAGCAAAGGGAATGAAGAATGTCTTTGACAGGCTCATCAGTAGGCCTGACACATTCAAGGAAAGCCTTGGTGGACTTGAATATAGGTCAACAGACATTACTCAAATGAAAACAAAAGAGGAAATTCTTGGAAAATTTTAATAATTTAAATTTAAAAGAACAGAGTATCCAAGAGATGTAGGCCAATCAGTCTGAAATATATTTAAGTCCCAGAAGGAAAAAGAAAGTAAAAGAATGAGGGAAAAAAATTGCAAAATGAATGGTCAAGAATTTTCAACAAATAATAAATTAAAAAACAACCTAGAAATAAATTCATACTGCTAAAGGCCAAAGATGAAGGGAAGCATTAAACTCTGTCAGAGAAAATTACATAATCATCTTTAGGAAATGGGGTGTCTCCCAGGTGTTTGAGACCAGGTGGAACCAGAATAAAGTTATCAACGTGCCTAAAAAAATGATGTATAATTTAGAGGAGTGAATGATCCGCCAAAGGGGTTAAGAGAAATCAGAGAAGGGAGGTAACAAGGTCAGTTATCCTGTGTAAAGTATGCTTTTCCTGGCTAGAATTTGGATCACCCAGTCATATATAGTGTACAAATCAATGAATCAATTAATTAACTGTATGAACATATATAAATAACTAATAAAGACAATTTAAAATTATATTCTGATGCTATTATATATTCAAATGATAAAACAAAATATGTCTCGGTATTTGTACTCAAATAATATACATTTCTGATGTTTTTTTTTAATGTAAGTATAGTCAGTTTACAAGGTATCAATTTCTGGTGTACAGCATAATATTTCAATCAGACATATACATACATATATCCCTTTTCATATTCTTTATTACAGGTCACTGAAAAATACTGAACATTGTTCCCTGTGCTAAACAGTATAAGCTTGTTGTTTATCTATCTTATACATAGTAGTGTCAGCAAATCTCAAACTCCCAATTTATTCCTTCCCACTCCCTTTTGATTTGCTTTTCAATAGAATTTGCTTCTTTCTTTCAATGTAATTTCAATAATTACCTTTCCAATATCTCAGGTTGATTTTAATATTCTACTAAGTTGAGCTTAATATTCATTGACAGATATTTTAAATTTCATAGATTCAACTGACAAATAATACTATGCAAAATGCACCCAACTTTACTACTGTGAATCATGTCTTGAATCAGAAGAGCTCTGGGACCCTGAAGAAAGCAAGCACATCAGTCAAGCACTAATCCAGAGGCAGGAACCATGTGGTACCTTGAATGTGGACATTTTAATTAAAAGTATTAACTATAACAGGGAAACATCTACTAGAATGTAAAGGGTCCTATAGAAAATCTAGAAATAACAGATAAAATAACAACCAGATCTCCTAGAGATGAGATCATGAACCACAGGGAGAGACTCATTTCCTGAAGTGTGGAGAACACCCAGACCTCTTTTTAGAGGGTGGGTATATCTATGGCTCATGAGAGAGTGGAGAAGTTCACAGAGGCCACAAGCCTCCCAGGGAGTACAGGAAGAAATTTTTAATAGGAGGTACCCTGCTGGAAAATCCCCACTAAGAAGCCACTGTGGAGTTGGTGGAGAAATCTACCCCCCAGGAATATCCTGAGCTGCTTATAAGTCAGGTACTTCTGGAGTCAAGGGACTGGAGGAGCTATGCCCTCTGCTGAGCTTGGAAGTTGACATGGTGCAGGAGCCTGCCTAGGAAAACACAGCAGACTTGGAAGAGAAACCCCTTTCTTACTCTAGTGTCTCTCTGGTACTCTCTACTAACAAAGCATGCCATCTGCCACAGGAGAAACATCTACAGGGTCCAAATATATTATTTCAGAGCAGTCATTTAAGGGTGGTTTGCAGCAGAGAGGCAATGCACTGATAACAAGTATATTACATTTTAATGTCTCTCAAGAAAAATGCATCTGGAAAAAAAAACATGGTCAGATATCTGGTCTAGTTTGAGCCACAAATTTTTCACTACACGCACTTGCTATTCTAAGTATTTGCCAATAATAAGGGGAAAGAAAGAGACAACACAGAGAAAACATTCAAAAGCATCCCAGAGCTGGTTATGTCAGTGTTTTCAATTTGTGAAATCTCATCAAGCTTTAAAGTTAAGTTTTATGCACTTGTCTTATCATTTATGTATTTCAATAAAGACTTTTAGAGTAAAGCATATATGTGGCAAAGTTTAGTTTTTGATTATGTAGCACTCCATAGAATTCATGTATTTAGCTCTATTGGCACATGGATTTCTTTATATTTCAATTGTCAATTCAACTGCAAGGACTCTGAATTGAACATAATTGTATTTCCAGGCTCTCAATAAAGATTTTTTTTTAAATTGAAGTATGAGTGTATTTTGGAAGGAAAGACTTGTCAATCATGCAAAATATGTGTTTTCTTTGACTTCTTAGAGGTTCCTAGTTTGCCTCTAGCTGAAAGTTATAGTCATTATAAATGCCATCATGAAGCTAGTAATTATTGTATGGTAATTATTTTATAGTAAAAAACCAAATGACCCTCATTTCATTCACTAAGTTCTTTTATTTTAAACTGAAGTATTTTTGACTTACAATATATTAGTTCTGGTGTACAGCATGGAAATTTTATATTTTTATAGATTATACTGCATACAAAGCTATTATAAAATAGTGACTATTTTCCTTGTGCTATCCATTAGGTCTTTTTGTATCTTGTTTTATGCATAGTAGCTTGTATTCCATAATCCTCTATAATAGCTTTGCCCCACCCCACACCCCTCTCTCCTGACAACCAACAGTCCATTCTCTGTATCTGTGAGTCTGTTTCTGCTTTGCTATATCTGTTCTAATTATTATTATTATTATTATTATTATTATTATTATTATTATTATTATTATTATTATTAATTATTGTTACTACTGTCTTCACCCTTCAATGGAGAATCAGTCCCTGTCTTAGAAGACAGGTCTTCAACAGTGTTATTAACAAGTGAATCACCTTTTCTGGTAGGCTAATTTCATTCATGGTCTCATTAATTCTTTTCTAAATCCTGTCATTTACTTTGTAATTTTCTGCTTTTCCCTTTGACAATGGACTTTTCTACATTGCAAGCTCTGGTCAAAGCAATGTTAACAATTGTGATATAAGCTGAAAATTAATTGAAGATAGAAGAGTGCACTTTTGATTGTCCTGTTCATGACATGACCTACTCTCTCTTGAATCCTCACCATCAACCTGAGAATGAGCTGAGACTAGCTTCCTGGCAGCTAAGAGACCCCATCAAGCTGGGTTAAGTCACCCCAGCTGAAGCCAGCCAAGTCTGGTCAGTTCACTACAGACTCATAAGTGTATTATACAGGAGAAAGAACCTTCAGCAATGTCAGTCCAACTCAGTTCAGATTAGCAAGACCTCCAAACTGAGTCAAAACCTTGCAAAAAAATAACAGGTAGATGTGATTTTAAGTCACTGTATTTTGGTATGTCATGGGAAAATATCTACATAGCAAAACTTTTCACTTCTGGCAGAAGTTTCTCTCTCACTCAATGTTTTAAAATTTAAAAACAATGTTTTTTGTTCCTTAGGAAATATTATTCATAGCACTCCTCTCGAGTTTTATGCATTGACAGGGAATTAAGAACCAGAAAAAGCACTGATATTCTTATATGAGATGGTCATGTGAATTTATTATAGTTCAAAAACATTTTTCTTCAACCCAGCAAGAGAAATTGTGAATCTAAATTTCACTATAACTAAGATACAAAATATTACATACTATGAACTTGTAGGGTTCCTTGGGAAGAGTTAAAAGTTTAAAGTTAAAATCTACAAGTGTTGAGTCCACCAAATGAGAGAATTGATTAGAAACTAAGAATGGTTTTTATTAATTATTTTTGGATCTAGAGATTATCATATTATCTGAAGTCAGAGAAAATCAAATATCATATTACTTACATGCTGAATCTAAAAATGATACAAATGGACATATTTACAAAACTAAACCAGACTTACAGACATAGAAAACAAACTATGGTTACAAAAGGGGAAAAGGCAGTGGAGGGATAAATTAGGAGTCTGGGATCAACAGACGCACAAGGTATAGCACAGGGAACTATATTCAATCTCTTGTAATAACCAATAATGGGAAGGAGTCTGAAAAATAATATATATATACTAAATCACTATGCTGTACAGCTGAAATTAACACAACATTGTAAATCAACTACACTTTAATTTAAAAAAATAAAATAAAGCCAGCAACCTCTTGGTGCTGGTCATTGTCAAAACAAAAACAAGCAAACAAAAATAAAACAAAAAAGACAATACTGGTGATCTGATTCCCTCATTAACAGATGTTGCAAGAGTTAAGTGAATATCTTTTCAAAATTATTTAGAAAAATTTTACAATAAAAAAGTGATAATTGAATAAGTGTAGGCTTAATCATTGTTACACCAAGTGTGTGTGAACCCATAGGTTATTAAAAAAAACAGGGCAAATTTAATGACTGACAATCAGGCAATTATGAGAACAGCTGCCAAAACCAAACTGTCCCAAGTCCTGAATCATTGTGAAAACTCAGGGAAAGAACCTGTGACTTGACGAATAGCCAATAAATATAATTTATGTGAGAAATGTATTACTATATTTTATGAAGATTTGTATGTGTGTCACTTGGTGATGCCATGTGTTGGG